>NW_008348586.1:4977259-5027280 GCF_000622305.1 Nannospalax galili
GGTTGGGGAGAAATGCTGAAGCCTCAGAAGTGAAATGTACGGAAGAATTAGAACATAAATTTCCACCTCTTATGTCCAGACTCCTGAAACACTTGATAATCTGCTTAATTAGTCCCCCTGCAACCACTCCTGTGCCATGTTCTCTAGTCTTTCAATTTTCTGTGCGCATGACTAATGCACACACATAGTCTGCCTTAGAAGAAGCAGGATAAATGTTGCTGAGCCTTTCTGCTGTGAGTGTCGTATTCCTCTGTACCTGCAGTGAGGGTCTTCCCTTGTTAGAGTTGAGAAAATGGCAGAGATTTCTGCTGGATTATGCATGAAGAGTACAAGGCAGGGCCAGCTCCTGGGTTCACTATGCCATTGGACTTTAAGACGGTCCATATAGTCATTGGTTGTAGGATTGCTTGTTAGTGAGGATAACACAGACACAGATGTCTTCAATATTCTCACTCTAATAATTATGACCTCAGATTTAGGAATAGTGAACGAAACAAATCATCTGCCTTGGCTCTAGAGCCTTTGTGCTCTCTCTCTGATGGTGCTTTAGAAGAGGGCTGTAGGGTCAGATGGGCAGATTTCTTTCCTTCAATTTAAAAACATCTTCCCCCTCCATCTGTGACTATGACAGAAGCTAAGTGCTGATGCTTGATCCCATTTTGTTGAGGCATCACCATCTTTAGGGTCATTTTAAAAGAGCAGGCATCTTGTGCCTTTAAAGGGATGTAGGCACTTATAAGTCTATAACACCTCCATATAAATTAGATTATTAAATACTTTCTTCCCAGTTTCCTGAGAACATACTTAGAAGAACAGGAATTGTCCAGTCAACCTCTGGGACGCTGCTTCCTCTGGAGCATAAATGCACCCCTAATGCAGGCCTGGGTGAGATCCAGGGGAGAAGTTGGACAATTGGTACAGACAACACTAACAGAGAGGACATGGGAGAGAAGTGTGGTGGGATGGCGTTGTATTGCCTATGGGTAATTGCTCAGGGTGAGCCCTGTAAAGTCAACTGGGTAACTGCTGACATTCATTAAATATGCAGTGTACTCCGGGAACCAAGCCACATAGTCACATGTGGATCAGTTCATTCACTCCCTGGAGCACTGATTTAAGACAGGTATCAATATTATTATCTCCATTTTGTTGATAGGGATCCCGAGGCATAAAGAAGTTAAATAACCTGCTCTAGGTCACACATCTAAAAAGTGTCAGAGTCACGATTCACATGCAAGTCACTTCATACCTGAACGTTCACTCTCTTTCTGAAGAGTTTACAGAATGCGTGACTATGTGAATAAGTAAAAGTGTGAGAAAGTACCATGTCTCTGAGATTCTGCTGGTGTTACTGTATGTTATCTCTCCATGAAGGATTTCCATATGCACTGACTTAGTGGGATGGGATGGGGTGGGTAGACTTGAAGAGCTGGCTGGGAAGACTCTGAGGCCTGCTGCATCAGAAGGAGTTTTGTGGCTAAGGGAGAGCTGGCCCTCCTGTCTGTCAGTCCTGCTGCAGAAAACTTCAGGCAGGGCTCCTCTACGCGTTCTTAAGCCTTATGTAAAGCTTTTCTTTCTTTGGGGTTTAGCTAAGAATGTTGGGAACCACAGAGTCTAGTGAATTCTCTTGCAGAATAAAGGGAGCAGTATATTATCAGCCAAACAAAGACTGGGTAGAGTTTGAGATTTTAGATTGCTTTATTTTTTTAATTTTAATTTATTATTTTTATTTTATGTGTATGTGTGTATTGCCTGCATGTAAGTAAGTGTACCTGTGTCATGCAATGCCCGCGGAGGTTAGAAGAGGCTGTTGGATCCCCTGGGACTGGAGTTACAGACAGTTGTTAGCTGCCATGTGGGTGCTGGGACTCGAACCCTGGTCTTCTTCAAGAACAGCCAGTGTTCTTAACCACTGAGCCATCTCTCCAGCCCCTAGATTGTTTTATTTTTAAAAGCCATAGTCTGATGATTTGAGGTAGCAGTCTATCGTCTATGGGATGGCGTTGTGTTAGACTTTCTGCCACTTTGCCAAGCATACTTTTCTATGTACTTCCCAGAACTTAATGAAGGAATTATTTATTTTTCTTATCATTTCAGATGTTTGAGTCCATCATGGTTGGGGAGGGGCATGACAGAGCCAAGGCCCTCATCTCATGGTAGCCAGGGAGTAGAGGGCAAGCCTGTGCTAGCAGTTCTCCTTTCTTCCCTCTTATTCCGTCTGGACCCCCAGTCTAGGGATGGAGCCAGCACAGTCAGGGCAGGCTTAACCTTAGTTAATGCTTTCCGGAAATGACCTTAAAGATACATTGAATCAAGATGTGCTTTGCTAATCTGGGTGCTTCCCCGTCCAAATAAGGTAACAATCAAGAGGAACCCTCACAGGTAAAGAGGGGCAGAATGGAACTGTGTACTATGTCCAGGCCTGGTTTCAGTCCTTCCTTATTTATCCAATAGCTTAGCTCTTCCTCCTCCTCCTCCTCCTCCTCCTCCACCCCTCCTCCTCCTCCTTTTGACAGGGTCTCCCTGTAGCCCCAGCTGACCTGGAACTTGCTATGCAGACCAGGCTGTCCTCAGTATCATAGAGATCCACCTGCCTCTCCCTTCCCAGTGCTGTTAAAAGCTTGAGCCATCACACATAACTTATTCAGTAACTTCTGCATTTACCCTAAAATGTTTTAAGTGTTCCTTAATGAGTCTCAGACTGTGTTATCCACAGGATACAGGGTGAACCCTGATATATACAGCAGAGATCCTGTATTACATGTGGCAGACAGAACACGATTAAGACACAATCTTCGGCCTTAAGGAGCCCCAAGCCTGTTGGAGAAAGAAGGCTCACACTAGCAGCTGCCGATACTCAGAGCTAGCAAAAGGAAGAGGGTAAGAGACAAAGGGGTTCCCAGGAGCGAGAGGTGCCTTCCGGCCTTCTTAAAGTCACCCTCCTCTAGGACCTGGTCCAGGGGCACATGCTCTCTGAAGCTATCTGTGCTTTTACATGCATGTGAACCTCCCCTTTCTGTTCTTTTCCACTACTGAATGCCTCTGTTGGCTTGGTTTTCTCCCAGGCGGTCCTCATGTGGGCTGTGGCAGAGCTCACCACTACGCCTGTGTCCCTTTCAATTCCTAGCAATTCCACTCCTAATTCGTTGTGATGGTGAGTTACCTGAGGAGATTGCTCAGAAGTAGATTTGGATCCAGTAAGGCTTGCATGGGTCTGAGGTTCCATATTTCTTAGTTTTCCAGAAGGTGCTGATGTTGCTGGCCTATGGACCTCCCTTGGAGGAGCAGGTTCTGCAATATTGGACACAGGTCAAGTCTTTTAAGCTGCCTTGATTTATTAAACTGGCTAATGGGTATATCACTTTCTTTCTCTGTGCCTCTATTTTTCCATAAGCCAGATGAGGAACTTTTCTGAAACTTGATAAGTATGAGGCTCTGTGCCACCATTTCCTCTGCTCCCTTCACTGAGGATGACTGATCATAGTACCCCTCTACCCTGAGACTGGACATGTCCTGTTGAGAATGATTTCTCCATAGATACTCTTTGAAATCTATTTCTGGTCCAATAGAGTTGGTTTGAGAGGAGGATTCTATTTGCTGCTTGGGATACAGTGGGGCTTAAGATATTTTTAATAGAATGATCTGGGGTGGTAAAGAGTATCTTAGGTGCATTTCGTGCTGTTGTGATAAATACTCGACAAAAGCAGCTTAAGGGGGAGTTTTCTCTGGCTCACAGACTTGGTGGAGTTAATCACAGTGAAGAAGTCAAGGAGCTTGAAGCAGCTGGTCACATCACATTCTTAATTAGAAATCAGAGGATGATGAATACTGTTCTGTTGCTCGGCTCCCTTTCTTCACTTACATGGTCCAGGGTCCTATCCAGGGAATGGCACCGCCCATAGTGGGTTGGTTTCCCCAACTAAATTAATACAACGAAGACGATTCCCACAGATGTCTGCAGAGGGCCTTTTCTGTCAGGTTGAGAATTAACACTAACCATCACCATCACACAGAGATATCCTGTGTGCTGTACAGAGATGCCCTTGAACATGGTAAGGAAGTCAAAGAGATGAAATCATTGCTATGCCCACAGTCATCCATGCTAGAGAAACCACCGGACACTGAGAGGTGGGGGGAGAAGAGCAGAGGACAGGGGCTCAAAGGAGAAGAGCAAGTCAGTGGTTCTCAGCTTCATTGGCACTTCACGATGACTAGAAAAGTTTTTAACAGTGCTGGTGCTTGAGTCCACGCTGAGCTATTTCATTTAATTGGCCTGGGAACTATCATTTTTAAAATCTCAGGTAAATCTAATGCCTATTCAGGGCTAAGAACCAGCCATTTAAACCTCCCTAGTCAAGCTCCAAGAGCAGCAAGAGACTGAGAAGGCTGATTCGTCCTCAGTCTTGGCCTCAGAGAACACCAGAACCCTAATGTCCTGTCCTCAAGTAGCCAGCCCAGGGCTGAGAAAAGCTTAGCTCTTGGAACATATTACTATTAACAGAACTCTTCAGAGAGAGCTGATTACATCTCTAGAAGCTCAAAGGGTTAGAAAAAAATAGTAGCTCCCCATCATTTTATTTGCTTAAAATGGAACTTTCCTTGAGAAATTGAAGTATACAATTCATCCTTAGGCTTAAGAATTTCTTGGGTAGATGTCATTACTGGGGTTTGGTCTGTCAATCTTTACTGGCTTTTCTTATTGTCTAGATTTTGTGTGTGTGTGTGTGTGTGTGTGTGTGGTGGTGGTTCCTATCCCCTTTCCTGAGTGAGAGCTTGAAGCTGAGAGGTAGCCATTGCCCAATTTGTCCTCTCTTGAGCCTCAGACTTTGAAGTTGATCTCTTACTTTCTTGACTGGCACACATGTCCCATTCTACCCAGCTACCAGGCATGCAGGACTCAGTGAGTTCAAACATAAAGGTTAAATGTAGCTGATTCCTACTAAGGTATGGATGACTGACACCCCAGCCAGGAATCTGGGTTTCTTGCATTTGAAGAGGTCAGTTGATGTCCTTGCTATCTTGAGTTTGTAGATATGTACATAAAAGATGAAGAAAATTGGAGCATCCTACCTGCTGGAGGAATCTGGTGGGGTCTTTTAGAGGGGAGAGATGAATGGGGTGGTATTCCTAATGCTTTTGTGTAGATGTCCCCTCACATGGTGAGAGTAAGGCGTTGTTCAAGAATTACCACATCTCTCTTAAGAAGGAAAAGAATAAAAGACAAAGGGGGTCTGCTTCAGGCTGCTTCAGCATATTTCTAATTATAGTGCCCACATTTGTAACCAAGACTTTGGCCTTCCAAGAAGGCTTGATTACGACATTCATAATTCATTGGCAGTCAGTCTATTACCGATTCAATGATTTCTTCAGCCAGAGAGATCTTGATCCTTTAAAAACTGATTTTTCACATTAGAATAGCAAAAGCAATTAGTTTTATTTTTAGCTCAGTTAAGCAGGGGCTCTAATGAGGCTGAAAGGAGGAATTTTTCCCCTGTAGTTTTCCTTTCTCCTATTATTTTCCCTGATGTACTTCGGGAGAATTCAACCTGGATGTTTGCCTTCTGCCGTCACTGGGTCTTAGTGGAATGCCTCTGGTTGTTTCAAGAAACTTCCAGAACAAGGAGTCTGTGAAGGCAGAGGGTGTTTTTGAGAGCGTCGTATTCAGCCTTGTATTTTCTGAAGCCTAGACTCCCACTTCAGCATTCATCATGAAGGTGGAGGTGGAAATGTGTGCAAGGGGAGCTTGGCAACCCAGCCCCAAACCCCACATCACACCTGGAGCTTCTGGCATGAAGAATGGAGAATAATAGCACTTGGCATTTTGGGCTTCTCTTTCCCATGGTGTGGGCTCAGCTTACCATTCTCAGCCATGTCTCTAACTCTCCCCATTTTCCTTCCTAGTATGATTTTTTCCTATGAACTGCTATAGTGGTTTGAATGAGAACTGTTTCCCTTGGGCTCATATATTTGAGCACTTGGTCTCACATTGGTGATGCTGTTTGGGGAGGTTATGGAATCTTCATGAAGCGTAGCCTTGCTGGAGGAAGTATGTTACTAGGGGTGGGCTTTGAGAATTTATAGCTTCATCTTGCTTCTTGTTTGGCTTCTCTTCTTCCTGTGAGTGTGGATAAAGATGTGATCTCTCAGCTTCCTGCTCCCACTGCCTGCTGCCATGCCTCTCCTTCCATTATGGACTCTTTTGCTCTGGAACTATAAGCCAAAAGAAACTCTTCCATAAATTGCTTTGGGTCATGGTGTTTTATTACAGCAAAAAAAAAAAAAATAACCAACATACCCTGCATCCATGAAGACCACATACAGTTCTCACTCTGCTCCTCATCTGCTCCCTCTGCTTTGCCCAGCCAGCGTCCCAGAACTCTCTGACATCTGCAATTCCAGAAGCCCCTCTGTGCTGATATTTGTGAGTGTTGAGACATGCTACCTTGTCAGGTTAATTATCCCAGCTGGATGGAAGTGGTGTCCAGGGTGGGGGCCTGAAAGAGGGAAGCTGAGTGTAGTGGTGTTATAGGGAGACAGGTTCAGTATGAAGAATGAGCCTGAACTTTAGGTTCCAGGATCACACACATGTTCAGGTTGATGTCTGACTTTCTGATGTATTTCAAGGCAGCTGAAAATTCAGAATTCAAAATATAAGAGCTCATGATTTTTAAATGTTGGACTCAATTTAGCTTTCTTGAAAACCAAGTGTATGTGTGTGGAAGGAAGGAGCTGGGGATGTAGCTTGGTTGGTAGAGTATTCTCCTAGGATGCATGAAGTCCTGGGATTGATGGTGCCGACCTATAATCCCAGCACTCAAGAGGTGGAAGCAGGAGGATCAGAAGTTCAAGGTCACCCTTGGCTACACAGTGAATTTGAGGTCAGTGTGGGCTACATGTGACCCTATTTTAAAAAATTATATTAGAAAGGAAAGAAGGAAGGAAGGAAGGAAGGAAGGAAAGAAGAAAGAAAGAAAGGAAGGAAGGAAGGAAGGAAGGAAGGAAAGAAGAAAGAAAGGAAGGAAGGAAGGAAAGAAGAAAGATAGGAGAACATGACAGAAGGAAGGAAGGAAGGAAAGAGGAAGGAAGGAAGGAAGGAAGGAAGGAACTCTGTGGGCAGAATTCTACATCTGATCCCCACCATGTTCTGATAATGAACCATGGATCCTGGCTCAACTTGTATTTTAAAACATCATTGAGTTTTTATTACCTCATTGAGTTTTTATCCCAATATATTGGGCAGAAACATCAGTTTTATGTGTTATGGGGCTCAGGAAGTCTTGGGGGGGTCATTACAGTCACATAATGACCAGAAGGCAGAGCCAGCCTCACCTGAAGCCTGTGGCCCAGGACTCCTTTTGCTATAGCCACACAAACAGTAACGCTATGGTGGCACTTTTTGTAGCATCTTTAGTGTTGTCTAATCTTAATGAAAAATGAGGAAAGCATGCTTCCCTCAGGATAGATTACATATGGGAAAGAATATAAGACTTTATCCCAGTTGGTATCTTCACCATTTTTGTGGGAAAGATGCCACTGAAAATTAGCATTGAAGAGGCAACTTTTGAGTACCTACTGTGTTTCAGCCACCGTGGAAGCCATAGGACAAAGTAAATCCCACAAGTCCTGGTTCTTGCCATTGGTTGGTTTATAGTTACAGGCTCAAGACTGGGCTCCTGGAGAAGGGAATTGGCTATGCTTGTCATTAAGCGTCTCCCGGCTTCCAGCACTCTCCATACCACATACCAGTGACTTAACATATTGAATAAAATCATGGTGTAATGTACATTGTATTGGTAAATTGTCATGTATAGTTTGAGCTCACTGAGAAGCTGGCTCTAGAAGTGGAATTGCTGTCCCCCCCACCACTCCATTTCAGACCCAAGCATGTTTATGTCAAGTGCCCTCCAAGACTCCTTGTCCAGGGATAGGCTCCTCCCCCTCCCCTGCCCAACTCTGACAGGGAGGGAAGAGAACAGCAAAACAGCTCAAGAGTGAAAACATATCCTTGAGAACAGCCAGAAGGTTAACTATTTCTGACAGATCTCACTATTGTTTATCCCATGATATAAAAGTACTTCAGTGTGAAAGAGAAGATGAAAGTTCAGTTGTGGGAAACTTATCCATCGAAAGAAAGCTCAATCGTGGACCCAGCTGGTTGTCCTAATGTCCCCAGTTGGTTTCTGCTGGATATTGAGTGCTCTATTTGATGACATTAGCTCTATCTGCTGCTATTTGTTCTTTCTCTTGGAAGCCTCACCTGAGGGGTACTGCTCTGCCTGGGATTACTCTATCAGGAACTCCAGCTGGCTGCCTTAGTGAGGCTTCCCCAGTTGATTTCTGCTGTATATTTTGAGACCCAAGTTGATGATATTTAGCTATCTACATATGTATGTATCTATGTATCTCTCTACCTATTTATCACTCTATCACTTGCTATTTGTTCTTTTACTTTGGCTTGCTATATATTTAATAGAATCGCTCACTCAAAGTTGAAAGTATAGTTATCATAGATCACTTTCTAGATTGCATAAAACCACATAGTAACCTCAGTGAGACAGAGGGTGGAGGAGAAGTAATACAGACATCCTAACTACAATAGTCAAATAGTTTTGACTTGATGTGAGGGTTCTGTTTCTTCTATGAATATGACATTGGCATGTCATGGCATGATTTTCACCTGGTGAGCACCTGCCTGTGGTGTCAGTAGTATTCTGAACTGATGCTGAATTATATAGCACCATTCAGGATGCTGCTGCTTGGGAAACCTGGTATGAGGTTTGGGGCATGGGCCACAAGGGACAAGAATGGCTATGTAAAAGGCTGTAGTAACACATTCTGCTTTTCTCTTTCTAGTTTATCTTGACTCCAATCCCAAGGATATTCCCAGGACAAATAGAGCATTGCTGTGTCTCCCTGGCTCTGAAACTGAAAGATTACTTGCCACCCTCAGGGAGGAGATATAAAAATTGGACCCCGGTGGAGGCCAGCCTGGGATGTTGGATGAGCCTCTGACAGAGGATATGAATCTTGGCTCCAGGTCCCAGTGAAGGATGGCAGGGCTGACAAGCCCACATCAAACATGTCTCCATTCTGGGGGAGCCATCACTCACCCCTGTGAACTCTGTGGCACATGCTAATGAGGACTCTGCTTGTATACCATCCCTACCCAGTGTCTGGGGCTCTGCGCCTTGGCAGACAGAGACAAGTAGCCCTGGAGGAACTATAAAGGAGAGCTTCCAACTCTCCCTATCTCGGCCTCCCAGTTCCCAGGAGTAGTGGCTTTTATCTTCCTCATCTGTCTTCTTTCCTTGCTGGGGGCATGAACTCTTCTCAACTAACTGAATACTCTAAAGTATTGCATAGGTTCTTCATTTACTGTGACTTTTGCATGTACAAAGAGACCTAAGGCATGAGAAAAATGCTTAACCTGATAGATAAATGGACAATTGTTGCATTTCAGGTATCTTCTAAGAGGTGGTCTAGAGGTTAAGAGTCCTTTTTGAAGATGGAGGTGTTTTATTGCATGGGTAGATGATTATGATGATGATGGTGATGACGGTCCAAACGAACATCTATGGAGTGCTTCCCATGTAGCAAGAGTACATATACCAGCTCCTGTATTCCTCCCACCAGGTCTGTGGGGGCACTATGATTATTCAGAAATGGAGCCTCAGAGAGGTTTAAAAACTCACTTACATAGTTAGGGAGTTCTCGGAGTTGCTCTAGAAATCTTGCCTTCTCATTTCAAAAAAATGTGGAGATGTCGGCGGCTCAAATAGTACTTTCTTCCTGTGGTTTTCTCAATCCCATTCACTGATAAGGTTCAAGAACCATGAGTTCAGCATGGGTTTGAATCCCTTCTTTTGACTTAGAAGCTTTGGGATTTAAGGCAGACTTTTTAACTTCTCTTTTTAACTTCTTCACTTGATAAAATGGAATCAGCCTCATGGGGCAGCTGTGAGGATGGAGTGATTCAGACATAGCTGTCAACATGATCCCTGGCCCATGAGAAACACATGGTATTATCATTTACTTCTATTACAGGACATGTAACAGCAGTCTTCATCCCGTCTCCCCAATGTTTTAAGCATATATTTATCCTGTCCTTAAAATTGTAAGTATCTGGGGAGCAAATCCCATATCAAATTCAATTAAAAATATTTCCCTTTGAACTTTAGATATAGTCAATTAAGTCAGATGACTGGAATTAGATCAGTGACAACAGATCTACTGAGTATATGCCATGTGCTATGTGCTGCTCTCAGTCCTTTCAACAACCTTTCTGTGTAGGTATTACACTTGCTTTGCACTCAAGAGGAGCAGATTGTGGCACAGACTGGAACTTTATCAATGGCAAGTGGTGGACTCTAGAGCAGCCAATCCCTGTTCCATAATACCATCCGCTAATACCTCTTAGCCAATTTCTGTTTTTAAAATGTTTCAAACCAGCAGATACTTAGCTCAAAGGGTAAGCCACTTGTAGATCACACAGCTAATTTAGAGTAGAGCTGGGGCTGTAGCGCAGCTCTCTGGACTGCCAGTCCCACGTTCCTCAGATGAGGTGTGCCCTGTCAGATGGTGTGGTGATTAATTGGGAGAGAAGCTGTAGGAGGTTGACATTTTCCCAGCCTCATCTGTGTTTCCTGCCCACACACCAGGCCCTGAATGTCAAAGCCCCCCACGCTGCTATGCTGGAGGGAAGGAGGGAAGCCTACTCAGTGTTATTAAGCAATTAAAAATATGGGCTGAGCAGATGTGGGACAGCCTGACTTCCCTGACATGTTGGGCAACAAGGTAGCTGGCTGCATCTCATGCTGGGAGACATTTCAGGGACGAAATGGAAAACAGTTCTTCTTAGCATTCAGGAAAGGGGGCTATGGGTGCTCTTGACTGGTCAGCCTTGCTGCTCAGCAGCTCAAATAGTCTTCTGGACAGTGGGTGAATGGATGTTAGGGGAAGTAGCCAGTGGCCTCTGAAGCGCCATATCTGTGGAAGTGTGGTGGAGTTTAACAGAGTTCTCCGTGTCTGTGGGTCTGTTCCCAAAGCTGCTGTGTTGCCCACTCTGCTGCCCTCTAGGAAAGTAGGACCTCAGAGGTCAAGTTCATTTTAGGTTAGACTGGTTCTCATTTCAAAACACTTACAAGAATGAGACCAGGATTTAATCTTTCACAGGAAGAAAGAGGGACTGGGGTTGATTGGTATAAAGATCGCTTGGTGCTAGACCTGAAGCCTCCGCTAAATGAGACCTCATGCTTTTAAGTCAGGACCAGTGGACAGATTACATGATTCTTTTCACCTACCAGATTTCTGCATGTTTCATTAATAGCCAGTGTCCTTGTTTTCTTTTACAAAGTCCAGCACATTGACTGATCAAGACTGCAGCTGAGTGTGGGTATGTGCCATCCTGGGGAGGGAGTGGAGTCTAAACTAGACCTTCTGCTGAGTTGAGGGGCCAGTCCAAGCTTATGGAAGAGGATTCACACATTCTGCGTTGGGGAGACAGCCTTGGGAAAGAATTACTGTCCACGGCTGTGTGATGTCCATAGATACGTGATGTCCACAGCTGTGTGATGTCCATAGATATGTGATATCCACAGTTGTGTGATATCCACAGAGAATTACTGTCCACGGCTGTGTGATGTCCATAGATATGTGATATCCACAGTTGTGTGATATCCACAGCTGCGTGATGTCCACAGCTGTGTGACGTCCATAGATACGTGATGTCCACAGCTGTGTTATGTCCACTGCTATGTGATGTCCAGCTATGCAATGTCCACTGCTATGTGATGTCCACAGCTGTGTGATGTCCACAGCATTCCAACATGTATTTAATGAGTAAATGAGATGTAGCAGACAGGCGTGTGTTGGAAGCCCTATGTTTTTGGCTCCCAACAATTGACTCAATTTCAGCTTCACAAAACTTACCAAAATATGAATTTGAATATGGCTTGTTGACATGAAAATTACATGGTGTGAATAGAAAATTACTAGTGTTGGTGTACACACACATACACAAAAAACATAGACACACAGACGTACACAGACACACAGAAACACAGACACACAGACACACACACTGCATAGACTATACCACCATCATCTGGGATGATGGCAGAAAATATGGAACTTAAGCTGGGACAGAATTAGTGTTCAGGACACGTAAGGGGGAATGTAAATCTTATGAAATGCCCAGAACTTCATGCCTAAGTGTTACTGGAATAGTTAGAGTCAGAGCCTGATCTCTGACAGCCTTAAGAAGCTAAGCTTGGTCACTTGTCCTCAGTAGGCCAATTAAAGAGACAGGTAACAGTGAAAAGGAGAGAAAGGAGATTTATTCAGTGTGTTCTTATTAGAAAGAGGATCAGCAAAGAGGTCCAGTGACTCCCCAAATCCATTTTGGGGTCCTGACCATAAGGTATAGGTTTAAATAGAGGGAAGAGGGATGCACAGTTAAGAAATTTTGGTTAAGGTGCCCATCATTGGCCCACCATCCTCTTGACTTCAAGTCTCCTCTGCAAGGTGGCCTGACAGGTTCTCAGAGCTGTGTGAAATCTCTCCCTCCTCTCCCTGGCTGGCACTAACCTTCAGCCTTTTTCTTCTCCCAGCATGAGATTCCGAGGGAATTTCTGATTCCTTGGCGGGGGGCATTGTTTCAATATGGGGAGAGGCACTAGGGTCTCTTATATCTTTCCCGTGGGGTGGCTTTGCACAGAGATGAGAAGTGAGTGCAGAGGCAGGAGAAAAAAGGTCTCCCACGTGGGTAAAGCATCCTGCCAATGAGACCACTCACTCATTGAAGCTTTGATATGAAGATACCACCAAGACGTGGGAACACACATTTCAGCAAACTATCAAAAGTGGGGCATCTTGGGATTCCGGGAAGAGCAGCCTGCTATGGGGGAGGGGGTGTCATCCAGCTCTGGGTACAGGAGTAGCTTGGAGCTGCCCAGCCTCTTTTGCTTTGGGGTTGGGTCTCCTACCTTTGAGATTCTGAAAGAGCTGGAAAAGTGAGGTGTGTCTTCTCTCCTTTCCAGGTGAAGGACATAGTGGCGTTGTGTGGAGGGACTTTGTGACCTCAGAGGTCGGTGCTCATGGAGGGCCTTATCATTGCTATACTCTGGTAGACATGCAACTAGGGAGCTCTAGGCAAGCCAGAGCATTGATAGTCAGTCAACAACCCACTCCTCTTAGCTGTCATTTTCATAGGAAACCAGGAAGAAGAGAGGAGAGGAAACATTCAAGATTTCCAACACCTAGCTTTTGCTAGAAAGAAGTAACCTTTCTAAGAGGTCCCAATGGGAGGTCTGGTAGAATCCATTCCACAGATATTTCTGATCACCTACTATGTGTCAGTGAAAAGAATTAACTAAGGTCTCTGATCAATGGAAGTGACACACTAGTGAGGGAGGCAGGCAGCAAACAAAACAAGTAAATCCAGAAGTAGGTACTGAAGGTGACAAAATTCCATCTTTGAACTGAACTTGCAATTGAAATGCTCTCAGATAAAAATCCACACCACAGCTAGACAGTCTGCTGATGAATGAGGATGGTTCAACAAACACACAGCATCTATTAGGGATGGGAGGAAGGGTGTTGCCAAATGTCTCACCCACTTAAGCTTTCTCATTTTAAGTTTCAATCAGAACTCCTACTTTGTGTAATTAGACAATACATGTGATGGTCTGAATGTCATTCCTCTGACCTGGGAGAAAGCCTTCAAATCTTTGCCTCCAGCCTCCCCCCGCCACGCCCCCAGCATCTGTGGGGTAGGAGGAGATGGAGGAATAGAAACACCCTAGAATAACTCACTCTGAGAAGACTAATTTCAGATTAGTAACAGGACAGGGTGCACTTATCATCCAGGGGATATTTGAGTAAGTATGAAATGAGTGGAAAGCTATACACCATGTTGTTAGTCTGTTAATATGGGGACCTAGTGAGTCCAAGGCATGGTTTTAGGGACTGGAGTGGGTAGGTGATGGGAAGGAATTCTTTGTGCTGTTTGTAGCTACTTGAGAGCATAGTTTTTTTTAAGTTGGGAAATAAAATATAAGGAAAGATTTAACCACACAAATGGGTAAGTGAAAGGTAAGGGGAATCTTGTAGGATTTCTAAATTGCCCCAAATTATATCTGGCTTTCTTTTAAATTATTCATTTGTCTAAACAAATGTTACCCATTGTCTGGCTCTCTACATCTGCTTGCACTAAGGAGTGGGGTGAAAGAACAGAGAAGGAATGAGACTTGGTTTCTACTTTTGGGTAAATTCAATTTTACTTTTTGAGACACGTTCTCCCTGTCACCCCAGCTGACCTGGAACTTGCTGTGTAGACCAGGCTTGCCTTGAACTCACAGAAATCCACCTGCCTCTGCCTCCTGAGTGCTGACATGAGCCACACCTGGCTCACCTTCAATTAAAAAAAAAAACAGATTTAAAAAATTGATTTACCTAGTTTATCTTTTTAAAAAAGTAGGTCTGCATTTAATTTGTGTTCACAAAACATAAATTAAGCATTTCAAAGGGAACAGCTTGGTGACATTTGATTTGCATTCCCAAAGTTCTATGATCACTATCTCTAACTAGATTTAAAATATTTTCATCACCCTCCAAAGAAAGCAGTGACTCCTTATGACTGCCTTCCCACCCCTAGAAACCACTCTACTGCTCTGTTTCTACACATTTACCTGTTTTAGATATTTTTTTTTGGTCTTCTTTTTTTTGAGACAGGGTCTCCCTGTAGCCCCAGCTGTCCTGGAACTCACTATATAGACCAGGCTGGCCTTGAACTCACAGAGATCCACCTGCCTCTGCCTCCCGAGTACTGGGATTAAAGGGGTGCGCCATCACGCCTGACGACTGTTTTAGATATTTTAAATACACAGAATTGTACAGTTTGTGACTTTTTGTACCTGGCTTCTTCTGTTTTCTACGCTTATCTATGCTGCAGCATGTGTCAACATTTCTTTTACATGGGTCACTAGTGTTCACGTCCACATAAACGCCACAATTTCTTTATCTGTAATCCACTAAAGAACATGTGGTTTCTACCTTTCTGTGCCACCAAGTGTGCATATACAGATATTTGTTTGAATACCTGCTCTGAACTCTTTGGGATGTCTATGTAGATGAGAATTGCCAGGAAGTGATATCTCATTGTGATTTTAAGTTGCAATTTCCTGATGACTAATGCTGAGGAGCACACTTGCTGACCACTTGTAGATCTTCTTTTAGAGAGCCATCTAGTCAAATCTTTTGCCCATTTTTTTCAAGTTAGATTGTTTGCCTTTTGTTGTTGAGCTACAGGGTTCTTTATATATTCTGATCCTTGGACCACAGTAGTATTTCCTTTCATTTTCTTGATACTGTTCTTTGTTTGTGGAATTTTTCTTGATGCTGACTTTTTCAGAGAAAATTTTCTTTTCTTCTTCCTGTTCCTTCCCTCCCCTTCCCATCTCCTGTCTCTGTCTTTGTCTATCCTCCTCTCTCTCTTTCCTCCCTTCACAGAATCTCTGTAGCTCAGGATTATCTCAAACTCACAATCCTTTTACCTCTATCTCTGGAATGCTAGGATTATAGCCATGCAGGCATCACACCCAGCTACTGATAAGTCTTCTGAGATACAAATGTTTTCAATTTTTTTCCCTCAATGTAATTTTTTTTTACTGAATTTTTGTGCATTTCACATAATACATCTTTAAAAAAATTTGTTTTTATGAGTTTTTGTGTATTTTATACCAAATATCTCAGACAATCTTACTCATCTTTATACCACTGTCCCCATTGGCACCCTCCCATAGCTCCCCCCTCATTGGAACCCATATACTCTGTCATTCATGTAAGGCCAGTCACACCATACATCTTAATCAAACTTAGATCCCCTCCCCATCTGCACCACCACATATCCCCTCCATTAGATTTCACGCATTCTGTCATATATGTTAAAGCCTATTGAGTCAAGTTTGTGCACCCAAGATGTCCCTTGGTGTAAGTTCATCAACTGAAATCTAGTCAGCCTATCTACAGTCACTCCCTGAAAGAATATCAACTCTCCCACATCCAACAGTAATAAGTTGCCAATAGTTCCTTGGCTAAGGTTGGGGCCTGCTGCCCATTTCCCCAGTTCTATGCCGGGTTTTTGTCTGATTGAGTTTGTATGGGTCTTGTGCATGCTGTCACCATTTCTGTAAGTTCAGCTGAGCAAGTTCCCAGAGGCCTGGAAGACTCCTTATGTTTCCCCCTAGCCTGGCTCTTACAATCTATTAGTACTTTTCTCTTGCTGTGATAGAAATACTGACCCAAGAAATTTATAGAAGGAAGAGTTTATTTGAGCTTATGGTTCCAGGGGAATTACAGTCCATCATGGCAGGGAGGCATGGTGGCTGGAGGTGGCTGGAGCAGGAGCAGCAGAAGCGAAACTCTCACATCATCACACAGGCACAGGAAGCAAGAGATCTGGCAAGGCTTAAGAACTCTGTAAGCCCACCCCAGTGACATGCTTCCTCCAGGATAGCCGCACCTTCTAAAACCTCCCCAAACAGCGCCATCATCTGGGGACAAAATGTCCAAACACTTGGAGCTTATGGGGGACATTTTCATTCAAACCACCACACAGTCTTTCCTGTGGCGGTCTTTCCCCCTCTTTCATGTGGTCCCTGACCCATGGGTGGGTGAGGTTTAATACAGGAGTCCTTATTCTCTTATTCTCTACACTTTGACCAGTTGTGGTCTTTTGTGTGCCTCACCCTCTGTGGCATGAGGAAGCTTCACCGATGAGAGTTGAGAGACATTTGTTTTTTCTCTACCCCTGTTTCACTATGTTCAATGAGTCTTAGGTATAAAGGTTCCATTGCAGATGTGTCACTTAGGGCTGGGCATCTTTCAGACAATTATTCTCTGTGTGTGACCAGTCATGGAACTCTGTAATAGTCTCCATCTGCTGCAAAACTAAGCTTCTTTGATGAGTGGTGAGTAGTATGTTTGTAAATATAAGGATCCATATTTAGCAAACAGGAAGAAATTATATTGGTCTAGGGATATGACAGATGTAGGGTTTTCTCTAAGATCTATGACCACTCCAGTCATGTGTGTTTGGCTGTGTTTACAGTGCCACACATGGGTTCCTTCCCATTGAGAGGGCTTTAAGTCCAATTACATAGCTGTTGATCACCCCCAAGATAAAAGTGCCAGTACTGCACCTATATAATGTGTTGTGACAGACATTGTTATGGTTATTAGGCTTTGAAGCTGGAGTTGGACCATTGTTTGATTTTCTCCCTTAGCGGCTTGCATAGTATTCTCTAGAACTATGGGGGCTTGTCTTCAGGGAGGAGGTTTCCAGGTTAGTTCCAGCTCCATTGCTCCAAGTCCTGTTTCCAATGTATGTCCTGTCTTCAGCAAGAGGGCCTTACTTTCAAGTCCTGGGAGGTAATTAAGGGCTGTGGAAATAGCCTGTGTTATTTTGGGAGTCTCTCAGACTACCCTGACCAACAACTCAAAGGGAGGCTTCTCCTGTCTGGCGCTGTGTTTCTTGTTATAAAGCCTTCAAGAATATACATGCACTCACGTTCAGATATTGTATGTATATTTTTCAGTAGGTTTTTGAACTAACACATTTCCCTCTGGTTTTTCATACCACTTAAGCTTTATTTTTCATACCGCTTAAGCTCTATTCATTCTCTCTCTCTCTCTCTCTCTCTCTCCCTCCCTCCCTCCCTCCCTGTCTAACCTCCCTCCTTTTCCTTTTCCAGTTAAAGTATCCCTACTTCCCCCATTTTCCCCTTGATAATACCTACCTCCTACTGTCCCTCCTCTCTTGAGCCCCCTCTTCCCCTTTACTCCCATGGCACCTTGTATGGCCTTCCTTCCTCCCTTCCCAGTTGAATACTCCCATTTTCCACATTTCCCCCTTGGTAATATCTGTTTCCTACTAACCCCTCTCTTGGGCATTCTTTCCTTTTACTATGTTCTTCCTTTCCATTTCCCTGGCTCCTGTGGTTACATCAGGCTATATACTCACATATAAGGATTTGGTGCTAAGATCAAATGAGGAAGAACATACTTCTCTTGTTTTTTGTGAGTCTATTTTACTTCACTTAGTATAACAGTTTCTAGTTCCATCCATTTACCTGCAAATTCCATGATTTCGTCTTTCTTTACCACTGAGTAAAACTCCATTGTGTAAGGTACCACATTTTCATTATCCATTTGTCAGTTGAGAGACATTTAGGTTCTTTCCATTTCTTAGCTATTGTGAAAAGAGCAGCAGCAAAAAATGGGTGTGCAAGAATCTCTATAGTAGGATGAGTCCTTTCGGTATATGCCAAAGAGTGGTGTAACCAGATCATAATGTTTTCAGTTTTAATGAAGTCCAGCCTCTCTGTTTCTGTGTCTCTATCTCCATCTCTCTCTCTCTGATCAGTCTTTTGGTATTATATTTAATAATCTATTGTTAAATTTATGAAAATTTAACATGAAAATTTATCCTTTAAAGAATAAAATAAAATGCATTTTCTGTTTTGGTTGTACGGCAAGTGTACACAGCTTGGATATTTTATTTGAGGGGAACAGAAATTTCTCCCTACGTTTTTTAGCTGAAAATATAAAAAGGGAAATACCATCAGGAGTACCTTTTTTGTAAAGTATGAAAATAAAAGCAAATTGGTTTCTCAGTAGGTGAGAACTATATCGGGTACAGAGGCTGGAAGAAGCATCTCCTATAGTTATTACAGAGCATTTCCTGTAGCAGACATTCCCACAGCAGGGACTATAGCCCTTTCTAGGTATGCTTCTCATGGTATGCCAGTGCCATGGCCACCCAGGTGAACAGTAATGACAACCAGTCTAGGAGGTGTCAAACCCTACTGTCCCTAGCTGTAACATAAGAATAATAATAGAGTATCCAGAAATGTCACCGATAAAGGAGAAAAGAGTGTGTGTGTCCACTGTGTACTGTTTGCTAAAACAACAACTGTCCCTGTAATTCTAAGACTTCTTTAGATACTGATGGTGACTCTTCCTAAGTGACTATGTTTCTTTTTGCCCCATCCTCTGATTCTAAGCCTGGATCACATGGTCAAGGCTCTTGGATTAGTACAGTGTTCTCTGGACATTGTGATCCTGTGGCTAAAGATGGAGTTGGAGGATGAGAGAGTCAGGATCTTCCTGATCTGGAGACACTTGGCCTGTAATGGGTCACTCCCAGGACTCAATGGGGCAGTATGCAAGTCTCATGAGGTAGAGGAGGTTTATCTGTCTGCCCCATTCTACCTTCTATCCCCAAGACTGGGCCCACTACTTGAGACTTGCATCCCCTTGTGTATGAAGCAGGCCTTAGAGGAAGTAGAATGGCTACAGCATCCTGGGTGCTGGGGACATTGAGAATGTCGCTCCTTACTTTAAGCACAGCATAGTTGCCTTCAGTTTGGTAAGTGCACAGGGCCATTGTGCTTTTCCTTGCATAGGGACCACAGTCTCTGTGGGCCTGGCTTCTCTGGCCCTGATGTGGCACTGTTTGAAGGACAAGAAGCTTTCTCTGGCCTCTGATAGGATGAACATCTCTCTGCAGCTACTGCCGAATCTTCGCTAGTGTCCAGAAAGAAGAACCTCTTTATAGCCACTTACAAGCACTTAATATATGGCCCTTAAATCACTTAAAACTGGACTTACCCGAGCAGCAGTCATGCTGCCATGGGGCCAGGAGCAATTTTAGGTACACCCAGTGAATGGCCAACATGATCTAATACATCTCACGTCATCTCCAGAGATCTGTCCCCTGCCTCTTTCCTCCTTATTAAAGTAAAGCTCCCCACTCACAGGAAATAAAATTGCTACCTCATATTTATATATCTTCAGAGAGCACTGTGCTTCAGAAACTAGAGAGAATGGCTTAAAACTGTTTATTGAAAAAGGAGACTGTTTCTTGCACGAAATCATCTTATTGGAAAAGTTACCTTATTTATTCTATTGTGCTTGGAAAATCTAGATCATTTGTAAAGCAAAGGGCAAACCAGAAATTAGTTTTTGTCAGCATGAGGTTGTTTATTTATTTATTTATTAATTATTTATTGTTTTTTGGTGTGTGTGTGCATGTGTGCATGTACTCTGATTAGTCACTTGAAGCTGGTGAGTCATGTGACAGTTCTGGTATTTGAGGGCAAGATATTCATACTGAAATCATAATAGCTATTTCTAACCCTGACTTTGAACAGACTATTGCAGAAAGTCTTATGTCACCCCAAATTTCTAGCTATTTTTAACCTTACACTAGCTCTGATTGATCTCCTGCATTAGATAAACCCCTTCCCATCGCTTTTGAAGAGCCATTTCTAGGCTCTAAGGTTCTGAATGGGTTTCTAACACCTATGGAATATAATCTGTGTTCATGGGCCTCCTACTGAAGGCCCTCCAAGGTCTGGCCCAATCTGACTGCCCCTCTGGGCTGGTCTCTCCTAGACTCCCTAGTGTGAACTCAGGACACTATCCTAGCCATTCCAGCTACAGCACAGGTCTAGGCATATCACAATCAATTGGGTATTCATGTACCTCTTTTAAAAATTAAAAAAAAATTTTTTTTGAGAATTTCATACAATGTATTTTGACCACATTCACCCCAATTCCTCCCCATAACACTGCCCAGATCCACCCCACCTGCCTACTCCCTCAACATTGTGTACTTTTTTTCAAAATTGTAATAACCCATTGACTCCAATTTGTGCTGTCCATATACTCCATGCACTGGAGTGTGCTCTACCTCCCAGGAGCCACATCCTTAAGGAAAACTGATTCTCCCTCTCCCAGAAACCATCAACTGTTAACAGCTTCTCAGTCAGGGGTAGGGGCTCACGAACCCCTTCTACTCTATGCTGGAATGTTGGTTGACTTGATCCTGTGCAGGTCTTATGCAGGCAACCCTAGCTGTCATGAGTTCATAGGTACAGTAGTTCTGTCATTTCCAGAAGTTGTGGTTTTGCTCCAGTCTCTCTGACCTTTGGCTCTTACACTCTTCATGGCCCCTCTTCTGCAATGGTCCCTGACCTTGGGAGGTGAGTGTCATATAGATGTCCCATTTGTGGCTGAGCACTCCACTGACAATTTCAGTATTTTGACCAGTTGTGAGTTGCTGTGTTAACTACTGTTCACTGCACAAAAAAACTTCTCTGATGAGGCCTGAAAGCTCCATTAATCTACGGGTCGAGAGATACAAATTTAGAGGGCAGTTTGGTACTATGTCCAGTTAGTAAAATAATAGTAATAAGTTCACCACTGAGACTGTGAGCTCCCTAACCATGGGTTCTTGACCAGATTTACAGTACCAGACCTTAAATTCAATCACAAATGGTCAGTCACTCTGATAACATTTGTGCCACTATTGCTCCTATGAGCATTTTTTTTTTTCTTTTCCAGGATTGCCATTGTTGCAATTTACAGGATTCACAGCCAGGTAAGACTGTTGATGACAGCCCTGCACCCCAGCAGCCTGAGTGGCAGCTTCCAGTGTTATGAGAGTTACCCAGCAGGGAGGAAGCTTCCCGTGCAGCACCATCTTGATTTCTCCATATCCTGTTACCAATGTGTGTGGTGTCTTCAGCAACAGGGTTTTACACGCACCTCTGAACTGTTCCCTCTTAATCAGATTCCTGTCCCTTTCCCAGGGAGCTATTGGCAGGGGCCTTGAAAGGCACACCTCCCATTTCACTACCAGTTGGCCTTCATTCTTTGTAGGCTGATTGTTCTCTGAATTTGAGCCACTCACTACTTTACCTGACACCAACTCAGCATGGATCTTGTTTCTTGAAATAGCTCAAGTGAAATAGCTCATGTTTGTGATGTATGAATTGACCTTATGAAAATTCAACACTGTCTGAATGAGGGAGAGGAATAGGGATATCAAGAAAAGAGAGCTAACCAGTCTTTCCAAAATTTCTAAGCAGAAACCTTAAACTTCATTCATCAGATTGGAACTTTGGAGATAGGGCCTTAATGAGGTGATTAAGTTAAAATTGAGCTGTTAGCTAAAGTGGGCTCCAATCCAATCTGATTAGTGTCCTTACAAAAAGAGGAAACATGAACAAACAGAGAGACACCAGGGTTGCATGTAAAGAGTAATAAGATGATGGAAGACCCCAGAGAAAAGTGGGCATTTGAAAGCCAAGGAAAGAGGCCTCAGGAGAAACAGTCCTTGCCTCCAGCGTGAACTTGGACTTCCAGCTTTCAGAATGATGAAAGAACAAATGTCTGTTGTCTAAGTCACCCAGTCTTGGTATTTTGTCATGTCAGCTGAATGGAACAATACATGCACTGATAACGTGACCAGAGTGCATGTGAGGGACAATTCTGGGTGAGGTGCTCTTCTAGGGCTTCTGGGAATGCAACAATTGGGAACCAAATATCAGAAGATTAGATATTGACCTAGCATGTCTAATCTATACCTCAGAACATCTCCTGAAGCCATGGATACCTACTTCATATGGGGTTCCATCAAAGAACCAGTTGTCAACTCCAGTGTGGACTGAACTGACTTACTGGGAGATGTCACCATGCTGGCTTTTCATGATTGCATAAAGGACTTTTGGGGAAACTTTCAGTCTGCGTGACTTTCAGTTTCAGTGATTACTCAAAGCTCTGCTCCCACCTCTACTTTATGGGTATATAAATGGTCCCATCTCCAGGTTGGCTCATGTTACCGTGGCGTCTTTCAATTCATTCTGCAAGCAGCAGAGTAAGTAATCTTTCTTAAAAAACCATCTTCTTAAATCATCCACATCCTACTTTTTTCATCTCCCCCAACATTAAAACCTGAGTTTTTTTCTACAATTCCAAACTACTTTATAAGACCCTTTGGCGTCTGACTCTCAGCCTTCCCTGCCTTGCTGGTGTGGTATTCCCAGCTCCAGGCGCCCAACCATCTTCTGCATCTCTTCTTTTTGCCTGTGGGACACACTATTTCCATTGCCTGAAACACCATCTCATCTCCTCTTTATCAGGTTGTTTTTGCTTAATCCTTTGGATCTTGGTCCAAGAGTAACTTTCCCAAACTTCTGCTGATGACCTGGTGAGATCCTATCTCTCTGTCACAGGCACTTGTCACTCTCAGTTTGCCTCAGAAGCAGTTCTGTACCTCTCTGTGTGATTACTTGATTCCTGCACGTCTTTCAATTCCACGTGGGAAAAGACTCTTTCTACTGGGTGAGGAGCTTGCAGACCAACTGAACGCAGCCATTATAATTCAGTTCTCCACTTGTTAGTTTTTAAAAGATGTTTTGAAAATTTGTTTAACTTTATGTATGGTTGCCTGTGTATGTGTATGTATGTATGTGTACTATGTTCACACCCGGTGCTGTGGAGACCAGAAGAGGGTGTCAGATTCCCTGGTACTGGAGTTATAGACAGGTGTGAGCCACTGTGTAGGTGTTAGGAACTGACCTGGCTCCTTTGCAAGAACAACAGGTTCTTGACTGAGTCATTTCTCCAGTCTCTGATGTTTAGTTTTAAAGGTCAACTTACTACAATCTAGAATCACCTGAGAAGGGAGTCTCAGTTGAGGAATTATGTAGCTCACTGGCCCATGGGCACAGCATGTCTGTGGGGGATTGTCCTGATTACTGAGGTGGAGGAACCACCCTGAATGTGGGTGCCACCATTTCATGGGCTGGGTCCTGAACTGGCAAGATATGCCCACTGGTACAATAGTGGCATGAATCTTATAGGAATAACCAAGCACTTTAAGTTTGGACTTAAGGCCTACTTCACAAGATGGAGCCCATATCTGACACTGTAATCAGGGCTAGACAGGTCACAGGTTGTAGGGAAGAACCTACTACTATTATTCTGCTGGATGGACAGACATAGTGTTAAACCAACCCCTGATGACTTATCATTGTATCCATAGATTAGTGCATCTCTCAACTCATACCAGAGAAGCATTTTCTCCAAGCAGATGGTGATTAATACAGAATAAGAGACTGGAGTGCTCAGTCTTGATGGAACACCTGTGTTACACCCTCTCCTTCCAAGGTTCAGGGATCATTAGAGAAGAGGGGGCAGAAAGATTGTAAGAGCCAAGGGTGGTGGATGACCGCAAGGAAACTGTGTTCTCTGGACACAGCAGGGCAGTTGTATATGTGAACCCACAGCATTTGTGATAGTGTGTACAAGGTCTACAAAACTCTACACCAGACAAAATCCTAGCATGGAAGAGGAAAGAGGGAAGGAAGCCCCAGGCCTAGATGAGGAACTATTGGCAACTGATATCTGTTGGGAGAAAGAGAATCAGTTTTCTTTAAGAGTGTGAAACTGGGTAGGCTGACCAGACTCCTGGGGATGGACCCATATCCAAGAGCATTTGGGGACATACAAATTAGACTCGCTAGTCCTAAAAAACAATACAGGACATAAAGTGAGGGAGCTGCAGAGGTAGAGGTAGATCTGAGAGGAGATGGGGGAGGGGTTCTGAATAAGATCAAAGTACATTGCATGACATTCTCCAAGAATCAATAAAAGTATTATTTTTAAAAACAGTGAAGGAATGCTAGGTATAAAAGCAGAAGCAAGCAAGGATTCATGCTTTGTTCTCTCTCTGCTCTGGACTGTGGATGTGATGGTTTGAGTTCCTGCCTCGACTTCCCAGCAATAGAGGAACTGTGAGCCGAGTAAACCATTTCCTCCCCACATTGCTTTGGGTCAGCATGTGTCATCAGAGCAACTGAAATGAATTTAAGACGTCACTGAAGCTACGTTTGCTGGAAGCCTTCCAGAAAGAAGCCTTCTAAACGGAAGCCCTGATAAACTTCTGCCTTTCCATTTTCTTTTCTACCGAAGAATGGGAGTGTGTTACAGAAATCCTGAAGCTTCCTTTCGGAGTACCTTCTGCTTTCTCCTTTGGGAGTTCAGAGTTGTTTAAGATTGCATGCATATAGCCAGTGAGGGTTCTTTGAAAAACAGAAATTTCCATAATGGGAACATATATTGACTTCCTTCTTTTTTGCTTTGTTTCAATGGAAGGTTACACATTTGCTCTTTGGGTGTTTTGCTGCAAAGATTCACTATATGTCTCTCCTGCTACTGGTGCTTTTTAAGGACAGAGGGGAAAATGGGTAGTGAGTGAGGCACAGGGAAGCCAGGCTTTTTGAAAAACTATTTTGTAACAGGTCCTAGGGTGTTGGGATATGGCCAAAAATGATCAGAATGTAGAACAGGGCCACGTAACCCAGAGACCTCCTAGTGAGGACGGCAGGAGTCCCGCCCGCTCCATTCTGGACATGCGGCTGTCCCAAGATTTTATCCAACTGCCTCTAGGCTAAGCTTCCATTTCCGCAACCCTAATCAGGTTCCTTGTGAATCATGTGACCGGACAACAGGACAGAAAGTACCATGAGCAGACCCCACTTAGCTTTTGAAATCCCCTCCCTCCCGCTACCTACCTGTGTGCCAAAAACTCAAGCCCTCGTCTTTGCCCGTGAAACTTCCCTATAAAAACTCCTGCTTTGCCGTATTAAAACTAGTCAACTGACACAGTCTCCTGGGTGTTTCTTCCCATCGTACTCGCCGCCGCCCAAGACCTTCCTTTCCCGCACCGGCTTTTCACTCGCCCGACCATCCACGACCGGCCAGGTGTGCAACAGCTCCCCTGCAACAGCAGAGGAGACTGACAGTAAGGATGAGGTCTCAGAAGGCCCAGAATAGTGGCTACAACTTACTTTCTGCTGTGGACCAAAGTTCCCTGGAACCTATGGCCACTGTGGGGCACTCCAGGGTGTGTACAGCTTAGAGCACTTGTATGGATGTACTGGTGCCATTAATATAAATGCCAAGCCTATAGTCTCCTGTTTTAAGCCAGAACTTCCAGTTCCTGGAGCCTGTCAGCCAGCCCTGTCTTCAGTGAGCCCTGAAACCCTGAGCCATCAGACACAAAAGACTAGTCTGAAGATGCTCCTGTCCATCAGTGCCAAGCAACTGGTACCCTGAGCCAGGTGGGACTTCTGATCTCAGCTTGGAGCTTGTTGATGAGGCTGATGTGTGCTGTTCTCTCCAAGAGCCAGCAGGACCATGGTTAGAGCTCTGTTTGAACATGGCAAACTGACGGATCGTGCTCATGTTTATTCTGAGGTTTCAAAGGCAGTCGTGTAATGGTTAGGAGCACTAAGATGGCAAATGAATAAAATGATTTGGCGGAGAAAGGGGGAGATGGACACAGGCATGACTCACTGTCCAGAAGACAGGCCATTTTCCTTATATGTCCAGGCGCATAGCTTAAAGGATTCCCAAAGGGTAGGTAAGATTTGGAAAGTCTCCATTTGCTCACCAAATTTGGAAATCGTTGCCTTATGTTAATGGCATTTTCGAAAGAAGATGGTTTCCTTTTCATCACCAGATTGTCCCTTAAATTAGTTGAAGCCTGGAGGCCTTAAATTAAAAACAAAAAATTACAATGTGGCAGATTGAATTTAGGTGCGTGTGCTGTGTGTGAAATATATGAGAGGCTTTTGAAAACATAATTTAAAATGAATAGTGGCTTCTTTACACATTGGCAGCGGCTCCTTGAATGTCTGGTTGTTTTAACTGAAAGTCCTGTTTGTACTGTCAGTGTTGTAAAAGGTAGCGATTCTCACCCCAGGCCCTGCCCATCACCTCACCTTGCCCTCTCTCCAGGCTAGCCTGCACTGGCAGAGCCACTCTGAACTTAGTGTTTCTGGCATTGAGTTTTCTGGAGTCCACCCACAGCCCCTGTCTGTACTCAGACTGGCCAAGGAAAATCTGGGTCCTTGGGGTCCAGTCTTCTCACCAGGTGTCCAAGAGGAGTGAGAACCTGAATGCTCTAACTTTCTGGACGTGATATCCTCCCTTTCTCCTTGACTGGGCCCAAGGGCACTTGTGAGGCAACACCAATGATTTCTTTGATTTTACCCAGAGACAGTTAGGTGAATCCTGCTCTCTGGGCAAAGGCCAGCTCAGCTCATAGCTACAGTTCTTCACCCTGAGTGTACATAGAATGAGCTAGGACCTTTAAAAATACAGATCTTAATTGGTCTGGGGTGAGGCCAGGGTAGTGGTGTGTGTATGTGTGTGTATGTGTGTGTGTGTGTGTGTGTGTGTGTGTGTGTATGTGTGTAAACAAGCCTCTAAACAAATCTCCAAGCTTATTCTAATGTTCAGCCTGAGTTAAGAACTGCTGATTTGGAGGAAAAACATTGTCTGTTTTCACTGCTAGAATTGGGCAGATTTTCTTGATCAGACCAAGACCCAGCAAAGCAAGTTAAGCGGAAAGTGCTACCGGTTTTCCTGATAACATTGACCATGATCCTTTTCACACTCCACTTAAGATCATGAGAACCACTGAGTCACAGGAGACAGGGTCAAGGTCCTCAGGCTGGAATTGAACTACAAGTGAGCTGGTCTAGATGACTGACTGCTAGAATTGCAAACATTTCCTTAAAATAAGACCCATTCGTTCACCTGTTAACTCACTCGTCCATGAGCATCCGTTCAATACCAGATGGTTCAAGGGACAAAGATGAGGATCTTTTAGGCAGGAGCTACAGAAATGCTGGAACCACAGGAGATCAGGATTAGTTCCTTTAATTATAGACATGTGACTTCTGACCAGGCTCCTTTTCCTTTACAGAGAAGCTCCCAATATTTGCCCTTGAGTTTCCCTGGGGTGTGGGGATGACAATGCCCTTGCCATTCTGGCTCACCACTTGCAAAGTTTTGTCAGTGACATTTTCCCTAGTACATTTCTGTATGACGATGAGTGGCATATGGGTACCTCTTTGTCAGACATGCATTATCTCAAACACATTCCTCATTGCCATTCTGCCTGACTCATTTGGTGATGACACAAAGTTTGGATGAACAGGCAAGGAAGCATTGTAGATATGATCAGAACTGGCCTCCCTCCCTCCCTTTTCCCCTTCTTTCCTCCCATTCTGACTTCTTTCCTCCCTCCTCCTCTCTCCTTCCTTCCTTCCTTCCTTCCTTCCTTCCTTCCTTCCTTCCTTCCTTCCCTCCTTCCTTCCTTCCTTCCTTTTTGAGATATGGTCTCATGATGTAGCCCCAGCTACCCTAGAACTTGCATTCCTCCTCCCTCAACCTCCCAAGTGCTGGCATTGCAGGTACATGTCAGCACATCTGGATAATATACTTTCTTTACAGCAACATCAAAAAGTACTGATGTTTTTATGGTAGTTTTACCATACTTTGTTGGTGTGCTGGAGAGCTTTAGTGTCAACTTGACACACCTGGGTTGAGGGAACCTCAATTGGGGAATTACCTCCATTGAACTAGCCCGTGGCCATGTCTGTGAGGCATATTCTTGATTGTTGTGTGATGTGGGAGAGCCCAGCCCACTGTGGGTGGTGCCACCCCTGGACACGTAGGACTGTGTTGCATAAGAAAGCAGGCTGAGCAGGGGCCAGGGGAGCAAGCCAGTAAGCAGAGTTCCTCCATGGCCTGTGCTCCAGCTCCTGCCTCCAGGTTCCTGCCCTGAGTTCCTACCTTGGGCTCCCTGATGAACTGTGACCCGGGAGATGTAAGCTGAATAAACCCTTTCCTCCCCAAGTTGGTAGTGGTCGGAGTATTTTGTCACAGCAATGAAGAGACAAACTAGAACAATTGGGTTGGCCGGGCAGGAATTATTGTACCCATTTTAACAAATGGGAATTGGAGACTTAGAGAAACTGGCTGGTAAGCATTTTAACCTGGACACCTCTCTCTGTGGGTGGTGGGCGTGTGTCTATCTCTAAGACTGACACCTTGTAGTACGTCTCTTTCCTGCCAGAGCTGCCTTTTCACTTCCAGAGCCTTCATTCTTCCTCCACACTTCTCAGCCAGCTAGCTAGACATGTCCACAAGGGGGCACCAAAGAGTTTCGGTTCCTTCTAGGTGCCTGTGCCTGGCTTTTCCTGCCAGGTAGGAAAAGGAGACAGTGTGAACCGAGAAACAGGGATGACCCTGGAGGCGAAGTCTCTCTTTTTACTTGGGTTGAGAGAGTTTGGAAAGTGCTATGGGATGAGAATAATTTTCTGATAGTGGCTCCGAGGTGCCTTATGAATGTTTGGGTTAGTCTGAGCCTCTGGGTCCTCCTTCCTTTCATCAGCTCTCAGGATCGCCTTGCCCTAAGCTCATGTTAGAAGCTGCTTTAACCAAGTAGATCTCATTTTTCTAAATAAATAATGAATTCTGTGAGGGCAGAAAAACAGTCATGCCTTCCACATGGCATTCACACACATGGATCTCACTCATAATGCTATAGTGGCCTTGGATGCAGAGGCCAGTCAGGTCATGTGGCCACACAGTGGTTGCCAGTAGCACCAAGGACAGAGGCTCCATCCATCCAATTTAGGGCTGAACCAGCCTCTCTTTGCCTCTGCTGGAAGGGCAGGCTACCAGGATACATGTCTTGAGAGACTTGAAGTGCTAGCTACACTCCGTTCTTCATGAGCAGTGATAAGGGAGGCAGAGCACAGAGCAGGAATGCGCTAGGGCTGGCGGTGGTGAGTGCTGGGTGTGCACGGGGCAGGCATGTGTTGGCTTTCAGCTGTCCTGGATGGGAGCCGAGAGGATGAGGAACTAAAAGGGAAAATGTTGCTCATTTGTCTCCTGTAATCTGGACTTGACATCCTGTGTATGTGAGGGTAGAGGCCTGGAAGGATGCTTAGGGGTACTCCAATAATGGAACAATTGGCATTTATAGCAAGGAGAAGAACTAAGGATTTTCACCAACCAGGAGAGAACAGGGATGTAGGTCTGATCTCTGGGGTTCCAAGAGCGGGTGCCATGTTCCCTGAGCAGAGGGTCTAGCGATGGGGTGGGGGGAACCAGATGGTCTGTTAGGAGTCATCAAAGGCAGCGCAAACCTGGTGGGGCCACAGGGTTCCGAAACTCACTGGACACAATGTGGCTAACTAGGAGGTCTGCTGAGAGGTGGGGTTTGCCTGTGGAGAGTAAAACTACAAGACAGAAGTCACAGGTAGGTATCAGTTCCGAGAAGTCACCCTGAGAAGGGACTTAAACAAGACTTAAGCCTAGGTAGATGCAGAGAACATTGAACCTGCGTGTGCTCTGAAGAATGGGAGAACACGTGAGGCCTGGCAGCGGGAGGTCAGGAGTTATTTCTGGGTCTTGGGATTTGTAGAGTGGCTTCAGACCTCCATGACAGCAGTACTGCTCTGGATAGAAGAATTCTGTAAAGAAAATCAGGTGGTAGACTTTCTGAGGATGGCCAGGTTAGAAGGTCATTAAACCAGCCCCACACAACTTACCTGATGAGCAGGTAGGCCATGTCCCCAGATTTCCTTGAGCTCATCTCTTGATGCTCTGTCCTTGGTGGGTGTTCTTAGTTTTGTTGGTCCAGGGTTTAAGTTCAGGGTAAGAGATATCATTAAACCCCCTGGTGGAGCGTGGGCTCTGAATACTCCTGAAGCCAGTGCTGAGCAGTTTAATCACCACTGAGTGGTCCTGGCCTGAGGGCAGCATGGGTAATTACAGTCTGCCCCTCCTGCCTCCTCTCCCAGGGCTTCTGGGGATTCTCACTTGTGCTTTCCCTTTGCTGAGGGACTGCTAGAAAACTATAGCTTGAAACTGTACTTTGTTTATCCCCAGAGTATAGGAGGGCCTAAGCAAAAAGAAAAACTACAGGAAATGGGGTCCTATGTGGACTTGAGGGCAAGAAGGGTGGGAAAAGGAGCTCCAGAGGTGAAAACAGGGCCCGGGGCTGCTTCTAAGGAGGTAAAAAAAGTCAAGGAGAGCGACAGGAGCTGGGAGGGCTGTCCCTTCCTACTTTATGGTCACCTTGGGGGCTCTGGGGATGAAGGTACCAGATGGTGTATGGGAGTCACCAAAAGGAGGATAAACCATGTACCTAGGCTGCATAGCGTCTATCTCTGCGGGTCAGGGATGGAGAAGGGAGAGGGAACAGAGAGGCATTCTGCCCCTGAAAGATGCCCAGTGCCACCCTGAAGCCCCTACTCCACATTGGCCACTGTCAAAATGCTGAAAGTACAGACAGCCTGCAAAACGCATTGTTTTTTTCAGGGGAATGTTGTATCTGTTACAGCTTGCTATGGCCCCTGGTGTTCCCAGAGAAGACATAAGATAGATAAATACCGGCGGGAATGTGTGTGTGGGAGCAATGAACTGTCAGGGCGAGTGAACATTAGGGGAAACAGATTGCATTTTCCTGGTAGCTCGCACCTAGCTCAGTAACAAAATTGCTCCTGGTCTGCATGTCACAGTCAGTGTCTGCCCAGCACCATCCACAGCCACTGAGTTCCTTCCCATCTGTGTCAGCTGGGGAGGGAGACATGGACACAGAGCAGAAACCAGCTTTCCTCTGTGTGCAGAAGGATGAAACTCCTGCCTTAGGGTCTTGAACAGCAGTCCCAGTGGTGGCACGAGAGTGGGAGGAGTCAGCAAAACACAACATGGCCTTTATTTAAAGGAAGTGAGGAGTCACATTCACCTTAGAGACTGCCATTCAGAATTTGGGAGATTTCAACACATTTGTTAATTTCTGTCAATTCATCTTCTGAAATATTTGTGACTTTCTTGTCTTGACTCTTAAATTTTTAGAGAGATATGTCACATTCCATCAAACTCACCCATTATGCAGGTACGGTTCAGCAAGATGCAGTCTATACCCATGGCTTCAACCAACCAGGGATTAAAAATATTCAGGAAAAAAATTCCGAGTCTGCATTGAACATGTATAATCTTTTTTTCTTGTCATTATTCCCTAAATAATATAGCATAACCATTATTTTTTACTATCTACATTGTATTCAAAGTCATCTGGAGGTGACTTGAATTATGCAGAAGGATATGTATAAATTATATGCAAATAATATGCCATTTCATATGAGAGACTTGAGCATTACAACTTGGTATCCTCAGTGGAGGTGGAGGAGAGTGGGCAGAGATGCTGGAACTAATTCCCACCGAGGAACAATGACTAAATAGAGTTGTGGAGTCATGACTGTAACTCCATTCTAGAATATTCATTGTTTTGATTATCCTGCTTCTCTACACTTTTAGCTGAAATGCTTCTTGGAAGGGCTTGTGAGATGTGGCAAGGGGTGCACAGCTAATCTTGGGAGGGGAGTAAGACTAAGATGTCAGGATGAGGTGTGCCTAGTTGGGAAGCTCCCTTTAGGAAGTATGGTAAGAGCCAGTGGTGGTGCTCACCTTGTAGATCCAGTGAGCCTCAGGCTACTCTAACAGTGTTATAGGGGCCACCTAATTTGCTTTTAACAGTAACCCATCGTGACAGGCAATCTTATTCCCATTCTATAGATGAAGAAAGGCAAGCTGACAGAGTTTGAATAGCTTATAAAGGCCTTACTGCTAGGAAGTGGTTGAGCTGGAATCTGAACCCAATTCTTTCTGATAGTAAAGTTTGCATGGTGTTTAAACTACTACAAAGAGAGAGATTTGAAGATGCTGGCTGGTCCTGGATTCTACACTGAGATAATTTAATTCATTGAAGATCCTGTTAGCATGCCCAAGACTTCTGGATTTTATAGTTCTTCATCAGTTTGAGTTTATTCTATTGGAAAATGGGTCCTTACACCTGATTGTTCCTAATTCTTACCCACATCATTCTGGCTTCGGTTGTGACTTGAAAAACAAGTGCTAACTACTAGGTCATCATCTCTGGGGACCCTGCTCTGATCCACACACAGTACAAGGCACCACATGTGTGCAGAAGAGGAAAAGAATCTGCAAACACATTTCTGTTTCAGGAAGAACTTGACTGCTGTAAAAAGACTCCTGTTTGGTGGCACCTTGGTATTTCTCTATCCCTTTCAAAATCAATCTTCAGATTGCAGGCTTGAAACCCAGGTGCCACTATCTTCTCGAGGTGTGCCAGGGGTTAGAAATGGAATGCCACACACCACTTAACATGTGAAATATGATTTATCTGCACGGGCATATATGAAAAAGATAGAAGGAATGAAAAAGCCAACAACAACCCTTCTGTTGAGTTTTGAAATGTAAATGTTTGCTAAAGCTTTGCAGAAGACAGCTTCACTTGGGCTGAGAGCTATGTGTAAAGAAACATTAAAATGCATCATTTGCTCAGGGCTAAAAGTCATCAGCTTGTGATATTAATGCCCTTTAAAAATAATTTGATGGCATGAAATCAGAGCATGCCTTGTGCAAAAGATTGGAGCTTGTCAATTTTCTCATGGATCTACTGAGCTATAATTGCATTTAGATCTTGCCAGAAACGAAAGTATTTTCCCCACCTCTTTTATTTGCTAGAAGAGAGGTAACAGGGTTCACTTTGATTCCATCTAGTGTGGGGACCTCACCCTGCAGGGCAGGGATGTGCCGGTCAGTTAGAAGGTCACAGTCGTTATGGTTGGCTGCTTTTCCATCTGAGTCCAACGGCTCCCAGCAGGGTTTGTCTGGGCAAATGCTGGGAAGAGGCAAAAGCATGGGGATAACCTGTGAAAACAGCTGCAACAGGCAGACTAGCTACTGTTAAAGCCAGTTCAGTTGCAAATGACAAAAGCCATCGTCAAACTGGCATAACCAACAAATGGAAACTGACCACAGATGCAGGGGAGTGTCTCATATAGTTCCGGGATGAAAATGAGGCCCAAGCTTAGCTTAGGGGTTTGGTGATGCAGATTCTTGGTGTGTCTCCTGGATCTTCCCAGCGTGGGCTGTGGTTCTTGATGGCTCCTGGGATGGGCACTGGACCAAAGTAGATGGGTGTGGGAGGAGAGGCAGAGGAGAATGGCATTGACTCTATTGAGCACTGGCCCTGGCCTCCTTTTTGGAAAAAAATTTCTTAAATAAATTTACATATATTCTTTGATAATTGAGTACATGTATACACTGATTATATTCACTCCCAACTTCCCCGTTCCATTCCTCCTGGATTCCCCAACATATCACCCTCCCACATTCATATTCTCTCTCTCTCCCTCCCCCCTCTCTCTCCCTCCCTCCCTCCCTCCCTCCCTTTCTCTGTTCCTCTCTCTCCCTCCCTCCTTCCCTCCTTCCCTCTGTCTCTGTCTCTGTCTCTGTTTCTGTCTCTCTCTCTCTCTCTCTCTCTCTCTCATTTTGGAGCACACTGAGTCCAGTTAGTGCTACCTGCTGGAATACCAATGTGTCTTGTTGGCTTAATCTGTTATGCAGGTAACCACAATAGTGAGTTCATAAACACAATGGTCATGTCAAGTCCATAAAGCAGCATTTCACAGCACTCATTCCCACCCTCTAGCTCTTACATTCTCTCCACTCTGTGGCCTCCCTTTCCTATCTCATCTGGAGCAACTCCACTTTCTCCTGCACTGTGCAATGTAAGGGGGTCCATCTGAAGCAATGAGTCTACTGTGAATAAATAAATTATAAGTAACTGGAAAATTTCTCATCTTCCTCACAGATTTTTATAGTTGTAGGGAATATTTCTCCAGGAGATTCTAAGGAAGAATTTTTCAAGGATATAGTATTTGCAAAGGCACATGTGCTTCTTCAAGAACAAGCTATCTCTCCATTCTGTAAGCATTTGTGTAACAGCACAGGGCACCTCTGAGGAGGCGACCTCTCACTGAAGCACCAGGGTCACATAGGTAAACAACAGCACTGTCAAGGTGCACTTTGCATCATTATCCAGGTGGCTGAGTAGTCCCAGGATACTGCTGATCGTTTCATGCATTTGTTCTTTCTCTTTTCATTATTTCTTCCTTTCTAAAAATATTCATGAATCTTTAAACATATGTACATACATATACATGCACTCACTCCCTTCATTCATCCGACACATAGCTATTGAGAAGCTACTGCGGGGTCTGAGCTGTGGGGTAGAGTAGTGACCGAGTAGCACCATAGCTCTCCTGTGGAACTTATGATTCTGTGGGGATGAGAGTGATGACTTTAGTCCAGCAGGTTTGCTGATGGCATCCCCCACCCCTACCCACAACAGGGTGTCATGGCAACATCCCTCCATGAGCTCACACCTCCATCTTTAGTCAAACCCATGAATATGCTTGGATGGTTTCTAGTTGTGACTCTCAAAGTGTGGCCCAGAAACTCTTGTGGGCTTCCTAGCTCTTTGAAATTGTCTTTTTAATTCTCTGTGAAGAAAGTGTGGTGGAGTGATCCCACAGTTACAAGATGTGTGTTAACAATACAGAGCAACAATGCTAGTAAGTTAGCCATTAAAGGGATTTGCAAACAGACCAAACAATGCTACTCATCACACTAACTTTCTTGTATTTTGTAAATTATTTTCTCATAAAATGCTTAATTTATGTTAATATTGTTTGAGTGGACTCTAAGGTGTAATGAGTTCATGATTATTAATAAAATAAAATTTGTTGTGTGTGCATGTTGTGTGTGGGAATGCAGGCATGTGTATGACACAGTGTACATGTAAGAAGTCAGAGGACAGCCGTGTGTGTCAGTCCTCACCTTCCACTTTGTTTCAGGCAGAGTTTCCCTATTCAGCGCTGTGTACACTAGCCTGGGCTTGCAAATGCTCTGGGATCTGAACTCAGGTCCTTGTGCGTGCCAAGTGCCTTACCCACTGAGCCATCTCCCCAGTCTCTCATTTTTTAAAATAATGAACTAGTTTGTGTTTTTAAAAGTCTTAATTTTAATTTCTAATATAGTCAATTTAAATCAATATAATGCACATAAATGGGAGCTCCTTTGGGGTCTTAAATTTCTGAGCATGTTAAAGGGTCTTGGGAGCCAGGCATGGTGACATATACCTTTAAATCTAGCACTTGGGAGGCAGAGGCAGGTGGATCTCTGTAGATTGAGGCCAGCCTGGCCTTCATAGTGAGTTCTAAGTCATCTGGGGCTACAGGGAGATCCTATCTCAAAAAGAAGAAGGTACACATGCTATGTGGTCAGCACTTTCATAGTGATGGAAATTTTCCCAAGGGTATTAGGAGAAGAATTGTAGGACGGCCCTAGAACAAGCTTCAGAAAACTAACAGAATCAAGGAAAACCAGGAATCTAATTGCTGCCAGAGGCACAGGGCCAGCCAGGGGAGAACCTCACTGTCACTGCTGACCTCTGGCCACTGTGTTCACCCCACCCCTGTAGGAGACACCACCACTCCTGGAAATTAGAGGCTGCTGTCTTCCTGAGTCTTGGTGTTTTGTGTCCTGTGGCCTGTGGTGGGCACCCCCACCTCTGTGAACCTCAGCACTGCACCAAAGGCTGGCAGTCACAGAGCCTCAGGAAGCAGGCATAACTGGGTTCCCTTAGAGGGAAGTGGGCCCTTCTCATACCCTGGATCTGGCATAGAAAATGGTGGACAGGCAAACACCTGTCTCTGCAACATGGCATATTTCCAGGAGCTTTCTAGGGCTCTGGTTACCCTCTCCAAACCAGTCCCTTGAGAAATCAAGGGAGCTAGCAGCAGAAGGCAGGCATGTGTTATCAATTCTGGCTGAATCACCTGTACTCCGTTGTCTCTAAGCCTTGGAGGCTTAGAGACCTTAGTGGTTTTGTGACAGGCGAGGCGTATGGAATACAGAAAGAGGCAATTAGAGTCTGCTGTGCTCCTGGATCAATCCCCGTTCCTACCAAGGGGAGGAAGGAACAAAGCAGTTGCCTGTAGCAGTTAAGAGCTGAGTTTCTGAAATCAGACACCCTGTGTCCCAGTCTTGGATCTGCACTCTGCTTCCTTGGGGATGGCAGTTTCTGGACATGTGCCAGGTAGTCATGTCAGGAAGACACGCGAGAGAGAAGGGAGATAGGCAGGGCCAGTGGAGCTGGTAGACCAGGACTTCATCACTTCATAAAGCCTGTATGCTCTGTGCGGCTGCCTCTGTGATGTTCCACCTTGCTTGGATTTTCCACGACTTGGAGTGACAGGATAGACCCCTCAAGGGGCAGGGAGGATTTTTTGTGGCTCGAGATGAAATGAGATAGAAAACCTTCTTTGTCTTTCTCCTGCCACCTGCTCAAATTCCTCCAGCTAGTGCTGGATTCCCTCTGTTGATCAGTGAGCAAGCCTGGGGAAAACTGCTGGTTAGAGCTAGTAACTACTCTGGCTGGATAGATGCACAGATGTGCAGGATCTAAGTATCAGAGAGCCACTCCGTTCTGCTGCTAGGCAGAGGTAATGACAGGAAAGTGAGAGGGTGACCACTGGGAGCCTGGGACAGAGCGGCTCTTGACAGGAGGGAAGCAAGGCTATGAGCTCATGGGGGGCAGGGTCATACCTGAGTTATCCAGTGCCACTTGTCAGAGTGCCCAGTGGGATGAATGGCTGCCAGTTGGAAGGCTAGACAGCTGACTACAGCACACTGGGAGCCCAGCTAGGCTTCCAGTGCCTGCTTCCTTTCCCAGCATCCTCTTCCCCTCTGGTATACTTGTGCTTACACCTGGCTCTCAATCTGAAGGAAATTGTCTGCTAAACCAGCTCCCCAGAGGATGTCAGGTCCAACGTGCTCCTTTCCCAAGGATGCTTCAGTTCTCAGAGAGGCTGATGAAGAGGGCGTTGCTCTATCCAGGTTGGTAATTCTCTAATGCAGTTTACTCTATCTATTTCCTCAAGAGTCTAATTGATGTGCTGTACAATTTTTAAAATTAAATCCCTTGTTGAGTGAGTTTAGAAAATCTTGGACACCATAGCTACTTCTTGAAGGTTTAAAATGCTCAAATACATATTAAAGACTCTGAAAAGTCCCATGGGCTTAATTTAAAATATTGTTTGATATTTAAAAAGTAAGTTTTTGAAGTATGGTGTACATACAACAATATTCGCTCATTTTAAGGGTGACATTTGGTGAATTTTGACACACAAATACTAATGGGGGCCAATATCACTGTTAAGATGTACGACATTTCTATCAACTTCGGCAGTTTCCTTACAACCCTTTGTAGTCAGTCAGTCCTCTTTCTCAACTCCTAATCTCTGGAAGACATCACTCTGTTCACTATAACTGGAGTTTTACCCATTCTAGAACTTTACAAGAATGGAGTCACACAGAAATCAGGCTCTTGTGTCTCTGGTTCCCTTCCTTTTGCTATGTTTTCTGAGGCTCAGTCATGATGCATCCATCAGGAGTTTTTCCCTTTCATTGCTGAGTAGTATTCCATTCTAAGGATGAACTGCTATTCATCTTGTTCACCAGCTGATAGACCTAAGTTTGTTCCCAGTTTTCAGTGGATAAGAACAAAACTGTTAGGAATATTTGTGTACAAGTGCTTGTGTGTCTGTTCTTATTTCTCTTGGGTAAATATCTAGGAGTGGAAGCATTTCTTTAAAAATTTTATTTAATTATTATTCTATGGGTATGAGTGTTTTGTTTGTATGTACAGAAGTGTACCATGTGCATGTGCTACCTGGGGGAGCCAGAATAGGGCATCAGATCTCCTGGAACTGCAGTTATAGACAGTTGTTAGCCAACATGTGAGTGTTGGGAACTGAACCCATGTCCTCTAAAGAGCAACAAGTGTTCTTAACTGCTGAGCCATCTCTCTAGCCTAGACTTCTTCGGCTTTATTTTATGAAGGGCCTCTTAATGGATCTGGAGAAGAGTCTGGGAAACTCTGCTTGCTTGTTGGGCCTGTGTACATCTACACTGTTACCCCATTATCCTCCCTGGGGGAAAAGCTGAGGAGAACTCATCTGTGACCTATGACTTGGTCTGGGCCCTGGTGAGGCTGATGTTTGGTAAGGTATGAGTGTTGACCCTGGTGTGCCCTGGGTGTGTCCAGCAGAGCTCAGCAACAGAGGTCCTCGGAAGCTGGAGTTGAAAATCTGCCTTCCAATGGTGAGATTCATATTCTCTCTCTCTCTCTCTCTCTCTCTCTCTCTCTCTCTCCTCTCTCTCTCTCTCTTGATGTGTACATGTGTGTATGTAGGTGCACATGCATGCATGTGGAAGTCAGAGGTCAACCCTTAGATGTCATTCCTCAAGTACTGTCCACCTTGTTTTTTCGGACAGTCTCTCAATTACTTGGAAGTCACAGAGTAGGCTAGGCTGGGAGCCCCAGGAGCTTGTCTTTGCCTCCCCAGGGCTGTGATTATAAACACACATCACCATGCCTGGCCTTTTGTATGGGCTCTGGAGGACCAAACTCAGGTCCTTAAGCTAGCCTGGCATGCACTTTTCCAACTTTTCCATTCTCTAGCCTGGGATCTTCTCTTTTCTAAGTGGTGAACCTCAGACTCTGTCCACCTTGGTGTTCTCTGCCCTCACAGTGGAGAAGCAGTGACTGTGGTCCACAAACCAGGCCCATATTCTCTACTTCTTGGTTCTGAACAGAAAGGATGCTGTGTGGTTGCCTTTACTGAGTGCCATCATTCTCCCTAGCAGATGGTGGGGGAGTGAGGCTAATTGAGAACTCCTGCAGCACATAAAACAAAAAGCAGCCAAAGGAATCCGCAAGGTAAATGATATCATTATCAGACAAGTAGAGGAAACAGCATCTGTCCCTGCTGTGGCTCAGCAGCACACGAACTGAGCAGGGCTGTTCAGACGTCACAGGACAGCAGTACCCACCTTGAAGCAGAGCCATGGGAACTGGCAGCCTAGCCAGGGCTCTACTGGTCTCACCTGAGGAGGGGGTCAAGTACACATGCTGGGCTAATATGGATTTTTCCATCTTTGTTTTCATCTTGCTCCATTGATCTGTGGCTGAGCTGTATGGACAGACCTATACTTTTCCAGGTTCGAGAATCCATTAAGGTTGGAAAAGACACTGTGTGCACCCACCTCCTGCCTTCTGATGGGATATAGTATGTAGAGACCCTGGAATAAGCTTGTGTGGGATGCTGGTTATCTGATGTGAGGAGTACCACGCCATGCCTTCTGTAGCCAAACTGGCAATGTAAAACCTCCTTCATCTCTTGCAGCTCTATTCAGCTCTTGGGTCTCACTAACACTCAAAAAACGGAGGAGACGGCTGTTACACAGCCACATTCCACAGGTGTCCTGTGATTTTGTAGAAAGACCATAAGCTTCTAGAGTCAGACAGACCTTGTTCCAGTTCTGGCTCTGTGACTGAGAGGTGAAGGTCAGGCTCCTCTCCTATGCCTTAGTCTCCTTGTCTATAAATCAGGGAAAAGACTGGCTGGTAATCTTAGGGGAATTATCTAAGTCTCATATCTTATGTGACACAATAGTGCCTGACATGGATGAGGTGTTCCTCTAGGAACATGTGTATTTGAATAGGATGCAGGTGAAAGGGCCGAAGGAGAGCTAAAGCATCCTTTCATTGCAAATTCTCATGCAGAATCCTCAGATGCTAAGACTCAAGGCCTGGAACTTTCCTTAAAGGCCTTTTATTTTCTGGAAGTGATTCTACAGAGTCCTTGTTGAATGATTGTGCAACTCTTTCTGGAAAGTCTTTATAACAGTGCCATAGACGGTGGTCTGCTCTCTTCCTGCTTCACAACCCAGGGCTCCTCCTTGACCTCCCCCTGCCTCGGTATCCTCAACTATAAAGTGGGAACACTGATGATATCTACCTAGAGAAACTTCAAGGATGGCTAATAGTTACAGATCCTGGAAAGAGAAACCCTTCAATTAATACCATCTTAGAAACTCTATTACTGTCATGCTGATAGTGACAAAAGACTTGTTGTGAACAGGGCCGGTTATACAGTATGACCTCTCAGGGCATCTTTGGACCAGTAAAGGAAGCTCCCTGTTTCACATTCCTACATGGGAGCCTATTTATTGTTTTTTTCTTCTCAGATTTTCAATTTTTATTCCAAGAGGACTACAGCTTCTTCTGAGATTTTTTTCCAAAATAATTTTATTAAGTCGAATCATATGAAATTGTGACTTTGAATGGCCAAAGCTGCTGAATGTCAGTGGTTTCAAATGGCTTGACCTAGGACCGACTTTTCAGATCCCTGGATTCATAGTGACCACAGCTGGTTTGTGCAATGGATTCCAGGCACCTTTCAAGGTCTGAGACAGGTATTTCGGATCTACACTGATGCAGAAGGAAGAATACTCAGCGGAGAATAGGAATTCCAGGTTCCAAGACCAGTCTAGCTGGCCATGCTCTTAGAAAAGTCTCTTCTTATCTCTAGGTCTCAATCTCTCTTTTATCTCTACAATGAGAGTCTTTAGAATACTTTCAACCTTGAACTTGCTTGGTCCCTGAAATACTTATTGGGTACCTGCCAGGAGCTGCTGGACAAAAAAACCCATCAGACTTGTAAGATCACTGTTGTTGGAGAGATTGGGAGCAGACTAGAGTCAGAGCAATGCCACTGTGGAGTCAAGGGCCAGCATATGTGAATTACACTGCAGAAGCTCAGGGACAAGCAAAGCCTCTGTGGATAGGGTAAGCAATACAAGTGAAGAGGGAATTAGAAGACCATGGGTTAGGAGGAGGAAGCGTCATCTTATTTTCATTTCTGTTTGATTCTCCAAGCATATTGGTTGCAAAAATTTCACAGCGTACAGTTTACTTTCTGTGTTCATTTGCCAATTAATTAATTAATTAATTAATTAATTAATTCATATATGGCAAAGAGTAAATAAGACACAATCAAATGGAGGTTCTAACTGCCACAGAACAAGTTAAAATATGAGACGTCGTGGTGTGAAGAGAATCCAAGCAGGAGGAAGTGAGAGTAAGTGTTGATTCTTTGGCTTGGGAGCAGTAGTCGGAAAACGTCTTTCTGAGAACCTGGCTGAGAAAGAAAAATCGAAAAGGAGCCAACCAGGATGAGAAGGTGATCAGGAGAGGCAGGGCTCCAGGGGGAGGGGACTAAAGCACCCAGGGGCCAGTGGGGATCAGAAAGAAAAGCAAGGCCTATGGGAGAAGGAAGGGGGAGGGCCAAGACATATGAGTGAAGACAGCAGGAACCAAACTATAAAGGGTTTGGGATTTTATGTTGTACTCTAGATGCAATAGAGAGCCGTTGGGGGGGCTTTTGGAAGGGGAATATGATTTGACTAACGTTTTGAGACATCTCTCTGGCTACAGAATGATTACATAGTATAAAAGATTTTATTTAAAATATATTTTATTCGTGTGTGTGTGTGTGTGTGTGTGTGTGTGTGTGTGTGATGAATAGGTGGGCACTTGAATGTCTTTGTGTGAATGTCAGAGAAGAGCTTCTTGTGGCGCTGTTAAGTTCCTGACAACTAAGATCATCAGGCTTGCACAGCAGGTGCTTTTACTCACTGATCCATGTAACCAGCCCAAGATTTTGTTTGGAATCTTGGGACTTGTTCATGCTGGGAAAGTGCTCTACCATTGTCCTACATGCCTTGCCCTTAAAAATGACTGGATAGCTGGGTGTGGTGGCACACACCTTTAATCCCAGCACTCAGGAAGCAGAGGCAGGTGGATCTCTGTGAGTTCAAGGCCAGCCTGGTCTACATAGTGAGTTCCAGGACAGCTGGGGCTACAGGGAGACCCTGTCTCAAAAAGACAAAAGAAAAAAAAATGACTGGATAGAGATGAGAGTAGACAGGAGGATACCTGGTGAGGATGCTCTTGCAAGTGGTCCAGGAGGGAGGATGATGACATCCTTTGAATGAGGGGAGCAGGTGGTGAGCAGTGGACAGCTACTTCAACACCCATGGTAAAGAACATGGGACTGAGAAACACAAGGAGATAAGGGAGAGTCTTCATATTTAAAACTATTCTTCTCAAACATTCTTTTTCCTGACTTTGTGGGAAAATTCCAGGAACTGTATCCATTCAGCAGCAGTTCTCAAGTAGGATTCACCTAGAAGGAAGAACAGCGTGTTGTTGCTAGAGGAATTTGGGGACATGTCTAAAGCTAGGGTCCAGCTAAGTGCTACATTGTGGCTGAAATGCCACAGTGGTGCCTGAACAAAGAGCCTGACTATTGGAGTCATTTAAAACCAAGAGTGAGCCAGATCTGTTCTGGGAACTTGTTCCTTCTGAGTTCTCTCAGAACTGTCCTCCTGAACAAAAGGTTTTCCATTTACTGAAACAGTACCTCCAACATGACATGGGAAAAGGAATGAAGAGCTTGGTCTTATCAGAGAAGGATGGTGCCAGTCTAATCTCACCTTTTGTTTACAACACAAATTGGAGATAATTCATTGCTTTCAACTTTGCTGCTGTCAGCAATGCCCATACACTATTCTCGGTCAAAAGCAAGGGAGGGTCAAAAGGAGCCCAAGGCCTAGTAAGATTGTTTACATTGCAAATAAGCTGAGATGGTGTTAAATTGTCTCAAAATTTAAGATCAACTTTGGTTACAAGGCTAGGTAAGATTCCCATTTGTAACAGAAGGCTTTCCTAGAAAAGTCATTCCTATACCACATGGCTTTATGCATGACTATATATATTATGAGTGAAAACCCAGCATCGATACTCTAACCATCAAGCAATAGTCATAAGCATGGCCTAGTTCAACCTACTGAGAGCTTATTATGTGCTATTTTTAGTTCTAAGGACATTTTGATACCATATGTATTGTCATTTTTACTAGTAAAATAAAAATACTTTTTGTAAAAAAATGTTTTATGGAGCACACAGGCCTTCAGGTACATGTTTGGGTGTGTTCACGCACACACGTGCACACACACACACACCACATACACACACACTGAATTAATAAATGTTTAAAAATGAATACAATATAAGGTTACTAACCTTAGTTAGCATAATATACATATTACTCCAACTAACTTAACTTCCTTTGAGCATTTCTTTCTGAACTGGACCCCTTCCCTAGTCCCAGCTATCTACTATTCTACTTTCAACTTTGAGTCCAAATTGGATTCCACAAATAAGTGAGATGATACACCATTTTCCTTCCTGGACCTGGCTTATTTCAGCAACATAATGTTCTCCAGGTTGTTAACAAATAATGGTGTTCCTTTCCTTTAAAGACTGTATATTATTCCACTGTGCATGCATACCATAGTCTAACAGTTCATCCACTGATAAGCATTTAAGTTGATTCTATCTCTTGATGTTATGAAAAATGCTTCAGTGAACATGAGTGTAATGCAGTGAATCATTTCCTTTGGATTGAAACCCAGCAGTAGAGTTGCTGGACCGCACAGCAGTGGTACTTTAATTTCTAGAGAAACTTATATACTGTTTCTTACAATTGCTGTGCTAACTTACAAATAAACAGTTTTCTAACTGGAATGAGGTAGAATCTCACTCACGGTTTTAATTTGCTTTTCTCTGAGGATTAGTGGCACCAAGAGCTCTTAAATTTAGAGTTATCTGAGTTAGGGTATCAGTTGCCAGCCTCAGACTCACTCTGTGGCCAACGCTGAGGTTGAACTGATAATCTTGCCTCCACTTCCCAAGTGCCAGATTACCAGGCATGACCCACAATGCCCAGCTCTAAGTATTTATATTTAGTTTTATGTTGAACATTTTTATTTATCTGTTGGCCATTTGTATGTCTTCTTTTGAGAAATATCTATTCATATTTTTGTCTGTTTTTTAAGTTGGATTATCTGTTATCTCACTATTGAGTTGGTTGTGTTCCTTACATAATTTAGATATTAACCCTTATCATATGTGTGGTTAGTAAATATTTTCTTTCATTTTGTAGCTTGTTTCCATTCTGTTAACTGTGTACTTTAGTGTACAAGAGTTTTTGTCAGTTTGATATAATCCACTTGTAAGTTTTTACTTTGCTTTGTTTTGGAGGCTAAATTTTTAAAAAAATCATTACCTAGGCAATGTAATAAATTTGCCCCTTTGTTTTCTTCTGGTGGTTTTACAGCTTCAGGCCTATGTTTAAGTCTTTAATCCATTCTGAGTTGATTTTTTATATGATGCAGATAAGGGTCTAATTTCACTCTTCTGAATGTGGATGTCCACCTTTACAGGCACATCCTTCCATACCCAACTTATTGACAGTTTTCATCATGAAAGGATGCCGAATTTTGTCACATTTTCCTGCCTCTATTAGAGATGATCATATGTATTTTTCCCCATTCTGTTAATATGATTCATCATATTTATAGAATTGCATATGTAGAACCATCCCTGCGATAGAACCTATTTGCTCATACTGTATCTTTTATTTCAACTTGATAGTATTTTTTTGAGAATGTTTGCATCTCTGTCTGTCAAGGATATTGGCCTATAATTGTCCTTTTTTGTTAGTATCTTTGTCTGAGTTTGATATCAAAGTAATGTTAACATCATAAAATGATTTTGGAAGTATTCCCCCTTCATTGGTTTTTTGGAAACGTTTGAGAAGGATGTATTAATTCTTTAAGTGCATGGCAAATTCACTAGCCATTACTTTCATATTTTTAAACCATTTCCAATTTTGGCTTTCATCTTACCCCAGCCAAACTGGCTAAGATCAAGAGCACAAATGATACCAAATGCTGGAGTGGACGTGGCAAAAGGGGAATGCTCATTCACTGCTGGTGGGATTGCAAACTCATGTAACCCCTATGGAAAGCAGTGTGGAGAACTCTTAGAAGTCTAAAAATGAACTTACCATTTGACCTGGTTATACCACTCCTTGGCATATAACCAAAGGACTCGTCCTATTGTAGAGACATTTGTACGTCCATAATTCTTGCTATCTTTTTCACAACAGCTAAGAGATGGAAACAATGTTAGTGTCCCTCAACTGATGAGTGGATAATTTAAATGTGGTTATATTTACACAATGGAGTTCTACTCAGTGGTAAAGAAAGATGAAATCATGAAATTTGCAGGTAAATGGATGGAACTGGAAATTGTTAAACTAAGTGAAGTAACACAAACTCAAAAAAATCAAACAATGTATGTTCTCACTCAGATGTGGATCTTAGCACCAAATCCTTATATGTGAATATGTATCTTGATGTAACTGCAGGAGCTCAAGAGAGCTACCATAACTGCTTTTAAGGTCCAGTTCTCTAATGCTTTTGCAAGTCTACATTTAAAAAAAATATATGATTCTTTAGGTAAGTTTTAATTATAATGAAATTTATTATGTGCAATTTTAGCTATTGTCAGTTTTATTTTCTGTTCTATATTTCCTGCCAGTAATACTCATTATCAGTTGAATAAAATATGATAGTTATATTTATATTCCAGCTAGTCTGTGAAGATCTTGTGAGCAAGGACCTCATATATACTGGAATTGCTCTCAAATGGAGCAGCATAGATTGGTGTCAAGGATGAGGACTCCCATATTAGGTTGTCTGGTATCAAAGTCTGGAGTCATCATCTTCAGTTTGGTGTCTTTAGGCCTCAGTTTCCTTATCCTAAAATGAACATAATAGTAGGGCCCAACTTCTGAGGTGCATGCTGCTATGGAATTTGAATCAGTGATGCAAAGCAAACATCTGGCACTCTTGTCAACAAATGAACCTAACTCATTACTTTGAGGAAGGCAGGATCTGGCTGACCCTTAGGAAGGGTCCTCAATTCTCTTGAGGACTGAGGTTTCCCAAATTGCGAGCCATTAATTGCAGTAGAGTCATTTTGAGAACTTGTCAAAATGTATATTAATGCTGTTGGAGAATCTTTTGAAGGGCCCACTGAGTCTGCATTTTTACATGAGCTCAGTTGTTCTGATGAACACTGGAGTGTAAGATAAACTTAGACCCTTATACAAAAGTTTTTTACAAGTGTGTGTTGTACTCGCCAGGGAAAGTGTTCAACATCTAAACTAACACTGGGTTGCTCCTCTACCCAAGGTCCTCTAATCCATCAGTATCTATAGAAAGGGCCAGGAACACTTGACTACCTTTCTGGAATTCCTAGGGTCTGGTTAAAATTGCATCATGATCAATAAATACATTAGGTTCACGTCAACAAGATGGTTCCTGACAGTGGAAAGGAAGTCAATAGCCCTGTATCTCACAGGAAAAATGCCTCAGTTTTACCCGCCCTAGTCTGTTTGTCCTCAGTCCAAATTCATAATGCCTGTGCATGCTAGCTTCAGGTTCCATGACTCACTAAGATAAACACAGATTCTTTGGAAGGTAAAGCCTGCAGGCAAATACTTAAGATGGGGCTGCCCTCTCATTTTTCCTCCACATAAGGCAGACACTGCTAATCCATTGCTGCCCACTTCTCATGGGTCCAGGGGGACAGCTACAGCTGCTTACTCAGCATGATATGAAGGGTTTAATCAGTTGATAAAGAGCTGGGGGCCTCAGGAGTTCCCCTTGGACCTCCCCAGACTGACCAGCAACTAAAGAGTTAAAACTCAAATCAACTGGGAGCTCAAGAACCCAGAAGGGTGAGGGTTGGGGAGACTCCCTGAAGAACTTTGTCTTAGTTTGTTTCTTCATTGCTGTGACAAAATACTCTGACCAATACCAACTTGGGGAGGAAAGGGTTTATTCAGCTTACATATCCCAGGTCACAGTTTATCCGGGAGCTCAAGGTAGGAACTCAGGGCAGGAACCTGGAGGCAGGAGCTGGAGCACAGGCTATGGAGGAATGTGCTTACTAGCTTGCTACCCTGGCCCCTGCTCAGCTTGCTCTCTTATCCAATACAGACCTACCTGCCCAGGGGTGGCACTACCCACAGTGGGCTGGGCTCTCCCACATCACTCAACAATCAAGAAAATGCCCCACAGACCTGGCCACAGGCCAGTCCAATGGAGTCAATTTCCCAATTGAGGCTCCCTCAACCCAGGTGTGTCAAGTTGACACTAAAGCTCTCCAGCACAAACTTATTCCAGCAATACAATACAACTGGTATTTGTGTTGATTGGTGGGTTGTTAAATAGTTTGAATATCACCCAGGGGAGCATCTTAAGAATCTGCTTCAGAATAATGTTCTAGGAAGCCATTACCAATTCATCAAGGTTAGAACCTCAGATAAAGCCCATTTATTATCCCTGGATTAAGGCCGTACTTCCTCTAGGGATATTGGCTTTTAAACAGTTAAAGAGCTCCAAAGCTCTAAAGATCAGGCATTTAAAACCTATAACTTCAACTGTGCTCCTTGAACATTGTGTTTCCTGAGCCATTTTGGACAACTGTGGCTCACAATGTGGCTGTGGACAAGGTCCTTAACCCTCTCCACCTGCACAGAGGAGAGGGGCTAAGGACCCTTTGTTAACACCTGATTTTCAGGAAGGATTCAAGGCTTCAGCGCCTGCACAGAGCTGTCTTCTGACAAAGTCTTGCTTGGTTTAGAGGCATGCTCCATCTCCTCTCCTAGACTCTAGTGAGTTACAGGTGTGTTGATGTTCTTGGGTAGGATTCAGAGGTGGAGTCTTTATTTCCTAGTCTTTACTTTTTCTGTGTGGAGCAGAGGCTTGCTGAAGGCTCTGCAATAGTATTTGAAGAGTAGGTACTAGTGTAAATCTATCAGTACTTGGCCCGAGGCTGCTGTGAAATGTACATATATTTTTTGTATTTTTTTTTATATTCCCAGGGCTCAGGCCACTGAGGACCTTTCTTCCTTCTTCTGTATCCTGGGAGGCTGATCTGACCTCCACATAGGTAAGGTCACCTCTGTAAGTTACCCATTTGCAAAGGGTTGATACTTCTTCCAAAAGAGAGGAAGATCCACTTCCAAAGCTCATGCAAAATGAACCAGCCTACTTTGTCTCTTTGGGTACAGCCAATGGAGCAAGAAGACTTCAAGGAGGCACCTCTACTCTTGTATACCATGATTTTGAACGTCTCAGTGTTGCTTAGCATCTATTAGTCTCTTGATTTCCTATAGTAGGGTTAGTTGTCAAATTGGGGGCACTTGTTCTTTCTATACACAATTTTCTGAATGGAAGCAGAGGGGGGTGGTAGAAAGAGAAAGAGATGGGGGAAGCCCCAAGAGTGGAGGTAAGAACAAGAGACCAAGTGGCCTTGTGGTGGACTGAATGAGAAATGTTCCCCAACAGGTTCAGGTATTTGAACACTTAGTCCCCAGTAGGTGGCACTGTTTGTGGAAGTTTAAGAAGTGCAGTTTTGCTGGAGACAATATGTTGCTGGGAATGGGCTCTGATAGCCTGGTCCCACTTGCAGTTTCCCTCTCTCTGTGCTGTGTTTGCAGCTCAGGATGTCAGCTCTGAACTTTTGCCTTCTGCTGCCATGCCTGCCACTTGTTACCATGCCTTCCCACCACGACGGACTCTTACTCCTCTGGAACCATAAGCCGAAATAAATTCTTTCTTCCATACGTTGCCTTGGTCATGGTTGTTTTGTCAAAGCAACGAGTGTAACTGATGCAGTCCAGAGAAGAGAAATGAATGGAAGCCCAGATGTGTTCCCTCTCTCTGATGAGAGTATCCATTCTCCTTGGGTCATTTTGAATATGCCTGTCAACAAATAGCTCCCAACAGATTTCTTTATTAAATCCACTTGGATCATATAGTAAATTTTTTGAGGGTGGGAACTGTACCTGTTCTTGTCTTCTCTCAATGCACAATGTGGACCAGACAGGGAAGAGATGCTGGTGGTTTAGAAGGTTGTTAGTCCCAGTAGCACAGGTGGGACAAGGAAGAGCATTTGCCCCTAGAAATGTCAGTCACAGGCACATTTCAAGCAGGAAGGCACAACTTTGTTTCTTCCATGGACATGTGTCTCTGGAAGTGCACTTGCTGTATATTCACTAATCTGGTCCTACGAATATGTATTAAGTTTTACTTATGGTGTGTTCTCCAGTGGTTTTGAAAATACAAGAAAATCCATTTGACTCTTAATATTCTCAGAATGCCCTTGTTCATTGAGTAATTAGAATATCTTTTCTTCATAGGTTCCTGGAGCCCTTGCTTCTCATCTGCCTCCCAACCTCCTGTTGCTCACTACTGGTGAGGTATTTTGGTAAAGTTACTGTCTTTCTACCTAAGTATTTGCATCAGGTTTTATGGAAATAAATGTAAATAAATATGAATTGATATTTTTTACAAATGTGCATCAACCTTATTTGTGTCTAAAGTAGACTTTATGAACCTGTGCAAATTAAACACTGAATCCAGCATTCGGTTCTATATTTAGTTCTTTAAAAAGGATGTTCTGTGTGATATACACACACAAAAAAAATCAACAAATCAAAAAAATGTATTATATTTGAGGAGGAAGCATGGAAATTTATGTCATGTTAATTAGTAGAGGTGATAAACATTACCATTGAAATCTACCCGATGACTTTATAGACATACAC
>NW_008348586.1:5027561-5038871 GCF_000622305.1 Nannospalax galili
AAAATAGTCAACTGAATAAATATATTACAGTTTCTGAGGAAAGAAAAAGCTAGCCCTTTGGGGTGTATGTGTGTGTATGTGTGTGTGTGTGTACAGAATATTAATAAAAAATTAAGATATGTGAAATTATTTGGTGCAGAGATGTATCCATGGAGAATTCCTGATTATAGGGGCAGAGCTAGTACCCAACAGATCTTTTTCTAGATCAAAGCTCACTGCTTCTTTATTTGTAAAATGGGGTAAACAACATTTGCATCCCAGGATGATTGTGTAGAACAAGAGAGCCAGGCAATGCAGAAGGATGAGGCATGCTGCGTGTGTCTGGCTGGTACTCCTTGGATGCCTAGTGTTTCTGGTTCTCCACGGCTAAGGTATGCATTTCTTCGTGTTTATTTATTATTTTTATTTTATGTGTATAAGTATATTGCCTGCATGTAGGTAAGTGTACCCATGTGGTGCAATGCCCACATTGGTCAGAAGAGGCTGTCAGATCTCCTGGGACTGGAGTTACAGACAGTTGTTAGCTGCCATGTGGGTGCTGGGATTCGAAACCGGGGTCTTCTGCAAGAACAACCAGTGTTCCTAACCACTGAGCCACCTCTCCAGCCTCCAGGTATGCATTTCTTGATCTGCTCCTGATAATTTCTAGAAAGCTCTCTACCAAAGAAATAATACAATAAGAATTGATTGTATTTGAGGAAAGTCAGCCTGGGTCTAAATTTTGTTAGATCCTTCCAGAGAAAACTTTCCACCTAAAGAATGTTGTCCAGAATCATCAAAAACAGAGTAGTAATAGGCAGCAGAAAGTGATAGAGAATGAGGCCAACCAGATTAACTGCTGAGTTTGTGCTTCAGGTGACCTTGGCCATGTCATTTACTCTCTCTGTGTTGTAGCCCTTTCTCTGCAAGGCAGACATAATGACATGGATGGCCTAGGAATATTATATGTGTATATCTGTGTGTGTTGGGTTCAAGTTTGGGCTCTGTTACTTACCATTAGCTTTTTATCTTGGACAGCTGCTCATCGTTTCTAATCTTGTGCTTCCTCATATCTTACTTAGGAATGCCTGGAAGATCAAATGAGATTGTGTTTCAGTTATTTCACATTGTTCCTGAAATGGAGTGCTCTCTCTTATTATCAGTGCTCTCTCTTATTATCCTGAGAAAAGCATCATCCATTGATTCTTCTTGAAACCAGTGCTTTTTTTTCCCTTCCCTGATGAGGGAACCTGAACATTTTTCTCTTTGGGAGGAATATTTACCTCCTCTATCTTAATCAAGAACACTGTAATATGGAACAAAAGTTTTGATCAGAAACTAAGGTGTTGCCTTAAATCTCAAAAGGGGATTTGGCTGCACATCCAGAGCTATCCTAAAGAGTGCCCAGTCATATAGTAGTGAGGTGCCTGGGACCTGGGACAGAGCTGAAGGACAACTCACCACGTGTACTTGTAGGATGGTCACCCAGTCTGGTCATTACTTATAATCTTGGTGTTATTGATTGTATTCCCTTTCACTTTCAAATTGTCCTGGATAAATGCTAAGCTATATGCCTCCTGATGCTGACCTATTTAAGAAAAAGACTCCCCTCTAGCTCAAGGAATTGCGGCTAAAAGTACTCCTTGACCATGGGTGCTCTGGCAGGATGTCTGGTTGGAGGAAAGTAAGAGGGCTTCTGGTGTTGCCAGGGAGATTCCAGGAGACTGTGAAGGAAACATTTCTTTTCCTCTCCTCGCAAAGGTATACGTTCTCTCTCTCTCTCTCTCTCTCTCTCTCTCTCTCTCTCTCTCTCATCAGCACATATGATGGGAAGGAACTCTATCATCTCCCTAGATTCTGACAGTGAATGGCTACTTGCCAGAGGGAAAGTAGCACCTAAAAGCCAAAGTAAAATGACAACAACCCAACCTTATAAAACAAACAAGCAACTAGAACTCCCAGTCTTAATTTCCTGTTCTATGGTGGTTTGGGGGAAGGGGAAAGCCTTTGCTGGAGGCATGTGTGACTCCACTAGTATCCCCACCACTGCATGTTACCATAGCCCTGAGGAAAAGAGTATGGTTCCACTGAGGGTAGGGACTAGCTGAGTGCATTTTGGTTAGCTCCTGAAAAATAATTAAGTTGACAACGCAACATAGAGATTGCCCAGAATTTCTACAGTTCTGATGTATTAATTTTGTTAGCAGGTATATAAGTAAGGACATATATTTAAAGTAATAAGATGAATCACAGTAATGCTTACATAGTGACTTTTGCATGCTAGGCTTTGTATGTGCCTTGCATGTATCAACTTCTCCAGTTTTTATAAATCTTTAAGTTGGAGATGATATATTGCTCCCAATTTCCAGATGTGAACACTGAGGTACAGAAATGCGGCTAACTTGCCCAAGGTCAGTGGTAGAGGGGCTCTCCCCATGAAGTCAGCACCCAGCATTTAAGCTCTTAACCAAGTTCCTGAAGTCAGAAAGCTAAAAAAGTTGGGATTCTACCTGCCTTGTTCAGTTCTATCAAACTGAACTCTGTTAGCTGGTATTAACATTTTTCTCTTGTCTCACTGAGCTCCTTAAAGGAGCATCAGGAATACTCACTGACATCAGATATGTGGCTGTGCTAAGCCAACTGTACAGCACTGTGGCAGGCATGTCTGGCATTTTGACATTGCAACATGATATTGTCATCTGCAAAGTTCATGCTCAAGAATCATGCAATCAAGTTACAAAAAATAGTCATCAAAAAAAAAAATCTCATCGTATTTAAAGTAAGTTTACAGTTTTATGTTGGACTGTGTTCATAGTTATCCTGAGACACATAGAGCCCATGAGCTCCAGGTTGGACACATCTCTAAGCTATGATTTATAAACTAGGGATGAGAGGGGCAACAGGGAGACATTCTCCTTTTCATCAGTGGTGTGGAAGAGAGCCCTACATACCTGCAGTGAGGAGGCTGCATGGCAAAGTTGTGAGAGTGGAGATGCAAATGGAGAGCAGATGAAGCCATAAAACCACAGTGGCAGGCTGGGGAAATGGCTCATTTCCCCTGAAATCCGAGCTCCTACCCCTATGTCGGTTTTCGGCCAGCTAGTTTTGCAAAATTGGTGAGCTCTAGGCCGATGAGAGATCCTGTTTCAAAATATAAGACAGAGTGAAAGAAGATGCCAGAGGTCAGCTTCTGACCTCCACACCATGCACATACATGAACATGTACACATGTATAATGTGTGCACACACATACACAGACATGTGCATACCCCACAATGGAAGAGGGGAATGTTTTCGTTGCAGTGCTAAGTGATAAGTGCTAAAGGCAACAGCTGTACTATCTGTGATCCTGACTCAGAGAACCCAACGTCTAGGTGACTTCAGCAGGAGTTAGATAAACAGCATGTCCATAAAACAATGTCATCTTAACAACAACTTCCTTTTAGCCAAAGACACACTGCCTCCTTCCTCCCACCATACTCTCCTTTCTTTGAACTTCTTACAAACATGCATTTCCCCAGGTTACTGGTTCTTGTTGAAGACACCTCTTCAGAGGGGTCCTAATTTGCATCACCATATGGAAATCATCATATTGAGCTGTGTGGCTCCTGGAGGCTGTAATAAGCCAGCAGAATCACATTTAGTGATGATGTTGATAGTGGTGCATCCTGACAGCTCCTTCCCCCAATTTTGATTCCCCTTTCTCAGAATACAGGCATCTGCTGTAGGCCCAGTTGTTTTTCTAGGGGCAAAAATGCCTGCCTTTCTCCTCAAGGAGATATTGTGCCATCCTTTCATCTACTCACAGCGTAATTTAAATATGAATTCATAGAACACAAATATGTAGCACTCAGAAAATAACTTTGTTATGTTTTGTTCAACTACAAAAGTTGTCAAACCATTCTCTGCTTGGTGATGTTCTGTCAAGAGACTGAACGGCAATGTTTTAGAAGATAACGTTAGCCACATGAAAATGATTTATTTTTAATTCATCATACTGTGCTGTCCCCTAGTTATTTGTGAATATGTATCAAGCCCCAGCTTTGAATAGTTGTCTTTTTATGATTCATTATTTCTCCATCCCAAGTTGGCTTTTTTTTTTTTTTTTTTTTTGTGGCTTCTAGGAATTGAACTCACATTCTCATGTTTGCAAGGCAAGAACCCTCTTGACAACATCTCCCTAGCTCTATTCTAATCTCTTTTGCTTTTAAAATCACCTTTCAATTCCAAAATACATTCACTTACTAAAGTGTCATCTAGGGGGAACAGTAGTGTTTTAAATAAAACTCAGAGACGTTAAAACTTCTAGACTGCCATATGGCCACAAATAGAGCCCTTGGCCTTGCCCTTATAGGGTATACAAGGAAAAGCAATGACAAGCTAGGAAAAGTACAGCAAGGCTGACTGAGTGATGGAGAAGGGGTAGTGTGTGTACACATGCTCATGGACAGAGAGGGCAGAGTACGTACACACACATGTGCACTGGGTAGAGCAGTATCTTTCTATGGCAACTATAGCACACTTGTGTGAGTGCTGGTGCATGCATGACATGGTGCATATGTGGAGGTCAGAGGATATCCTCAGATGTCAGTCCTCATCTTCTGCCTCATTTGAGACACATCTTTTTAAAAATATTTTATTTATTATTTTATTTTATATGTATGAATATATTGCCTGCACATATGTAAGTGCACCCATGTTGTGCAATGCCTGTGGAGGTAAGAAGAGGGCATTGGATTCCCCTGGAGCTAGAGCTATGGATGGTTGTTAGCCACCATGTGGGTGCTGAGCATCAAACCTGGGTCCTCTACAAGAACAGCCAGTGCTCTTCGTTGCTGAGCCAGCACTCCAGCCCCAATGAGTCACATCTCTGTCATTTCCCACTGTGTATGCCAGGCTACTTGGCCCAGGATCTTCTAGAGAGTCTCCTGTCTCTGCCCCTGCCAGTTCACCACAGGAGCACTGGAATTACAGATATATGTTACTATGCCTTTGAAATGGGTTCTGGGGATTCAAACTCAGGTCCTCACACTTGCATGGAGCCATTTCTCCATCCCTGATTCCGAGTTCGGTGTGTATGGAAAATTTCTCAAATATGTATCCCATAAATAAGTCTTGAACTCACAGATTGGGCAGATTAAATGAAAAATTTGCTTATTTATTTAATACCTTTTAATTGGGTATCTTAAATGTGTCAGGTATCATCTGCGGTGCTGAAAATACAGTGATAAACAAGGGCAGAGCTTCTACCCTTTGCTGGATAGCTTTAGTGTCAACTTGTCACACCGGGGTACAGGGAGCCTCAATTGGGGAATTGCCGCCATTGGACAGGTCTGTGGCCATGTCTGTGGGCATCTTCTTGATTACTGAGTGATGTGGGAGGATCCAGCCCACTGTGGGTGGAGCCACCCCGGGCAGATCCTGTATTGTATAAGAAAGCAGGTTGAGCAGGGACCAGGAGAGCAAGCCAGTGAGCAGTGTTCCTCCATGGGCTGTGCTCCAACTCCTGCCTCCAGGTTCCTGCCCTGGGTTCCTACCTTGGGCTTCCTGATGAACTGTGACCTGGGAGATCTGCCTCTTGCCATCATGCCTCCCCGCCACCATGACAGACTGTAATTCCCCTGAAACCATAAGCTCAAAGAAATTCTACCTTCTATAAGTTGCTTTGGTCAGTGTTTCTATGACAGAAACAGAAAAATAACTAATACAGAAATTGGTATCAGAGAGTGGGGCATTGCTGTGACAGACCTGACCTTTGTGTTTGGGGGAGGATTGTGAAAGTGTTTGGAACTTTGGGCTGGAAAGGCCATTGAATGCTTAGAGTTTGTTGCTGTGGAGCTTGGAACAGTTCTGCTGAAAGAGTTGTGGGCAATGGAGGCCTGGCTTGTGAAGCTTCAAAGGGAAGCAGAGACCATTAGGATTGTTTGTGTGGCATTTTAAATTGAGAAACTGTGGGTTCTTGTTGGCTGGGGCTGAAGAATCAGCTGTGATTAAGAAGAGACCTTTGCTTTACTGGGACAATTGATGCTAGTTAGCTGGGGCTGAAAAATCAGCTGTAACTAACAAGAGATGAGCATCACTTGGTGAAATCTTCTGGGAAGTGTTTCCTTAGGGTCAGCACACAGCTGTGGTTGAGAGGGGGCCTGAGCCCCCATCTCTAGCTGGAAGCAGAACTTGGTAATGTGTGTCTCTTGAATGGTTCTGGTGTTGAAAGCATGAAGGGGTCACAGAGAGCAGCTGAGGCTTGGCACTCTGAGAGGCCAAGAAAGGCCATAGGTGAAAGTGAAGACCCCATGATTGAAGGGGCAGTTGAGAGAGTCTGAGGCTTTGCACTCCAGGAGACAAGAAGAGGCCATTGGTGAAAGTGTAGCCTCGGTTTCAGTGGAGACCCCAGCTTTTTGGAGATGCTAGGACCATGGAAAGAAGGGCAGCGGCAGATGTGGAATGGAGCTGGCCTGAGTCTTTGAGACAAGCTGTGTGTGCTGTGAACAGCAGAGTCAGAGAGGTGGAGCTGCTAGAATCCTTTGGAGCTCAGAAGATCGTGAGTGAATCCCAGATATCCAGCCTTGAGCTACTTTACTGGACTTAGGTTTTGCTTAGGTGTACCCAATTCTTCCCTTTGCAATAAGACAGTACTTGTTTTAGAATTTCCAGAAGCCCACAGTTAAGACTTTTAAAAGAGACTGTGAACTTTTAAGTGTTTGGATTTTTTAAGAACTTTGGGGTTTTTAGGGTTGTGCTGTCTTATGTTGTGATATTAATGTTAACATCATATCTTGGGGACAAGAAATGAAAACGCTGTGGTTTAATAGTGTTTGTGTGTCAAGTTGACAAGGGGTCAATTGTGCTGGATAGCTTTAGTGTCAACTTGACACACCTGGGTTGAGGGAGTCTCAATTGGGGAATTGCCTCCATTGGACTGGCCTGTGGCCATGTCTGTGGGGCATCTTCTTGATTATTGAATGATGTGGGAGGGCCCAGCCAATTGTGGGTGGAGCCACATCTGGGCAGGTAGTCCTACATTGTATATGAAAGCCATCTGAGCATGGGCCAGGGGAGTAAGCCAGTAAGCAGTGTTCCTCCATGGCCTGTGCTCCAGCTCCTGCCTGCGGGTTCTTGTTTTTTATTTGTTGTTGTTTTTGTTTTTTGTTTATTTTTTTGAGACAGGGTCTCCCTGTAGACCCAGCTGGCCTGGATTTGCTATGGAGACCAAGCTGGCCTCAAACTCACAGAGATCCTCCTGCCTCTGCCTCCGGAGTGCTGGGATTAGAGGTGTGCACCACCACATCAGGCATCTACCTCCAGGTTCTTGCCCTGAGTTCCTATGAACCTTGATAAACCCTTTCCTCCTGAAGTTGGTATTGTTCAGAGTGTTTTGTCACAGCAATGGAGAAACAAACTAGAACACACCCTAACTCATTTACTGGCTGGGGGCAGGGTGGTAGTGGTGGTGGTGAGCATGACAATGAAGAGCAAGAAAAGACCTGCACGCATCCCCCACTTTGTGATAGATCCTCAGGCCTGGAAGAATAGGGACAGTGTGAAAGAATGGGATGATTTAAATCTGAAATGTCCCCCATAGGCTCCTGTTTGAAATGCTTGACCCCCAGCTGGTGGCGCTATTCTGGGAGGCTGTGGAGTCTTTAGCTGGCAGCAGCAGTTCCCTAGGGTTGGGCTTTGAAGGTTATCCCCAGGCCCTGCTTAACTGTTGCACTCACTCTGCTTCCAGGTCCAACATGATGTGAACAGTTGTCCTCTGCCCCATGCTCCATGATGGTGTGCTAAGCACACAGGGTCACACGATTGCAGATTGAGCCCACGGAAACCATAAGCCCAAATACATCTTTCCTTGGGTTGTTTCCATCAGGTATTTCAGCCTCAGTGCAAAAGGACTAACACATGGAACAGTCATGGAATGCTGCCTCATCAAGCACCCAAAGGCCTCATTTTGCAGAAGAGTTAGATATGAGTCACTCCCCCAGGCCTACACTAATAGCTCCTGACCAGCCCACAGCTGATGTAGGTGCTGCTTCCCAGGTGATATGGTGCTACATAGAACAGTGAAATATACCAAACTCATGTGGTAAGTTTTCTGAGGATCTGTCATAAGGCTATGCAGGTATACATTTAATACATTCCTTGGGTAAGCACTGATGAGCATTCCATATCCTTCTGCTTTGCATAACTATGTAGACGATGCTATGGGAACATGGAAATCTTCTATACCTAGATATTACCTCAGAATTCTTATAGTAAAACTCACTCCCATCCATTGACTAGAGAAGAGCCCTAAAGTATAGATCCCAAATCCAGGTGGTTTTTACCAAGAGGAATCAGAGGGCCCAAGGGAAAAGGAGAGAAAGGAGAAAACAGAAACACAGGGGGTACCAGGAAAAAAAACATCAAGTCAGGATAGCAAGCTCCTGACAAAGAAAGGGCTTCATGAGCCAAAGCTGCTCAGCATGTGCATTAGACCAAGGAATTTCACCTCAATTCACTAGTGAAGATCTATCCACATTTGCTCAAATTTCCTTTTCTGCATCTCGTATCTGGTTAATATGGGAATCCCTTAGGACCGAGCCAACTTATTATCTTTGTGGTTTGCTTTTGTCTTAGCAACTTTTAGTTCTAGAAGCTGGGTACAAAGCTTTGAAATGTCATTGCTGAAACTGTCTCAGGCATGACACACCTCTCATCCATCCTACACTGTACTGTGGGAGACTTATACAAAGCAGTAGTGTCAATCTCTCACTCAAAAGTCTCAGTGCCCCCTATTACTTATTATGCTAAGATCAAGTTAGAGATGAAACATGTCCCAGTTTCTATGGCCCAAACTTAGTAGCTCAAAATAATAATTTATTATGTCTTGTTATTCTGAGTTTGAAAGGCTCATCTGGGATCATTCTTGCTTGGCTCCCCTGGAAGATGTCATCTGTCACTCACATGCCTGGTGCCTGGCTTGGGTTGACTAAAATCAGAAACAGCTAGTCAGACATCTCTGTCTGTATATGGCTTTTCCTTGTGGCTCTTGAGTCCTCACAGCCTGGTGGTCATCATATAGACAACTCCCTATGCTGCCTCTGACTTTATCAAAGTTAGTGGAAGTGGAGGCTGCCAGTCTCTTGGGCCTGGGCGTGTCAACAGCACAATGCCACTTCCATTTCATGCTGTCAATCATAGGCCATCCATCCTCAACAGATGGGATATAGATTCTCCATCTCCATGGAATAAATGTTGAAAAATTGGTACCCATCTACAATCTACTGCAAATCTATTGACCTTTCATATGAGAGCACTTAATACAGAGGGAAGAAAGTGAAGATGCATCACTGTGTCTTGTCCTTACATGGTGTACTCACCTTCAAGTCACTCCCATAGACCATCCAAATTGCCAACGTTTTTCTTAGAGCATGACATCAGGGCTGGATTCATTATTTCAGATGATTGCTCTGGTACAAATTAGCACAGTTGGCCACTCAACATCTATTTTATGGAAAATAGAATCCTATGTGTGCAGCCAAGTCTACAGTCTTTCATTTTTTAATCATCCATGTTATACTGTTGATCCATATTGAGCTAAAATGACATTTTAATTATAAAAAGTAATTATAGAAAGTGTGTGACTTATAGGACACAAAAAGAAGATAAGATCACTTGGATTCTCCTTCGGATCATAACACTGAGCGTTACGGCCAACTTTCTGCTCCTTTCTTTGTATTAATAAAGCTATATGGGAGTGGGGGTCTGAAAACTGGTTTATGCCCACTTAACACATTGTTATAGGCATTTCCCTCAAATCACCAAATTTCCTACGTCATCTTCCATTGTGGTAGCATAATATGCATTTTGCAGTCAACTGGAACACCTAGTATTTTTGTTTAAAATGTAGTTAACCCAGATCTTCCTCATCTTATCTTGGTTCATTTTTCTTAAACCAGAATGTAAGACTTTACTTTTTTTTAAATTAAAAATGATTCTGTTGCTTTTAAGGTAAATTACTATAGTCTGCTACAATCTTTTAAGTCCTAATTTTATCAGCAAATCTTTTTGAGATTTATGTAATTTTAAAATCAATACATATTATATTCACTGATACATAACTTAAAATAGGACAGAGCCTCATAGCACTCCCCTAGAGATCACCCAATGAGTTTCATTACACCATTAATCAAACACTCATTGGCTCTAATCTGCTAATCAGCTAGCCTGTATCATCAAGAGACTTGATTTTCCATTGAACACAGAGCTTTCAAAAACAGAGAAACAGACTGCCAAATATTTGACTACATTTTTGTCTGTCACATCCCTTTTATCTAATTGTATACTTTCACTTAAGAAAGGAGATCCAGGATGAGTAGTTCTCTGAACCCATGTATTGTCTTGCTCTATTGTGTTAAAAACCCAACTGTTTAATTTTCCAAGGATTGCAAATGACTTATTGAAAAGTAAATAATGAAATCCATTTATAAAAATCAAGATGATTTTCCAGTTTCCCACAATCCTTCAAAGTTTACCCCTGGTGGCCTGACAGTCTTTCTTCAAATCCTTAAAATAGCTTGGGCTGTAGCTTAGTGGTAGAGCACTTACGCCTCATGAATGAGATGCTAGGTTCAGTCTCTACCATTGTCAAAAAATCCTTTGAGTATCCTTCATTGTGGCTCACATGGAGCTAACAGTTTGGACTCACACAAAGCACTAGTGAGCTTTCTTTTCTGTTCTCATTTATCTCAGATCTGTGAACCATGAAAACATATTTGTTCTACTCCCTTGCTATAAAGGTTATTTCCCCTGAAAAGGTGGAGGCAAAATAGAAGTAGAGTTATTGTGCTTTTTCTTTGTCTTCTGTTCCCATTATGCCATCTGCTTCAAGTAATGGCTCCATTTCTCTCCTCTCTAAACTACCTGAGAGCTTGCTCACCTTGAGATTCTCCACTGGCTGCCATAATGCCTTACTTGTTATAGGTATATTAGATACAACTCCTTTAGTTGCATGGGACAGCAAGACAACTCACATTTTTTTGTTCTTTTTGAGACAGGGGCTCCCTGTAGCCCCAGCTGTCCTGGAACTCACTATGTAGACCAGGCTGGCTTTGAACTCACAGAGATCCACCTGCCTCTGCCTCCTGAGTGCTGGGATTAAAGGCGTGCACCACCACGCCCAGTGCAGACAACTTACATTTTTAAAAGAAATACATTATGAAATGATCCAATGTTAAATACAGCTAGCTACAGAACTTAAATTATGCCCCCAGGACATTTTCATTCTCCCTTTCCAGATCATCTCCCCTGCCCCCTCTCTCTCATCTCTCAAGAGACTTTATCTTTGACTTT
>NW_008348586.1:5039712-5040833 GCF_000622305.1 Nannospalax galili
AGGGCATTCAGGGTGGCCTCTTGATGCAGTTAGGAGATAAACACAAAGTGTGTGAGGTTGTTGCCAGCATAACAGGCATACTGATTTATAGTAAACTATTTTATAAGTGTAGTCGAATGATTAAAACAGTGTGATAAACACTTAAATGAGTGACATTGTCTTTGTCATTAGCAAGTGGCATATATTGTACATAACCATTTGTGCTGTACTTTTCTCTGATTGTAGCAGTGGGTCTGTTTATACCAGTATATAGTCGAATGATTAAAACAGTGTGATAAACACTTAAACGAGTGACATTGTCTTTGTCATTAGCAAGTGGCATATATTGTATATAACCGTTTGTGCTGTACTTTTCTCTGATTGTAGCAGTGGGTCTGTTTATACCAGTATAACCACAAACACAACTGACATGTTGGTCATGATGTTAGACTATTCATGTTCTTACTGGGTGTTATGGATTGAATATTAAATGTCCTTGACGGGCTCATGTGTTGAATGCTTGACCCCTAACTGGTGGCACTATTTTCAGAAGTTCTGGAAAGTTTAAATGGTGAAGTGTAGATGGGGGAAGTAGGTCACGTTTGAATTATTCCTGACTCCCAGTCCCTTCTGCTTCCTGTCTCTTTCCAGGTGGAAAACCTTTTCTGACACACATTTCTGCTGCCATGATGTTCTGCTCAACTGTATGAGGCCAAGCAACCATGGACTGAACTACTTGGAACTGTGAGCCAAAATATTTCTTTCTCTGTTTAAGTTGTTTATGTCAAATATTCAACAACAATGCAAAAGAAACAAACACATTAAGCAACAGGACTCTTGCAGTTTCATTATACTGTCATTCAACCATCACATGTAGTCTTTACTGAATGAAAATATCATTATGTGGCCTATGACTGTACATACAGGCATTTGGTTCCCTGAGTTTGAGTGGTAAGAGTTACAGAGTGAGTTTAGATAATGAACAAAACCCCCAAAACTTCCGGCATAGAACTTAGCTGTTGTTTTTCTCTCCAAAATCAGATATCCAAATGCCCTTCTGAGTAGAGAGTAAAGGGGATCATGGAGACACCCTGGATTTCTGAGCAAAGGGCTGGGGCACTTCTGTGGGGCAGCGTAGCTCG
>NW_008348586.1:5041678-5044574 GCF_000622305.1 Nannospalax galili
TTCATTATACTGTCATTCAGCCATCACATGTAGTCTTTACTGAATGAAAATATCATTATGTGGCCTATGACTGTACATACAGGCATTTGGTTCCCTGAGTTTGAGTGGTAAGAGTTACAGAGTGAGTTTAGATAATGAGGGAAAATAAACTTACCTGAATCTTCTTGGTTTCTGAGTGCTGGAAAACAGAATTTGGACTGAAATGAACTTGTGATGATTTTTCAAAACACAAAAACAACAACAACAGAACAAAACCCCCAAAACTTCTGGCATAGAACTTAGCTGTTGTTTTTCTCTCCAAAATCAGATGTCCAAATGCCCTTCTGAGTAGAGAGTAAAGGGGATCATGGAGACACTCTGGATTTCTGAGCAAAGGGCTGGGGCACTTCTGTGGGGCAGCGTAGCTCGTCCTCAGTGCTCTCCCATGTTTCGCCCTTCAGGTGTGCTCCACACATCGCTGCCAGGGGTCTTTGTTTCCCTTGATGCTTTTTAGCCAGTTCATCTCTGAGTCCCTATGCCTTCTTCACGCCTGGCCTTTTTGATGTATGTTAGAATCTCCTGGCACTGGCAGCTTTAGCTTTCCATAGTACTCTGCCAAACTTCTGGAATATTCTGCTTTCTGTCCCCCACCTTCTCCAGCCAGAGGTGTCTTGTCTCAACTTGGGCTTGTTGAGCTCCTACCAAGCTCTCACCCTGACTTCCAAGTCCACCTTCAATACTGCCTTTCTCTAGTCATTTCAGTATTTCCTATAGGTATCCCAACACCCCAGATCTCTATCCTAGCACCTTCACTGTGTGATGCCCTTTCTTCTCTCATTAGATGCAACAAAACATACCCTTCAGGAGAACTTGAACTATTGGGACCGGGGAGATGGCGTCAGGATTAAGAGTAATCGTTGTTCTTGAAGGGGACTCGGGTTTGGTTCCTAGCATCTACATGGTGGCTCACAAACATCTGTAACTCCATTTCCAGGGGATCTAATACCCTCTTCTGGACTCTGCAGGTACTTCACACACATGGTGCACTTACATACACTCAAGAAAAATACTCCTACATGTAAAAAACAAAAACAAATAATTTAAAAATATTTTAAAAAGAGAATTAAAAAAAATCAGATGAATCTCCTGAGAGTTCAGCTAAGAAATCAACTCAGGGTGGCCCTGTGGGCTGGTGCCAACAATGTTGGAACTGGGGCATGGGCTGGCTGCCTCTCTCAGGGTGCGTAGTGTAGGGCAGCTGTAAGCACCCTACCACACAAGCCCCCAAGCATCTCTCTTGCTGGGGGCTGGGCCTGCGGGCAGCATGCAGCCTCATACCCATGGTCAGCTGGTCATCATCACCCTGGTGACCAACTTGAAGGAGGAGGATGAGGGCTGATTGCCTGGGGCAGGTGAGAAAGGACTTGCCAAGTAAGGAAGAAAATGACTGAAGAGACAAGGTCCTGGTAGTGGTGGGAGAAATTAAAGCCAGCAAGTAAGCGTTGCCTCTGTTTGCTGCACAGAAGTCAAAATGCTGTATTTAAACACAAGTATAATTGTGTGGACAGAGCTAGGAAACAAGAAAATAGTAGGAACCAGCATAATTGGAATTGTGATCCCTCCCATGAGCCTGGTACTGTGATTGCGTCCCTAAAGCTGTGGTCCCCTCCCAGGAACCTGGAACTGTGGTTGTCTCTCATGAGCCTGGAACAGTGGGTCCCCTCCCATGAGCCAGAGTTGTGATCTCCTCTCGTTCGCTGGAACTGTGACTCCCTCCTAGGAGTCTCCTCACATGAGCCTGGAGCTTTGGTCTCTTACTGCAAGCCATGGTTCCACATTCCTCTGGTGGTAGGTTGATGGGGAGTAGAGTGGAGGACGGAGGACTTTCAGATGTTGGGCAGCAGTTTCGGTCTTCTCTGAGTGCCTGCATTCCCCGTAGACTCCTCTCCTGAGGTCCCAGGTGGTACATGGCAGTGGCTTGGCCTTGGTGCTGGGAAGAGGGGCGGTCTCTGTTATTTGCAGACTCTGGTCTTAGGAGAACTGATTCTCTAGAACGGACTTCCCACCTCTCCTCTCCAGCTGTGGTTTTGACTCCACATGTGGCACTGGGCATCCAGGCCTCAATGTTGAACCTCTCCCCTTCCCAGGTACCAAGGTGTTTCCTGTTATTTTTCTGTTACACTTCTAGAGCCCCACTGTGTCTTCATCTATGCCCTACAGAAAACGTAAAACACCTAATTGAACTTCTAGAGATAAAAATTACAGTTGGGAAGTTAAAAAAAAAAAAAGAAAAGAAAGTTCTGTAGTAACTAAACTGATGGAATTCTCAATACAAAAATATATAATCATATTTTAGAATGTAAAATTTCAAGTCTATACGTCTGCTATAGTTTTAAAATATTATTTATGGACAGAACTGTACTACCCAGCTTCAACATTAATGTGAAATTTGTCCATGTTGCTGTAATGTGAGTTTGCTATTCACCCCCTTTCCAAATTCTCCAACCTATACAAGGTTTTTCAATGTAATAATGTTATTTTTATTTTTAATTTTTAAATTTTTTGGTCTTTTTAAGACAGTGTCTCCTTGTAGCCCTAGATGTCCTGGAACTCACTAGGTAGACCAGGCTGGGCTGAATTTCACAGAGACCCACCTGCCTCTGCCTTTGGAGGGCTGGGATTAAAGGCATGAGCCACCACACCTGGCCATCATGCTTTTTTTAAAAAAAATATATATATTATTTTATTTTTTAAAATATTTTATTTATTATTTTTATTTTATGTGTATGTATTGCCTGCATGTATGGAAGTGCTCCTGTGTCGTGCAATGCCCTTGGAGGTAACAGGGCATTGAATCCCCTAGAACTGGAGTTACAGGCAGTTGTTAGCTGCCATGTGGGTGCTGGGATCTGAACCC
>NW_008348586.1:5049966-5104080 GCF_000622305.1 Nannospalax galili
CTTCACTGTCTCTTCCATTTTTTTAGAAGAACCCTTTCTGAATCTGCTATTCAGGAGCTGTAGCCAAGACATTGCAGATGGGAAGGGAAAGGGGCATGAGCTATAGAGGTATTTGAAGCCCAAGCCCTGCCTTTTGCAAGATTCAGGTGCTACAGGGAAGTGGAGCCAGCCCAGGCATTCTCACTGTCATTCAGAGAGAAGAACTTCTGGCCCCAGGTGTCAGTAGTGTTAGTCATCTGTCATCCACAAGTACATGGAGCTGGGCTGGGTGTCTCTCTGCAAACCTCTGTCTACCTGTCTTCCATGAATACAACTTCCTCCAAACTTGTTCCACGGTACCAGACACCTAGAATAGATTGTACCTGGGATACTGAAAGGGGTTACGTTGGTCCAAGGACAAGTACTCCTATCTTCCACACCTTCTCCCTTATGCCTGACACAAGTGATAACTTGACTTAACCAATTCAAAGCCTCTCCTAGATCTGGAACAGGGCCGGAACCCACACTGAACCAAAAGTTAGAATATCTGAGCTCAAGTCCTGGCTCAGCCCATGATTAATTTTTCTGATCTGTTTTCTCACCTGCGTCACAGTTTCTGAGATCTCTCCAGCTCTCAACGTCTGCAATTCACATAACATATTTGTTGCCTCCTGAGAGTATATCATCTTATTAGGGAGGCAGGACACAATTAAATGCCTGTATATAACAGGCTATTGCACAAAGCTTAAGTCAGTCCAATTAAGAGGGAAAATACACTGTACAAAAAGCAAGCCCAGTAGCTCCTTAGGACTGAAGGGTTTCTGTGGGACAGTCTGTGGAAGGGCCCAGTGAGGAGCTTGAGGAGTGACTTGGCGGATGACTGTTTCTCAGATGAGGAATGGGAAAAGCCATCAGAGTTTTATGTGTATAATTGTTACCTGCGTGTGAAATGGGGGCAAAGACAAGGGAGAGCAGAGCATGGAGCCCTGGTTATCATTTAATTGCTATTCTAACCCTTAGTGAATCCAGCACTGTGTACTGCTCCCATTGTAATATGCTAGTTATTTACAGGGCTGTATTTCTATTCTCCCAGGCCTACCACACATTGCTAGAAATCTGACATTCAGAACTGGCTTTTTTGACCCCCTAAATTTTAATTAAAGTAATTATGTTACTAACAGAAACTGTAATTTATCTTCTTCTTGAGTTTACAAAGAAGAAAAAGAAAACTGTGACCAAGCATATATTTTCCTGTCTCCAATTCTGGGTTTCTCTCTCCTAGGGGTGGGAGTCAGGCTGGGGAGTCTTGGTACGGATGGTGCAGACCACACTACTTCCTGTTCTCTGGTGTTTGCAGTAGACCTGGGCCTGCTCTGGATGTTTGGTATAATAACTGTGCACCTGAGAGCCTCCAAACAGGTTAAATTTTGGCATTCAGAAGCAACCTCTGAGCTAAAGGCCATGCCCTTTTAGAAAAATCCTTTTAGCATAAGACTGTGTGTGTGTGTGTGTGTGTGTGTGTGTGTGTGTGTGTGTGTGCGTGTGTACATCTCTGGCATTGGTGGGCATTAAGTGACTCAGTGATTTAGGTGGGAGATTTCCATGCAATTAACTTCTTTCAGACTAAAGCAGGTGCTAAAGGGAACTACTGGGCCAGTTTGCTTAGTAAATATCCATCCCCTGATGTAGGGCAATCCAATGGAAATAATTATACAGGGTCAATTAAGCAGAACTCAGACCTCCTCTGTCAGCCTGTCTGAAATTTTTATTTCTGTGAGGCAGGCTTGCTGAAGATTTAAGCTGCTTTACCCCTGGGAAGGAAGAATGTCTGGGTACACAGTACTGGTGAGTACAGTGATGGTTGTGGATGAGAAGGTGGTGGTCCCTACTCTGGCTCAGAGCCCTGGAGCTGGGCTTCAGGTAGAGTCACAAAATGCTGACACCTCACATGGAAGCCCTTAGGCAAGTTACTGAACAAGCTCAACCCGAGTTTTCATATTGGAAAAGTGGAGCTAGTCAGAGGACTTACAGCCTAGCATTAATTGAGAAAATACTGATAAAACTTTTTAAGAGGACTTGGGTCATAATAAATGTTCCATAAATTGAAGTTTTTGTTGTTACTATGGACATCAACAGAAAAAAAGGTGTTATTATACACAGGCCACTTATAATGATCTAGTGGACAATCTCTACAAAGACAGAACAGATGTAGGAGCCAATTATGCTGGACTCCAAGCATACAGGATTAAAGAAACCCACATGTGTTTTTGTAAAACAGAGCAATTAGAGAATGATGTAAACACTGGACTGAAGAAGGAACCCAGAATTCAATGAATCTAGAGACCCTGGACTGCACTGATTGCCAGTCCATTTGTAGATTACCAATGTCTTTTCACAAAGTCTAGGAAGGAAGCTGAAAGACAAAGCTTCAGAGACCACTGTCAGGTTGTAAATGAATTAGAAATGAAGTGATATCACTTCTGAAATGATAAAAAATGGAATCCAACTGACAAGAATTCAATTTTTTTGTGCAATAATAGTATTTATTGAGAACTTACCACTGGATTGAAGTGTTCCTAAGTGTTTTATGTGGAGCCCTTGTGTAACCTTTACCACAACCTATAGGGTTGGTTTTCTGATTGCTGAGTTCTACAGACACACAGCTTCTTCAGGAACTCACCTATTGCAGACAGTGAAAGGTCACCTGCTTCTCAAAACAGCCCCTTTAAAGCTTGGGAGAGCCTAGGTCCACTGAAAATCTTACAGGTGGGAGGGACTTCCCTGAGCCATGGGAGATTCAGATGTGTTACACTCATTTATTCATTAAACAGCTATTCATATAAGGTCTTCTACTCAGTGTCAGGATGTTGTGTCAGAGATGTAACAGTGAATAAAAATAGGTACAGCCAGCATCTGGGAAGTGGGAGCAGATGGATGTTTGCTCATTCTCCTGTACAGAAAGTCTGGGCACTATATATGGAATAAAGATAAGAAGATTTTGAAAGGTGGGAAAAGGCAGCAGATTGGCTAACACAGTGGTGAATACCTTGGTTTCCCTTCTGTCTCACACACTCCATACTTGGAGATGTAGAAAGCAGCAGCTGAGAAATGCCACTGGTACAGATGGTAAAAGTCTGTTGTTTTTAGCAAAAGGATCAGGACAAGGGCAGCCAAGCAAGACAGGGGCTTTTTAGATGACAACAGCTCTTATCTACTCTTATCTAGCCAAGCATCACAGAAAATACTGTGACTTTACCCTTTCCATGCTTGCCAAGGTTGCATAGGGATGAGGTCCTAGATCTCCTCTTGAGGCTATAACAAGATATTGTACAGGACAGGTAGGAAGCCAACCCCCCCCCCCAATCCTGCTAACAGAAAACTCTTTTCACCTGAGCATGCAATAATGAGACCATCTTTCTTCTCCTTTGCTGGGAAGGTACCAGAAGAGGCACAGTGACAGTTATGACTTTTAATACAGCACAGTGGTAATTAGTCATCCCCCTAATTTTGCTTGTCTATGTCAGAAGAGGCCACATTTCTATTGTCCCTAGCCAAGAAGGTATCTGTTGAGGCTTGGTGGGTACAGAGAACTCCCACCTTTGTTCAGTAGAACTCTTCCCCCTGCTCAGTCCTACCTACCCAATGTTATGAAGGTCCAGCAGGAAATGTGGACTTCCACTCCTTCCTGGCAATACAAAGGTGGTGTCTCTTCCTTCCCTTCCTAGAGCTTCATCAGAAGATGCTCGTTCATTAAAATAGAAGGCTCAAATGAGGCCCAGAGTCTCGTAACATAATACCCCAAATATCCAGGTGTCTACCAAAACCATGTCATACCAAGAACCAAGAAGCTCTCAAGAATTGAAGAGGCAATGGATAGAAGCCAGCATCTAGATGACAGACCTGTGAGAATGATCTGGTAAAGATATTAAAGCAGTAGAGAATGGAGAGATGATGGCTCAGCGGTTAAGAGCACTGGCTGTTCTTGCAGAGGACCGGGCTCCCATTCCCAGCACCTACATGGCTTCTAATAACCAGTTGTAACTCCTGTTCCAGAGTATCCAATGCCCTCTTCTGGCCTTTGAGGGCATTGCATTCATGGGTGCACTTATACACAGGCAAAACACTCATACACATAAAGTAAGAATAAATATTAAAACAGTCATAAAACACCATAATTGACAATAAAAACCATGCTTGAAACATGTGGAAATACAGAAAGTTTCAAGAAATAGAAGGCTTGAAGAAGAATCAAGCAGAGGTTGTAGAAGAGAATAAGTGAAAATAAAAAGTTCAAAGGGTAGATTTAATAACAGAGTAGAGGAGATTGAGGAAATTATCATTGAATTTACAGGCAGAAAAGTAGAAACTCCCCTAGCTTACTAAGTGAGAGAGGCAGACAAAGAACAAAGTGATATGAACAGCTTCAGAGGTTATAGGATTATATTATAGCAAAGCACATCATTTAGTTTTCATGTTCCCAGAGCCCCAGAAGGAAAGGAGAAAAGACTGGGTGAAAGAGTATTAAAAAATAGCCTAAAAATCTCCAAGCGCATATCAAAATGATAACTATCGAGATAATGGATATTTAATCCGCTTCAGGGATTATTTTACAATGTGTGCCCATGTCAAACAAACTGTGCACCTTAAACAGATACAAACTGTCAGAGAACCGAAAGTTCTTTTTTTAAAAGGCAGAGAAGTGGCTCATTTCACTAGCACTTAGAAACTGATTGTGTTGGAAATCACTAACTCCTCACTAAGATCCAAAAAGTATCTAAAAGCAGGATGAAAGTCTGGTCTCTCTGTCTTGCTTTTGTACCTGTCTCCTTTAGTTTGGGTCAGATCCTTCCTCAATTCTGCACACACACAACTCTGCATATACATTTGTTAAAGATCAAGGACCGCCTACCTAACATTGGGTATTGCTTTTCCTCCTTCAAGGCTGAGGGTACAGTGAGAAGAGGGGCTAAGGCATCTTACTGTAAGCTTTCACAAGTCTTATTCCAAACCCCTAAAAGGTGCCTGGAAGTCTCTAGTCACTGTGCTAAGCCTGCGGTCGCCTTGGGTTCCAGGAACAGAAGAGCCTGACAGACAGATCACCCCATGATGAGATCACCCCCCCCCCCCCCCAAAAGCCATCATCTCATGGGAACTGATCATCTCAAGTGATAAGGACTTCTTCAGGGTCACTTTGAATAAGAAGAATCAAGATTATGATCAACCAAATCACAGTTTGGCCATGACTGCCTGGCTGCTTGATTATGCATGATTCTTCTTGCCCCTTGCATGAATTCATCTATTTAAATCCAAAGCTTCTGTTGGTATCCTGGCCCTTTGGATTAAAACCCTTTCCCCCTTTCACCATCACTCTTTCTGTTTCTTTGGGTGTGTGTATCCAGACCTGACATATTGGAGCCCCCTGGAGTCAGGCCTCTGGTTACAATTACATATTCAAGAAGTTGTGTAAACCTCAGACAGAATAAACTCAAACCCACGACAGGACTTATCACAACCAAATTTCTGAAAACTGAAGATAGAAAATTCTTGAAAACAGCAAGCGAGAAATGTCACATTATGCATAGAGGAAAAACAATTCAAGTAACAATAAATTTCTTGTTGGAAGCTATAGAGGTTACAAAGAGAAGGAATACTACCCTCCAATCCCACAGCCAAGGAAAATATCCTTCAAGAAACAGAGGTGAGTGGAAACACTCAAAGATGAAGAGAAACTAACAAGATTTGCTACCAACAGACCTATGTCAATAAATAGTTACAGGAAGTACATTTACAAGAAAAGACATAACAGAAGAAGGAATGTTGGAACACCAAGAAAGTAGAAAGAGCGTGACACACAAAAAGAAAAAAATGGACTTTTATTCTGCTCTTGTGTTTTCTAATTTGTTTCTTTGTATTTTATGTGTATGAATGTGTGTGCATGTCAGGGATGTACCACATATGTGCCTGGTGCCTGTGGAGACCAGAAGATGGCATTAGATCTCTTGGAATGAGTTACAAACAGTTGTGAACTGTCATGTGGGCACTGGGAACTAAACCTGGGTCCTCTGTAAGAGCAGCAACTGCTGTTAACTGTTGGGCTATCTCTCCAACCCCTTGGATTATTTGAAGCAAAAATCATTATACTATCTGAAATGGTTCTAAAATTATGTATAGAAAATATTTAAGATAATTATATTTTAAGTAGGGGGAAGATAAAAGTATATAAATGGAAGTAAATTTTCTATTCTTCACCCAAAGCAATATTATAATTCCTATAGTAGCTGCTGAAAGTGTTGTACAAGGCAGTACATAAGAAATGCTATAGTGCTGGGTGCTTTGGCACATGCCTTTAATCCCAGCACTCAGGAGGCAGAGGCAGGAGGCTCTCTGTGAGATCAAAGTCGGCCTGGTTTACATAGAGAGTTCCAAGCCAGCTGGGGCTATATATGGAGACCCTGTCTTAAACATACAAACAAGTAACACAAAAAAGAAATGCTATAGAGTACAGTTAGTGGTGCTTGTGTGCACCTGTGGTGAGGGTTGCCCACTTGGGATTAGACAACCTCTCAGGGAACTAGTCTCTGGAGAAAATGGATTCTCCCTCCCACAGCATCCATTGATGGCCTGTAGCTGTTCATCTTGAAGTGGCACCCTGTGAAATTTCACCCACCCACCTTGCCACCTCAATGGGTTTTGCAGATCTTATTAGACTACCAAACTCTGGAAATTTCATTGGCATATCTTCCCTATCATGTCTAGAATGCATTAACTAGCTGCTCTTACAGTATTTTTAAAATATATATTTTATTTTTTATATGTATGAGCATAATGCTTGCATGTAGGTAGGTGCACCTGTATTGTGCAGTGCCCATGGAGGTCAGAAGAGGGCTTTGGATCCCCTGGAACTGGAGTTACAGATGGTTGTTAGCCATCATGTGGGTGCTGGTCCTCTGCAAGAGCAGGCAATGATTGAAAGGGAGTGGAGGGGGGAACATGGGAAGAGTTGGAGGGCCACTAGGAGGCATAGAAATAATGAAAATACATTTTTGTATATGGAATTCTTGACCCCCCCAAATAAAATAAATGTTATAGAGGGATTGTGGATATAGTGAAGCAGTCAAGAGCACTGGCTGCCTTTGCAGAGGACCTGGATTTAATTTCTAGCACCCAATGACAGCTAACAAACATCTGTAACCCTGGTTCTGGGGATCTATGCCCTCTTCTGGCCTCCATGGGCACCACACACATGTGGTGCACTTATGTATATGCAGGCAAAACACTCATACACATAAAATCAAAATGCATAAGTCAAAAAAGAATGCTATAAATAAATCAGGACAAAACAAAAAAAAAATTGTAACCCACAGGAGAACAGGATAAACAAGCAAAGAAATGAACAGAATAAGTAGAAAACAAAATGACAAATGATAGAGTTGGCTCTAACATACCATTAATTCCATGAACTGTAATTGCTTCAAACATACAGAACAAAAGACATAGATTGGAAGAGTGAATTAACAAACATACAATCTGGTAGTGTGTATAGTCTTAATACTAAGACAATATTAACTTCACAAAATTGTAACCGGTTGTATGTTATCTCAAAGAAACTGTAAATACAATGATACAAAATACAATGAGACAGAAATCATGGGAAAATATGTATTAGGGAAACAGGAGGTCTGGGGATTTAGCCCAGTGGTAGAAGGCTAGCCTAGCATGTACAAGTTACTGAGTTTGATTTTTACCACCATAGCAAACAACGATGACAGAAAAAGTAAACAACAGACAAAAGGTAACTGCCAGAACAGATACTATATAATGAAAAAGGATGACTTTGCCCAGAAGACATAGCAATCTTATTTTATTTTATTTATTATTTTTATTTTGTGTGTATGCGTATATTGCCTGTATGTTTAGGTAAGTGCACCTGTGTGGTGGAATGCCTGCGGAGGACAGAAGAGACTGTCGGATCCTCTGGAACTGGAGTTACGGACACCTATTAGCTGCCATTTGGGTGCTGGGATTCGAACCCAGGTCTTCTGCAAGAATGGTCAGTGTTCTTATCTGATGAGCCATCTCTCCAGCCCCAGACATAGCAATCTTAAATGTGTAGTCATCAAACAAATAACTGCAACATTCATGAAGCAAAACTCAATAAAACAGAAGAGAGAAGTTGACAAATTCATGGTTGTAGCTAGAAACATTATCATCCCTCTCTTGACAACTGTTAAAGGAACTGACAGAGTATCAGTGAGGCCATAGAGCACAGCACCACCCTCATCACCCTCACCACCCAGCCGGCTCTGGTTGATATTTATAGAACATTCCACCCAGCAAAAGTGCAATACACTTTGTTTTCAGTGTTCACAGAACATAGATATAACAGACTGTATCTTGGGTCTCAGGACAACCTTAACATATTAAAAAAAGGAAAAAAAAAAAAAAACCATGAAGCCACAGGACGTGTTCTACCTTTGTAACCACAGCAGAAAAGCAATGGATTTCCAAACACCTGGAACCAAGAGACCCCACTACTAAGTAATGCATGGGCCAGAGAAGAAGTCTCAAGGGAAATTTTAAAAATATTGAACTGAATAAAAATAAAGCACAACATATTGAAATTTGAGATACAGGCAGAAATAATGCCAAGAGGGCAATTTGTAGTGTGAATGCGGATGTTAGAAAAGAAGGAACATTTTAGGCCAGTAATTTAACTCCCACCTTAAGAACCTTAAAAAAAGGAGGGGAAAAAACTTAAGAAGAAAGAAGGAAATAAGGAAAACAGAAGAAATGAATTAAATTCAAAACCGAAAAATAGGACAAGTCAGTGAAATAAAGAGCTGGCTCTTTGAAAAGGGCGAGGAAGTCAACAAACTTCCAGCAAGACTGACAAAGCTGAAAGAAAACTGGAGCACCAGGGATGGGGTGCCACTGCAGGAGCTGCGGTTCCAGGGATGGGGTATCACTGCAGGAGCTGCGGCTCCAGGGATGGGGTGTCACTGCAGGAGCCGCAGACATCAAATGAGTAATGAAGGGACACTACACCCAACTTGTGGCTCCATACACAAATTTGACAGTTTGCACAAAATTGTTTTTAAAGTATTTTTTAAAAAAAATACTGATTATTGGGGCCGGGGAGAGTCAGTGGGTAGAGTGCTTGCCACACAGGTAGGAGCTCCTAGGAAAACACTGGGCAGGCTTCATGGCCCACATTTAATCTCAGCACTTAGGAAGCAGACTGGTGATCCCAGAGTAAGTTGGTTAACTAGACTAGCAGATTTAGAGAGCCCTGAGTTCAAATGAGAGACCCTGCCTCAATATACAAGGTGGAGAGTGATTGAGTAAAACACCCAGGGTCATTCTCTAGCTTCCACATGTATGCATACAGATATGCACATATACCTGCACATACACCCACATGTGTGACAATGCATGTGCACCACACACACACACACATACCGTACACATAGACAACACAAAAATACTGGTTATCATTGTATGAATTATGAGATTTGAATAACTTTGTAACTTTTAAGAAAACCAAATTTATGGTTTAAGAAATTCTCCCAAGAGAAAATGTCAAGACCAGATTATTTCACTGGAGGAGTCTACAAATGTTTAAGGAAGAATAGATCTCTTCCCAAAAGTAGATGGAATAAATCTCAGTTTATTTTGTAGTTAGTATTGTCTTATTATTAAAACTACACACACTACCAGAGAAACAAGAGAGAAAGAAAGATAAAAAGAAATGAAGAAAGAAGACTACCAGACAGTATCATTGATGAATATAGACACAAGAATATTTACCAAAATATTAGGAAAAGGGTATATGAGAAGAATTATATGCTGTGACCAAGTGAGATACATCAGAGTGACACAGGCTGGTTCAATATAAGAAAATCAATTTATACTAAGATAAAGAAGAAAAATCAATAGATTATGCTAATGGATGCAGGAAAGTAATTTGACAAAATTTTACACCTATTTATGATAAAAATTCAGAATAATTGAAACAGAAGGATTTTTTCTACTTGATAGAATACCTACAAAAATACAGATAACATTATACTCAGTGTTGAAAGATTGAATGCTTTCTCCCTAACTTCAGAAGCAAGGCTAGGATGTCCACTTGACACTTTTACTCACTATACAGCTGGAAGTTCTAGTCAATGCAAAAGGTAAGAAAATGAAATAAAAGGTATAAAGATTGAGCATTGGCCAACACCCATTATCCTACCCCTCAAGAGTTGAAGCAGATAGATGCTGAGTTTAAGGCCAACTTGTACTACATAGTGAGACCTTGTCTCAAAACAAAAACAAAAGACAGATGGGGAAATATATACTATTGTCATGATATGCAGATTGAAAAGGAAGCAGTAAAATTGTTTCTATTTGTACAAGATTTCAACAACAAAACCCTAGAATAAGAGGATTCATCAAGATCACAAAATATAAGATAAATGTATAAAATTGGTTGTATGAGAAGTGAGTAAAGAGGTGATTTACTGTAGAAAAAACAGGTGAATTGGGCATGGAGAGAAGCTCCTTAGGTACTGGGAGATTTTACCACTCACCTGCCAGGAAGGCTAAAGTGAAAAAATGGAGATAGCATTAAATACTGAGGACCACGGAGAAAATCTACTGCTCACGCGTTGCTGGTAGGAATGTAAAATGGTACTGAGCAAAGCAGCTTGGCAGTTTGTTAAAACAAATAAGTGCAACTACCATATTAATTAAATGTCTACACAAGCATATATAATAAAGGTCAATAAAGGGTTGAGGATGTAACAGTTTGCCTAACATATGCAAGGCCATGGGGTTGATCCTTAGCATATATTGAAAAACAAATAACCAAATCCTGACTACAGTAACTGTAACAGATAGTCTTAGGAGACTATATAATAGATGAATTAACCACCTCATTTGTTACTCAACTTGAGATATTTCTGAGAATTAAATGGGATGCTGTTAGTCATTCCACTAGGAAAATGGGTCTACTGGGACACAGGATGACTCTATAATGAAGAGGGGTGCATCTGAACCTGGTAGTAGGGTCAAAGAGGTTGGTTGAGTGAGAAAAAGAAGCACCTAAGACCACAAAGGTGAGAGGGATCTAAAGAGCAATAAGACACAAAGGCCCCCTGGTAAGGGGCAGCCAGGGCTGCAGAAGGCTGAGAGGGGAGGTTTGCACAGATTCTGTGCGGGCCTCCCAGGACCCCCCGAGACCCACTCTGTGGCAGTCAAGGCACCCAAGATTTGGCCTTAGTCATCATTCCCGTCCTCCTGCAGTCATGAGGCCACTGTTGGTTGTGAGCTGTTTGCTTTGAGGCTATATTTAGTTCCCTGATTTGCTCTCTCTGCCACACTTGAACAATTTCCCAGGAAGACCAGCTTTATCAGTCCCCAGTGGTGTTCATGTGATTCTCTCATGAATAGGAAAATGGGCTGAGGTCCCTGAGCACAGGGGCGAGTGGTCTCAGACACATCCACATTCCGTTTCCTTCATCTGGAACCTGCTAAAATGACCTCAGGGTGTTTAGGGGCGTTCTCCATCCCTCTCTGTCCAGCGAGACAGCTCTTATGAGCTGCAGCCTCATCTTTACATGACTATCTCTGCCAATTTGCTCATTGGACTTCCCACTCCTCACCCTGCCTCCATCATCCAGCTTGGACTTGGGCTTAGGCTCTCTGAGCATCAGGTTTCCAATGAAATAGAGGCTGCAGTTGTTTGGAACCAGAGCACTGAGATGAGCCACTGAGGTGATTTCTGAGAGTTCATTTGCTTCTTTAATGTCATTTTAGGGAATCTAAGGTATAGCGTCTACTGAAGGAAATCCAGGCACTATTGAACAGAACAGCATTTGTGTGTGTGTGTGTGTGTGTGTGTGTGTGTGTGTGTGTATCTGTCTGTATGTGTATGTGTGTATGTATGTCTGTGTATGTGTAAATGAGTGTGTGTATGTGTTTGTAAATGTTTGTGTATATGTGTGTAAGTGTGTATTTGTGTGTGTATGTGTGTATGTGTGTATGTTTGTGTGTTTATCTGTGTATGTGCGGGTGTATGTGTGTGTGTATGTGTACATATATGTGCTTGTATGTGTGTATATGTGTGTATGTGTGTGATTATATGTGTATTTGTGTGTATGTGTGTGTACGTGTATATATGTATGTGTGTATGTGTGTGTATGTGTGTGTACGTGTATATATGTATGTGTGTATGTGTGTGTATGTATGTGTGTATGTGTATGTATGTATGTGTGTAGGTATGTGTGTATATGTGTGCTTATGTGTGTAGGTGTGTGTGTAAGTGTGTGTGTATGTGTCTCTAAGTGTATGTGTGTGTGTGTATGTATGTGTGTGTATCTGTGTGTATGTGTTTGTATATGTGTGTGTATGTATTTTTATGTGTGTGTATGTGTGTGTTGTTTGTGTGTGTGTGTGTGTGTGTGTTAGGGAGAAGGAGGAGGAGTGGTAAAATGAGGTCTAAGAATGAATGGTTTACTAAGTACTTATTATTATGTGCCAGGTATGATCCAAACATTGTCACAATGAATTTTCAGAAAAATTCTTTGAGAGAATATTGATATATTTATTTACAGAAGTGGAATTGGAAGCTCAGTAGGCTTAGGCTCTGTAAGAGTTACTTCTCTGTTGCTGTGACAAAACATTATGACCAAGGCAACCTACAGAAGGAAGAGTTTGTTGGGCTTATGGTTCCAGAGAAATGAGTGCATCATGTCGGGGGAGGCAGGAGTAAAGCTGGCACAGAAAGTGAGTGTACACCTCTCTAAGCAGGCACAGGTAGCCGAGGGGAGCAAGCTGGAAGTGAGACAAGGCTATCAACTGTCAAAGCCCATCTCTGGTGACGTGCTTCCTCCAGCAAGGCTGAACTTCCTAAACCTCTGCAAATAGTGCCATCACCTAGGGCTAAGTACTGAAGTACTTGGAGCCTAAGAGGAACATTTGTCATTCAAACCATCACAGGTTCTTTACCAAAGATCATATAGCTGCAGTACAGAGTGCCTTCTCTGTCTGAATCCAGAACCATTGTATGTGACCTCCCTTCTCTGCAAGCATATGTCTTTTCTCCTCAGTACATCTATCACATCACCTCTTCTTTTCTTTCATTTTCTTTAAGTACTTTCCCCCTTCAGCCTATTTCTTTTTCTGTCATCAAGAGCATAAGCTGCCATTGGCTTCCCTTGGGGAAGAATAACTTGTCTGGGTCTCACTGTTCCAGCTGCCTAGAGCTTCCCTGTTTGTTGAACCCCTATGTGAAATCTGGTGAAGCATCTGGTCGGGCTTCTTAGGTGCTAATTTGAAGTCCCAGGAAGGCGTGCATTAAGATATCAGCATTTAGTATGAATTAGATGTTCCTTGGTGTAAGCCTTTGTTGGGAAGCACAGAGTAGGGAATAGCAGGAACAGAAAGAAAAGGGTTGAGTGCAAAAAGACTAACACACACTGGACTCTAGAATGTTCTAGAACCAGAAATGCAGGTCACTTGGGTCAGGAGAATGCTAATTACAAGGAGCTTAGATCTGGAATAATACTGATATCTAGTAAAATAATGGGCTCATGCCTGGCCTTTGGGGCAGTCTTTCAAAGTTGGGCTGGAGCTTCCTTGAACTTTTCCTTCAATAATCCTCAGGCCCAGGTATATCCCTATTCCAGCCCCAAGACTTGCTAAGAGCTCTCACCCTGTACTGGAAAAACTATTCTCAGCTTTAAACCTCACACATCATCATATCCGTTTCTTCTAAACAATTCCCTGAATTTTTTTTTTTTTGCCATAGGATAGTCTAATTGTCCAAGTTTTCTATTCTCTGGACAGGTTCATTCATTCACGTGAGAAGTATTTACGGAGGACCTGACACTGGGTTAAGCTTTCACTTGTATTCTTTTATTTTATTCCAGAAAAATACTATGAAGATGATACAATACTTTTTTTTTTTTTTTAATGGGAAGGAGAATAATGTCTCTCTCTGCCTGACTGGTCAATGTCCTTGCTTTGAGGTTCATCACCATGTTGGCACAAAGGCTGTGTTTTCCATAGGCTGTGCTTCTCATGGGCTGCTCCAAGCCACTGAAGGAGAGAGAGCATCATTAATACCACAACAGGCCCATACTGAGAGACAAGAGTCCTTGGGTGATGACTTTGACTCAAAGGTGCCCTAGGAGTCTCATCAAGCCTTCCTAATCTGCATGCTAACCATAGTAATACAAGACCCTCCTGTTTGACCTTCCGTCCTTCTTTTCCTTTCTCCTTCACAGAAGTCAGCCCTGTTCCTCAGTATAATGGTTCTCTCAGGCACTTCTGGCTCCCTCTTTGCTTTTCCTAACTGAAGCCCAATCCTGCCTTAGTTCTGCCAATGGCTGACCTAGATTCACATGCACGTCCTCTGTCTTCTCCTCCGTTTCCCTCCTTCTCCCTTTCTTCCTTCCTACTCACCCTCCTTTCCTTCCCTCTGCCTTCCTCCCTCTCATTTCTTCTTCCTTCCATCCTCCTTTCTCTCCCTCATTTTGTCTCTTTCTCACGCCTTCCCTATTGCTCAGCCCCCTTTTCTGCCTTTCCTCCTCCTCCCCATTTCCCTTCCCTCCCACGTTCCCTCCCTCCTCTCTCCTCCTTCTCCCTTTCTTTTTGAGAATACATTTCTGCCTTTATTAAATGTCTGTTCTCAGGTATTTTCTTCTCTTCCCTTCTTTCTCTTCCCATGTTTCCTGTATCACGAAGTCTCTGACTGACAGGACTTGTACTATTACTATCTACCTGCCAATGCCTGTGGTTTCTGCAGTGGAAAAGGGTTCCCTGATCAGACACCGAGCTCCACACAGGTATTGTTCAGAGTGTTATCAAATCAGAATTTTGTTTCAGTTTCATTTTCTAAAAGAGGTTTATGATGAAGTGAATTGACTATTATCTTTTTCTTAAAAAGTGCTGCTTTTGGTAATAGATACAATGGGCATTTATATAGTTTCTTTTTTTGTGGTTGCCTAGCATCTGAACTCTTTTAGTACAATGGAAAATTCTCCTAAATTTTTCATTATTGGTAGATCATATGTTTTCTAAGACAATGTCTTTAGCACAGGCTGGCTCAAACTCCCTATATAGCCAAGGATGACTCTGAACTTCTGATCCTCTTGTCCCTACCTCCCAGAATGTTGGGATTACAGGTATATATGAAGTACTCAGACTCAAACCCAGAGCTTCCTACATACTATGCAATCACTCTACCCACTTGAGTTACATCCCCAGTCCCTAGATCATAGCTTTAACTATATATCTAGTGGAGATGCTGGTGATCCAGGCTTGACTGATAAATGCTATTAGCTACAAAGAAGCCAGTAGAAGTTGAACCAGTGACACGGAGGTGGCACTGAGATCTGGATTCTGGAGGGAACAGAGACAACTGTGTTGGCTGCAGCATCCAACATCTAGAGGTGCTGGTCAAAGCTATGGCATCTCAGGCTTGGTGATACTGAAATTAGGATCCTTTTAGATTCAGTACCCTGGCATGACTTCAAGTTTCATTCTGCCTGTAGAACCCTGAACCCAATTATCAAGTCTTCACAGACATTCTGGGAGTTATAGAATATCCTTTCAATGGAAGTAATGTTCTGTCTTACAATACCAACCAACAGTGAAATAAGACATCATGGAGAACAGTATCCATCAAGCCCTAAAACTTTTGCATTTTAAGAACGTATTTGCATGCTCAAAAGGACAGTTGCCTAGTGGTTGTAGCAGAAGTATTATTTACATTGATCTGTTCTGTCATTTATTGCACATTTATTGAGGGTCAGTTCTCTCCCAGGCACCAGGCCAGGCATAGTATTGAGGATATGCTACTGTTGAGGATACAATATTGAGCAAAATAGATGCTTACTGCCATCACGGGGACACAGTGGTGGTAAGCCTTGATTTTAGTGGTGACCTGGCTGCTTTTGTCTGCAATTCAGGGTTTGTTTATGATCTTTGTCTCCTGAGAAAGTCAGAGAGTTACAATGCAGATGGATGATCTGATGTTAATCAATGAATTCTTTTTTAGTTCCACAAAGGTTGTGAAATGGCTTATCAAAAATGAACAAACAATGAGTTCAATGAATATTAAATAACAAAAACAAGTGGTTTAGTGAAAGGGAAACACAAGATGCAAATCCTGTCATGAAGCCCCATTAGGCAGAGGAACCTAGTGTTCAGCTTGCCTACAGGGTCCAGGAAGATGAAGTAAGAAGAAAAAGCCAGATTAAGACAACTTTTCAGAAAGGATATCCGTGTTGTGTTGTGAGAAATCTATGTTTCCTGGCTCAAATCTTGTGAGGGATTTGCCTTCAGCTCCTCATTTAAAGGTGCTGACCACATTATGAACTATGAGAATGTAAACTGGAATGCTGCTCTACGTGTTCCTATTGTGAGTATTGAAGCCAGGTATCGATTAGACTAGTAAGGGATTGGAAGGGTGTGTGTGTGTGTGTGTGAGTGTGTGTGTGTGTGTGTGTGTGTGTGTGTGTGTGTGTGTGTAGCTGGGGAAAGCAGAATAGTTTCCTGACGTATTATTGTACTTTAATAATTATTTTAAAAACCCTGAGACTTTTGGGTGACATTCAGTGTCCTCTCATGGGTAACTTAAAGTATAGTTTGCTTTTCTCAGTTATCTGTCATAGGGACAGAAAGGCCTGGTTAATAAAATGCATTCTCAGCATGACTTCCTTTGTTTTCCTCCTGAGGACAGAGTGAGGGCTCCTTTTAGGCCTCAACTTATCTTTCTGAACTAAAGCAGCCATTATGCCAGCCAAGGAGATCTTTTGAACCATAGTCCTTTCCTTTGAATTCCAAACGGATGCAGGAAACCACTCATCTTACAGCAGGAAAACAAAGAATTTGATGCTGCTGTTGCTATGGTTATGATGATGGATACAAAAGTGTTGGGTACCATGGGGTTGAGGTCAGGTTTCACAGAAAAGCTGAAAGTCAAACCGGACCACAGTGGAACTTTAGCAGAGGTACATTCCAGACTTAACAGACGAGTAAAGGGGGGGTGCAGAGATGGCTCAGGGGTTAAGAACCCTGGCTGTTCTTACAGGAGACCCAGGTTCGAATCCCAGCACCTTCATGGCAGCTAATTCCAGTCTGTAACTCCAGTTCCAAGGGATCCAACAACCTTTTCGGTTTCCCGCAGGCATTGCATGACATGGGTGCACTTGACGGAGGGAGAGGATTTTTAGGCAAATGGAGAAAGCAGAGAATGAAAAAAGGAGATGATAAGGGAAGGAGCAAGGCCAAAATAATGAACCAAAGAATGTGACTCAGGAAACTATCACACCTCATGACTCTTCTGTATAACCTTCTCTCTAAATAGTTTAGTTGCTGGGTCCACCTGAAAGATCATAGGGGTAGATGCAGATGCTCCTTCAGGTGGGAAAGGGATCCGTTCTTGGAGGTTTTGGGGTTGCTGTCACTTGCGGGTGGAGCTCAAGAGCTGCAGTAACTGGATTGCGCATCCCCTGTGGTCCAGATCCTGGAGACGTGGGTCCAGAAGCAGGCTGAGAGAGGAGCCCTCATATGGTGCGGCACCTCTGCTCAGAGTCCATCAGCAGAGCAAAACCTTTTTCTTCTCCCTCTCAAGCATTGGTTCAGCCGCAGCTCCCCGCGATCTCCGGCAGGGGCGCTGAGCACCCGCAGATGGCCCGCTCCCTCCCAGCGCCTGCACAGCGCCCACCTGGGCCGGTAGCCCAGGAACTTTTCTTGCCTCAGCCAGCTGCCCAGGGTCTTGAAAAACCCACGGACGCCAGGATTCGCTTCATTCTGGGTGGACATTGTCACTGGCTTCTTTCTCCGACCTGGCCACTTCCTCCATTTATTTTGGCTCTGGTGGGAAAGCAAGTTTGGAGGGTGAGGGCTCTAGGGAATCCCCGGCTGGCCCCGGCTCAGATCCTAGGCGCCTCAGCTCCATCCCTCTGCACCCTTCCAGGTGCTCGAGTCTCTTTCTTTCTCCTTTTCTTTCACACCATCCTCTCCCCGCATCTCTCCACCTCCTCTCTTCTTCCTTTCCCGATTTCCCCTTCGGGTCTCTCCATTTTCTTCTTTCCCTTCTCCTCTGTGTGCTTTCCTCCCTCTCGCTGCCTTTAACCTTCTACAAAGAAGCTTTTCTAATTCCAAAAAGAAACAGCCTGGAGGCTATCTCCTTCACCTAGCCTCCACCCTCAATCCTATTCGTTTTCTAATAAGCCTTCCTTCACCTCCCCATATTCTGGACTTTCAGCTTCCCGAAGCCACCGGTGCTTCTCCGAGGCGGCGGGCTGCTGCACCTGCCCTTAGGGTCGTAATTCGCGTTTCCAGGAGGTCCTTCACAGGTTTAGCTCCCTTTCTTGATTCTCACCCAGTCTCAGGCTTCCTGTGGTCCCAAAGGGCCCAAGGCTCACACGAAGCGCACTAATTATCCTCCTGCTGCCGGGACTGGGGGACCTGATAAGCCTACCTTGCGTTAGGCAGTGGACCTTCCAAGTGGTGGCGGGCACTTTGAAACAATTTGGCCCCGCCCAGAATCGCTTCTGGGGAGAGTGAGGGCAGGGCCTGGCAGGACCAGGCAAGAGGGTCTGGATCTTCCCGGTGGTCGCAGACAGTCTACCCATCTCTGTTCCAGGGTCCCGAGGACGAACAGCCTTGCAGCTGGCTTTCTAGAACCCCATTGACCGACATCAACTTTAATTCTCGGGTAATGGAGGGGCGTGGGTGCACCAGTAAATGGGGACCTGCCTTGTTCTCCACCTTGCCTCGGACCTCTCACAGGCTCCTGACAATGCATACAGAGCCCGTGCGTGATCCGTGAGCGCCGAGGGCCAGAGCGCACCGCCTGTCCGTCTCTCCGGCGCTCTCACATGCACAGGAGCGCCTGTAAACGCACCGACACTGAGCCGCGCGCCCCCTGACACCCTGCGGTTTCCCCCCTTCCACCGCCATCCAGCTCAGCCAGTTTCCTCCACCCCTCGGTGCCCTCCTGCCAGCCCCGGTGCACCCCCTAGTCTCCCTCTTACTCGCCTGCGCACACGCACGCGCACGCACGCACTCCCCGCGCCCCCGCACCAGGAGGGGGCGCAGGCCTCCGGGGCTGGGAGCCCGGAGCTGAGTCGTGGGTCCATCCCGCCCTCGCGGTCCGAGAGGAGCTCGGGACTGCCCCAGGTCTCTTGATCCCGAACAGTTGGATCTGAAAAAATTTACTCCTCCTCCCCCAAGATCCTTTACCTCCCTGCTCCGTCTCCCGCTCCCCGGAACAGACCCGAAGAGTGAACCCCTAAACGCGGTGAGAAGCGGCTCCCAACTCCGCGCAGGCTGGAGGCTGGATTTCCCCCTCCTGTATCCCCCACCCCCCACCGGCTTGCTTTTCACGTTTGAAAAGAGGATATTCGTGTAACCCCTGAACACTCCTTTTTACAAAATTTCTAGGAGAGATTTGGGGGCCGGGAGCTATTTTAACAACGAAAAAGAAAAAAACAAAACCCAAACCACCGAAGGATCTTTTATTCATCTTCGTTGGGTTTTGGAATCACCCTCTGGACCTGGGAGTGAGCGATCCGGCGTGGGGAGAGTGCAGAGACCAGCGAGGAGCGCCTCCTCCTCGGCCGCCCCCTCCCCACTCTCCAGACACTCTCGCTCGCTCTCTCGCTCGGCTCGCCGGCGCGCGCACACCCCCCGCGCCGGACCCGCACCTCGGCTGGCGCCACACACTCGGCATCCCGAGCTGCCGCGGCCGCAGCGGGATGGAGGCGGCGCGCTCCGAACGCCCCACTGGCTGGCCCGGGGCGCCTCTCGCCCGGACCGGGCTGCTACTCCTGTCGACGTGGGTCCTGGCGGGCGCAGAGATCACTTGGGGTGCGACGGGAGGTCCTGGGCGCCTGGCATCGCCGGCTTCGCGGCCACCGGCTTTGCCGTCTCTCCTGCCGCGGGCGGTGGTGAACCAGTGGCCGGAGGAGCTGGCGACAGCCGGGAGAGACACGGCGCTGGAGCGCCGGTCCAGACTAGAGCTGCTGCCCCAGCTGAGCGGCAGGGAGATGCATGTTGAAGCCCAGGGATCATCGCCTGAAGGCGCGAGGTGGGTTCCGGGCATCCCAGTTCCTGGGAAGGCTGGAAGCTCTAAGAGGACTCGCCGGGCGCAGCCTCCCAACACCCTGGAGCGCGGGGATGCTTGGGCTACTGCTCCAGCTGATGGTTCTAAAGGAAGCCGCCCACAGACCAAGGGCTCTCGGGAGGAGGTGAAGGCTCCGAGGACTGGAGGACCAGCTGCCGAGGAGCTCCGGCTGCCCAGCACTTCTTTCGCGCTGACTGGGGACTCGGCCCATAACCAAGCCATGGTGCACTGGTCCGGACACAACAGCAGCGTGAGTACCCACCGGGCACAGATCTCTCGAGTCCTGACAGCAAGGGGGGAAGGGGAGGGAGCGAGGGACAGGTAGTTGCTCCTGGTCCCGGTGGAGAACCTGAGCGCCTAGACTTTTAGAGAGAGGTTGTTGGACTCTAACCATGCCCCAACAGGTTAGGGGAGTTTTGGTGTATGATGCTGTGTGCATCTATTTACTGGAGACTTTAGGATTGAGGTTACCTGCTGGGGAGAGGAGAAAAGAATGTCTTAAAGATTTGCGGGGGAGGGATCTGTGCGGTCACTCACCTGTATTTGACTTGGAGAATCAGTGTTTCTTTGGGGGGAGGGGGATACTTGGGTTGGAGGGTGATGACACTGACTGATGTGGAGAAATAGCTAGACAGACTCGTGAGATTCCCTCTCACCCCCAAGTTCCGTGTCTCAGTCTCGAAAAGAGAACCAGGGAGATTAAAGCCTAATCCCGGGAGGCGGACCATTCATCTAGGGGTGGCTGCTCTTTCCTCCAGGCATATGGTCTGCTAGCCCAGGCAGAGAGCTGGGCCACGTCACTCAAGCTGGAGGGATGTGGGAGTTGGGGGAGGGCAGGAAAAAAGTTTACAGCAGGAGGCAAAATTCAACACTCCACCACACCGCTCTTTCTTGAGCTTGACTGCAAGACAAGTGGTGGAACAGAAAGCGCGAGCTTTTGTAGCTGCATCCAGCACCTTAAACCGCTCTCCGAGTGTAGTTCACCCCTGCCCTTTCTGCACACCTCTCCGCCCATCTTTCCTTGACGCCTGGGTCCTCTGGGCGCTGCTGCACCGAGAGGTGGCGCTGTTGAGCCCACTCCTGAGGCTCTGGGGTTCTAGAATGGGGCATTGGGCTGAGAAGGGCCACTCAGGGGCTACTTGGCCAGCAGCGCAGTGCAGCGCTTGCCAGAGGGGCTCTCCCTAACTCACTACTGTCCAGCTTGGTGCGGTCAAGAACCCGCTGGCAAATTCTTCTCCACTCTTTTTCCTCTTGTGGTCTCTGTTTCAGATGCAAAATCTTGCCTGGCTTTCCAGCTCATATGAGAGCCTGGCTTAGGGTAGCATGGGTTCCAGAAAGAGGATGAGAGATGCACAAGCCGCTTTGGGAACTAATTTCCTGGAAAAGCACCTCCCTATTTGTATGTTTCTCAAGACAGGCTTTTGAAAAGACTATCTTGGGAAATGTTTGCCTTATTTTAACAGAGCCTAGGGGGAGGGGGTTATAGGGTTGACTAGTGAAACAGGGAAGCCAGGGTCTGCAGGGCTCAGCACTCCAGCACTGACTAAGCTTAGGTTCTCAGTTATACCCTGGGGTTGGGGTGAGGGTGGCAGCCTAGTCTGGATACCAAATACTGGGTTCAAAGGAGTCCAACTACACAGGGCAGCTTGGTACCTGGCTTCATTTGCCTTCCATAAAGACTCTCACAACTTTGGATTGGATGGCTCTGAGCTTGGGGTTAGGGCTGGGCAATGTGTACCTTTGCAGAGCTGGGTGATTGAAGGACTTCCAAGTCCCCAGAAAACGGTTGTGTTTGCAGAGGGAGTAAGAGGAATAATTCTCTGACAGCAGTGCTTGGGAATTCTGACTTCATTCAAGTTTGATAATTGGGGATTGGGTGGTGTGTCTTACTCCATGAGGAGGAAGAGGGGAAAATTCTCACATAGGTGTGACTTTATTACAAAATTCACTCTGCTGAAAAGTCTTATCTCTGTTTTTATTTTAAATATTGACAAAGCTCTGGGAGAAGGGACTGTAGAGAGAAAATACTTCCTGCAAATAATAGGTAAATGTGCATAGTCTTTTCTGTCCTTCTTTAGGGTGGCTGAACAGCAAAGGATGTAAGGGAGGGCCTGGCTTGTGCCTTCTGTGGAAATGGCTCTTCAATCAAAAGAGAGCCAAAAGTCCTGGGTAGCAGACCAGTTGGGAAGGAGATTAGAGTTATCTATGAAAAGGCTCCTGTGGACTGTGCTCTTGGCCCGCTTCACTGCTCCAGGCAGGCTATCCCCAGACCAGAGAGGGACTTCCTCCTTAGTCCCTAGGCTGCACCTGTCTTTTGGCCAGCATCAGGGAGAGGGCTGTGAAGAGGGAATCCTCTTCTGGAGATTTTTTGGGAGCAGCTTTAGCAGCATTCCATCTTTTCCCTCTACCCTTTGCTGACAGCAGGAAGATAGGTGAGCAGTGATGCTGAGGAAACCCAGGTCCTTTTACTGCTGTTTCTAAGTGGAGGAGGAGGGAGATGTCACAAGGCAGAGATGTGGGGCCTCATACCAGGCTCTTCCGGCCTGGAAAGAGAATTCTACCTTTTCTTCTGGCTTCAGAAATGTTAAAGGAGCCCTTTGATCAGCAGTTTCAGCTTAGCACAGTTTGGGCTTTCCTGGTCTTCTCTCAAATGCCTTTGGTAAACTTCAATGCTTGAGGAGTTTCCTTATGGCGAGAGGTTTTAGTCACCTAGATAACTGAACTTTGAGCTATACTCTGGGAGTTTACAGTTAGAAATATGTAGTTGGACATCTTGAGCCTAACCCCATTGGTCAGCTTGTACCTCAGGAGCTTAGGGCAGGAGATCCTTATCTGGGGCATGTGTTTGCTTTGGTCTTATAATTAGGGTAGAATAGCTTGGGAGGCAGTGGAGGAAGTGTCCAGCAGGCTTGAGGCAGAAGGAAGCAGGAGAGGGAGAGGTAGTGGGTCCCAGCTCTGATCATATTGCCTTCCCTTGTAGGAGTGAATAGACTTGGCCTTGGAGCCTCTACTGTGGAGGAGATTTGCTGTTGTTCTTTCTTGCCACTTGTCTCCAGCTGGGATCCTGGTGATTAATGGGTTAGAGTGTTTCATAAACACCCGGGGGAGCCCAGTCCCCATAGCTTACAGGGAAACAGAAAAACACATTATTCTGTCCTTTTCCTTCAAATGGAGGAAGAAGTTCCCTTGCTTGTTCAGTGAGTTGGCAAATGGCCCTGGAGGGTGGAGAGTTGTGAAGGCACAATCCACTTATTTACACCCCCTTTTCTTGAATTAACCCCTGATGCTGAGCCTGCTGGATCTTCCCTTAGGTCAGACACTGTTTCTTCTTAGCAGTTCACTCACAGTCTACTGCCCCTGCTCTGTCTGCTTGCCATGACTTGGCAGGTAGTTTTCAATTAATGTGCCAACCTTAAACCTTAGTGAAGAGAAATGAGATGATGCTGCCACTCCACTCCGGGTCCTTGACAGACCACCTTCCCTGGAGCATGTTAGGAGGTATACCACCCAGATCTCCCCAGGCAGGATTCTCTATTCTTAACTAATGTAGCTGAACTGTGCTCTAAAATATTTACTCTTAATGTGCAAAATAGTGACAGATTTGATCAGATTAATTGTATTTCACTCACTAGAGCATTTCATTGTGGCTCCCAAACAGATTTTTCAAATAGCTTTTGGCTGGATTGCCTAGCCTTCATCATCCCTTCTCACAGTCCCTGTGTCACAATATCTTAATGCATTTTGCCTTCTCCGAGGCTTAAAAAAGAAGCCTGACAGAAACCATTCTTCTGGGGTTTGCCAAAAGAATCTGTTTTTAATTAATATTACAAGGAGAGGCGTCTCAGCTGAGACATAGCTGGGAAACGCATTGGGACACAACAGCACTAATTGCTCCAGGTCACTGTTGGCCAGGAGTGGGGGTGACAGGAGGAGGGGCCGGACAAAGCTGTTTGTCTGCTCTGAGAGTTCTCTGATAGCTAGGTTATAGTATCTGGTTTGTTTTTCAGATCCTGCAGTGATTTCCAAGGTGAGAAGAGTTGCAAATTACTTAATTGGGAGGCCCTGGCTATTTAATGATTGCAGAAGTGCAGTGGTTGGAACTTGCTTTTTGGTTGACAAGGGAGGAATGCTCAGAAGTGGTTTCTCCAACTGTGCTGGGCTTAAGGGAAGGGGTTTGGTGAATCCAGTGGTAAGAAAGCTCAGGAGGCTTTTTTCTCTCCAGCTGTGTAAGTCTATTGTTGTCACTAGAGGAGATCTGTGGGCCCTGAGTCATCCCATAAAAAACAGAGAAATATGATGGAGCCGGACACAGACACAAATGACGAGGCCAGTGCCTAAGGGCTGGTGGTTCATCCAGGGCTAGATGCAGGCAGAAAAGTCATCTCAGGCCTGTGGCTTGACCAACCTGCTGACCTGTAGGTTTCCTGTTTTCTTCCCTCCTTTGGCCTCTTGGGTTACTTAAAACACTTCTTTAGAGGGAAAACTGCAAAACACGATTCCATAGCAGATTTAGAGGACAAGAGGCCCTGTGGAAGAAGAAATGGATGATGCAAAGAGTGCCAAGTGAGTCCTTTTCAGTAAGCAGGACTGCTCTGAGGCATGGAGGACATTTCGCTAGTCATGACTATCCTCCTGGTGTATGGGTGACTAGCTGAAGGGACTAGATAGATCCCAACACTGTTAGTGGACAGTGGAGATGGAGGATACTATACTTCACACTTAGTAGGTACTTGGTGATGTCTGGCAAAGTGCATGAATAAGTGACAGTTCCCACTCTCATGGAGCATGAGATATAAAGGAATTTGAAATTATCCTCAGGGACAAAGACTTGATAACCACTGTAAACAGGAGTGACTTCTTCTGGAATGTCCCCATTCTAGTCTGAGAGCCTCTGGCTTCCTGAATTCAAATCCAAAGTCCTTTGTCATGGCCTTAAAGTGTCCTGAGTCTACTTCTGCAACTCGCAATTTGATTGGTCCATGATGGACTTTTCTGCTATAGCAGAACTACTCTTCTCCAGTCCCCTCCACAGGGCCCCTGCTTGGCTCCAAGGTTCGTTCCAAGGTCTTCCACTTGGGATACTCTCCTTCCTGTTACAGTACACCCATTACTTGCTGCTCATTTCAGGACTCAAGCACAGGCCTCTCTGCAACATTCCTATGAAGCATTTACTTCCTTTTCCTGGTTGTTTATAGAATTTGCACATTTGATCATTCTTAATAACTTGGCTATTCTAATCTTATGTTTTTCAGTGTTTGGGGCATGAAGGGTGAACTCTTTTTTTTAATTAAAAAATTATTGAGAATTTTATACATGCATATAAGGTGTTTTGATCAAATCCACACCCACTCCCTCCCTTCTAACTCCTCCCATATCTTCCCATCACTTTTTTCCTGAAAAACTTCATGTTCTCTTTCTTTTTTTATTTTTGTGGGGCTTTTTGCTACTCTAACATTGCCCCCTCTGAAGAGGTAACCCTAAACTCTTATTAGCTAAATAAATATTCTCTTCCGGTTGTGGGCTCTGCCTTATGCATGCCTTGTAGCATGTGGTACAGCTTGTCACATGACTCAATATCATTTAGCTGTCTTGGGGAGCTAGACCATGTCTCAACCTTTGGGGCAGGGGAAATCATTTATGCCCTAAGATGATTAACAGGTTAACACTATCTCTTAATAACATTGAATGCAAGTGTCTAGTTCATTATTTGTGACTTTTTTGTGCATGCGTGTGTATTTTCATGTGTATGTAGGCACAAGTGCATGTACATGTATGTAAATGTGTGTACAGAGACCAGAGGTCAATGTTTAGTGTCTTTCTCAATCACTCTCCACCTTGTTTGTTGAGATAGGGTGTCTGGCTAAACCTTGAGCTTATTGAATGGTTAGACAGATGGTTAGCTAACCCCGCCCAGGAATCCTTCTCCCTCTGTCTTTCCAGTGCTGGTGTTATAGGCACCTGCCAATATGATTGGCTTTTTACACAGGTGCTAGGTATTGAACTCATATTGAATACTATGTCCTTTTAGCAGAATAATAGTAGTGAGCTCTCCTTTAAGGCCTGTGACTTATGTAGCCACAGATTGTTGGTCCCAGTGATAGTGCTAGAAATGGGTTCCATCTTGTGGATTTTAAATGCAATCAGAAAGTGATTGGTTACTTCCATAACATTCATGGCAGTATTGTACCAATGGGTATATTACCAGGCTGTTCATTATATAGCTCACACGGGCCACAGCAAATAGGTAAGATTGTTGACTACTTTCATCCTCTAGTAGCGTGCAAAGCAACACTCAGCACCATGAAAGATAGCCAGTGAAGCCTCCAGGCCAGCACCAGCTTGATTTCTCCATGTTCTATGACCCAGGTATGTAGTATCTTCAGCAATATGGTCTTACTGTCAAGTTTTAGAGGGAAACCAAGAGCATTGGAAAGAGCCAGTTATGTTGGGTTTCATGGGACCCCACTGACCAACAGCTCCAAAGAGGTAAACCTCTTCTTCATGCTTGTGTCTCAAGTACTTACTGACTGAATCATCTCCCTAGTACCTTATTTGTGAATTTTAGGAGATCCTTACTCTACTTGAAAAAGGATAGGAACAAAGACAAGTCAATGCTTCTGACTTCTCATGTGTTCAGTGATGATGTACTCACTTACATAGGCTGTTCAGTGATTTGCTGAGTGTTTTCTGTCTATGCACTATTGTTCTTGTCACTGGGGTTTGATATGGGTATGATGGAGGGGAACAAAACAAGGATTTGACAGTGTTTGCCTCCAGCTCCTTCTAATATGCTTTGGATGTAAGCTTGCTTTTCTGTAAAGTTAAATAGCACATGACAACAAGACAGATGCCATGGGGTGATATGTGGCTAATTGTCAAGTGATTGTTTGACACTAGGAGCTCAGAGGAGAGAACATCACAGCAGGAGATACTATAGGCATCTTACATCCACAGAATGTTCGGGCTGGATGTGCACTTGGGAATTGTCTTCATCAAGTCACTCAGCACAGAGATGAGGGTGTGAGGCTCAGACAGCACTATCACATGCTATAGCTGGACTCTCAACTGTTCTTTTATCCCAGAAGAGCCTCTTCTCTCCATGCCTGCTTTCTTCCTTTCTCCTTCTGGTTAGCAGAGAATTTTCCTGCCAGAAGAGTTTACGTACTTTTACTTAGGTAAGGTAGGGTGCTGCCCATTTTGTAGGTAGGGTAGACTGAGACCTATAGAATGGCAGTGTACAAGACTAGGAATGAATTCTTCTCTTGTATTACTTTTCTTGTCTCTGTGATTGAATACCTGACAGAAGCAACTTAAAGGAAGTAAGGCTTATTTTGACCCATGGTTCAGAGGATATATAGTCCATTATGGTGGAGAAGGCATGGTGGCAAGAGTGGCTAAATCCATATCAGCAGGAATGTGAAGTGGCGGGTCACATCATGGTAGCCAACATGGAACCAGAGCTTGGCCCAGAAGTGGGAGTAGGTATAGGATGCAGCCCCAGCGAACTACTTCTGAGAATAATTCCTCTCATCGTAAAGGTTCTACGACCTCCTCAGACAGTGCCACTTGCTGTAGATCAAGTGTCCAAATGTGAATCTGTGGCAGACATTTCACATTCTCAACATAACACGCCCTCAGTCACTGGGCCCACCCACGGCAGTGGCTGTAGATAAGAAATAATGAGCTCTTTAACGTTGGGTGAGCTGTATCTTACAATTGATAAGAGCTTCTGTAACTCACCTGGCTCTTTGAATTAGTGAGTGAATCAAGCCTGGTTACATCACCAAGAATATGTTGCTTGTTTATTTTGATTATTTGCGTTAAATTATTTATGGAAATTCTGTTCTTAATAGTACACTAACAAATGTGCTATAGTAAATTTAGAAAAAGAAATGGAGGCTAAGGACTTCAGGATTGCACAAATTTTTGCTATTAGGTCTGTGCTGGGAAGCAGAGGAAACCAGACCTTCTCGCTTGAGATGAGTGTTCTCTGCAGCATAGCTAGGCCAGCCATTCAGTGGTATTGGTCAATAAAACTGTGCTCAAGGCTGAAGTAGGGATTTCTGTCTATGCATATGCTGGAGAAAAGCTAGTGTAAGGTAAAGAGTGGTGAGGAAGTTAACATAGGATAATCACGGATTCTGCAGGTTGCCAATCGTGGGTGGGAAGACTTGTATGGCTTATTGTATGTATGAACTATTTTTATGGTGGGATTAAAGCCTGAATGCAAACCTCTTAGGGTTTACTGAAAATGGATAGACTGGGAATGTGAAAAATGGATTCTAGAGCTAGGTGTTTTGGTTCAGTCCACCGTGTTTATGAATAGCTGTGTGCCCCTGGGAAAGTTGTTATTCTCTCTCTGCTTGTGAAAAAGGGTATCCACAACAGCACCTTTCACTTGGGTGGTTGAAAGGATTTTAAATGAGATTCTCTATGGCAGAGTTCTTAAAAGAAATATCTGACCAGTATGCACTGAGCTCTTGAAATACTTTTCAGTTGGCTCAGATACTGTTTTTGTATTTGGAAGCAAGGCTTCTCTTGGTTTTCAGATGGGAATATTGAAGCAGAGAAAGGAGGTCTGTGCCCACAGTTTGCCAAGGAATTGAGGGCAAAGTCTTCCTGAAACCCAAACATCTGCAAGATCTCATTTCAGCTGCCTTCCATAGTCTCTGTCCTCTGACAAGACTCCAGGTCTGATGTTTGTGTAGTGCTGAAATGGACAGTGGAAGAGCCATGTACAAGGGAATGGCTGGGTATGTGTATGTATGTTTGGCTTCTTGAGCTTATACTTAGAATTTGTAATAGAAATAGTTAGAATCATGTTGGTTAGAATCAATTATAAGATCACATTTGCTAATGGCAAATAAATTGAACATTTTCCCAGGGATTTTATTGCATGGAGGGTTAAGGGATCCAGAGAGATAGAAAGCAGTTTCTCTGAGCTTGTATCAGCCTTTACACCTCACAGGGATTCATGAGGGACTTCTGGGATGAAGTTAGTTAAGGGTGTAGCTTTAAGAAAGTAAAAGAGCACCATGATGCTAGCTGGGGCTGGTTGCTGGGCAGAGTGCTTCATGTCAAAGACTCTTCTACATCAGAGTCTGGGGGTGGAGCTTGATGCTCCATTTTTCTTCCGTTGATCTCTTAGCTGTGTCTGTGTGCAGCATGGAAAGAAGATACTCATGGCCAGAATGCTTCAGGATAGCTGTAGCTTCTTTTTCAGAATAGTTACATTGGCAAAATCCACCAATTTATTTGTAGTATTTTGCACCCATGTGGTTGTTGGCTTGCATTCCATTTTCGCCTTCATCCATGCACCAAGAATGGAACCACGGAGCCCCACACAGACACTAGAGGGAGTGCTGTCCCGGGAAACACATGAAAATAAATAGGATAAAATAATGAAAAAGTGTTGCACCAGGAATTGTTCCAAGGAGAAGAAAAAGCAAAGTAGCCTGTATGTGCATTGCAAGAGAGGTTGTTGGGGGACCTACAATGAATAATTAATTGGAACAGGGTAGTTTAATCCCAAGAGTTGATTGTCTTGCCTCTTCCTACAGAAAATAAAAGAAGTCGGATGTTCAATTTGTTAGTGACTGAGCTAATATTCTACTGGTAGATTCAAGCTGAGAGTAATGCTCAGTCGTGTGCGCCCTATCTCTACTGTACTTTATTCCTCAATGCCCCCCTAATTGTATATGGTGGTCAGTCAACAGAAGCTTATTTAGTTGTTTAGATTCACAGCCTCAGGCCATGAATCTGTGTCTGTGGAACACCTAGCTGTCTGTTTCTGATTCTCAGGCCCTGCATGTCTGACTTGGTCCTCTCAAAAGCCTTTTTTGGTTTATATGGCAAAGTAGACAGTTTCTCACCCAGATGGTAGGAATCAAGTTAAAGATACACAGATTCCTAGGAAATGAGCCTTTTCTTAAGTTAGGCTATAATTGGGAGATAGAGAAAAGTGACTGAGTAGAACACTTCTTCAAGACTAAAACTAGCAGAGAAGCTTAAGCTGCCATGCTAAGCTGTGATTACATGAGTGTCGGGGAGACCTGTCTACTCTACAAGCTTTGAGACTGTGAAGCTAGAGATATAGAGAAGCATGTTTTTGGGGTGTTGCTGTGAGAACAGGACAGCCATAGAGGAGAAAGAGTTGCTCATTTCATGTGCTGCTTTCAGTGTTATTTATGCTTAAAAGTGAACTTTTGATTTCTCAAAATCATCAAATGTCTTTTTTTTTTCACATGAAAAGGCCTTCAAGCAACAGTGACCTTGAACCAGTCTTCATCCTTTAGTTTGACTGACTGCAAAATTAGGATAATACTGGACTTACAGGGTTGTTATAAATCTTAGAGATAATGCATATAGTATCTAGAACAGTGGGATATATTATTGGCTAAGGATGATAGTTAATGTCCACAAGATGAGAAATGGGTAGACTAGGTATCTTCTTTGTTATTAGATCTCTTGGTATCTACCCATTTTTGAACACTTTTCATTTCTCTCCATGTTGGCCTGACTTCCAAGCACAAGACATAGGCTGTTTGTCCAACACTTATCTGTGTCCACCAGAGTTTTGCTTCTGTGATATTGGGCACAAGCTGGGCCAGGGAATCTGTGCTTGTAAAAGAGTGGAGAAAATCTACCTATCAGTCACTGGTAGACATTGGCGGATAGGTGCTCAGCTCTCCTTTGGGGTGGGACATCTCTGTAGCTAGCTATCTACAATTTCCCAGAATTCCCAGTAAAATCAGGTCCCAGTTGCTTGCTATGATAACTTGCTTGCATTTTGTCTGCCTTCTATCCCTTTCATTTCCGCCACGTTTGCATCATAATTTCCTGATATTATCTACCAAATGAACTACTTAAAGTCTTTGTTTCAAGAAGATAGGTTTCTGGAGAAATCTTGTCTAATATAATTATTTCCAGGTTTAGTTTTTCTTTACTACAGAAGTAGAACTAGTAGTGTATAGGGCTAGACTTACAATAAGGAATTGACTTAGGCAATTTTGATGGCTGAGAAGTCAAAGATGTATAGTTGGAAAGCTGCAGATCCAGGAGAGCCAATGGTATAGTTCTATTCTGAGTCTGAAGACTGAGTGGCAGGAGAGATGATGGCGTAAATTTTAGACCAAACACAAGCATGGAGACGAGAGAAGATGGACACCTCGGCTCGCCAATGGGGCAAAGAGAAAGAATTCTTCCTGACTCTGCTTTTTATTCTATTTGAGTCTTCAGTGGATTGGATGAGCCCCATCAATATGAAGAAAGGCAATCTGCTTTACTCATTCCACCGATTCAAATGTCAACATTACCTAGAAACACCCTCACCCCTCACAGGCATTGACAGAATAATGTTCAGTTAAATAGCAGGGCACATGAAGTTATCCACCATATGAAGTCAGGAACTCTCTCATACTCTTAAAATCCTGTTTGGGGCCCTGCCGTAGGGGTAGATACTAGGGAGCCTGAGATGTATCTGAGATTGTCCTTCTTTGGAGTCAGCATCACCAGAAGAAAGGAGCACAGGAGTTTCTAGGGGGAGACACATGCATCCAAGTTAGTGCTCAGTGCCATTTCTCATGAGTAAGGAAGGATCCCCTTACTCATGTGCTTTATCTCCACAGTGCCCAAAGTCTCCCTGCCATTTGGACTCTTGCCTACTGGCAGGTGATACTCTACCTAAAAATAAGGTGTGTGATTCCTCTTAGCTTTCATTTTAATTGGCAAGGAGCAGCACATTTAGCTCTTCCTGTTTAAGATAGCAACAGGGAAGGACATCATGACATGTTGGAGAGAATATTGCCTTGCGACTGAGACTCGGGTTTTGAGTTCCTTGTTTACATTAATTTTTGTCGGGAAGTCATCTGCTTCTCAAGTGTATAGAAATAGAGACTCTTCTAGGTGTGGAAGCTTAGTCTATGAATAAGAGTTGTGAGTTCTGTTTTTTAAAATTAGGTACATTGTTGGTAAGGAGAATGGAGCTGTGATTTTAAAAATTGGAAAATACTTTCTAGCATGCAAAGATTGGTCTTACCTTAAGCTTATGTATTTCCATTCTTTCACTAATTTAGCCAGTAATTTGTTTGCTTTAGTGCAGTGCCAATCAAGATATTTCCCTGTCTCTGATGTTCTCCCTTTTATTTATAAAATGAAAGAGTTGTGAAGACTGGTGTGGGCCCATGCCACCACAGAGTAGATGTCAGTCATTTATGAATGTGTGAAATGGGTGCAATTCTGTTTGTTCCCTTTATGTTTCATGATGAGATGCTGCTCATGGAAGAATTTTGAAAAGAACACAAGGCGATATGAACTCAGTGCCTGGTTTTCTTTGCTCTCCTTTATTCCTCGATGAGCTAGACATCCCTCAACAACAGATTTGAGGCTTGATGTAGCCTCGCTTCCTTCCATCTTCTCTGCATGATACAAATGAAACTCTTACATGAATTCCTGTACTCTGCTATTAAGATCCATAAGGTTCTGTTTTTTAAAGACAGGGTCCATGTAGGCCTGGTTGCCCTGGAAGTCATAGAGACCTGCCTGCCTCTACCTTCTGAGTGCTGGGATTAAAAGCATGTACCACCATGCCCCTCCACCCTCTGCAGGATTCATATTCCAAACATGTTGTGTAGTTTATTTCCAGTGGCATCTGATATAATACAGTTTCCAGATGGGGCTGTAACTTGAGGTTTATAAAAATTATTTGTTTCAGAGCTTGACCTGTATTGATTGCTCTGCCCTTATTCCTTTCAGACAAATGAGTCTTGGGGGAACACTTAGTTTGTGCCCTGTAATGTAGCACATAAAAAACCTCATGTGGTACACTCTGACAACTCAAAAGCTTTGGTTTTGTGTGTGGGAAATATATATGAGACAGATATCGCACAGAACAGTGTGAGACAGTGTGTATACTAGTTTAGTCATGTTTTAGAAACACATTGAATGTAATCAAGACTATAGTAAGTGAAAAGTAAACTGAAATATTAAAAATAGCATGACTTTTTGTATTGTTGATAAAAAAATGTAGTAGCATGATTGAAAATAATGTCATCCTCCATCAGTCAACCTGTGTCATTTGACAAGCATGTTCTGACTTTATTTGTGATTCTGCTGCCTCTGTGTCTTAGTAGATGGGATTGTAGACTTGTCCCACCAGGCCAGGCTGGGCTCTAATTTTCCTGTAGAACTTTTTTGTTTTATTTTGTGTTTCTAATTAGTGCTATTTTCCTTATAGACAGAAAAGATATTGCTTTCTTTTTTTTTTTTAAATAATAGCACTAACACATTTAAGTTGAATATCCTAATTGCTCTGATTTCTTTCTAGGCCTGTTTTCTTCCTATCTTGAGATTTCCATTTGTTTTTACGCTTGGACCTGTGCTTCTGTTTCTTAGATTCCATTCCTCTTTGTGGGGCTCCTTGCATTTTTGCATGGCATATCCTTTATAGCCTCTCTCTGTGCATGGGAATATCCTTGTTCATACTTGTACTGACATAACATTAATAGATTTCTTTTAGTTCTCGAGAGATCCTAGCTTGAAGGATAAATCGTATGGCCACACAGTACTTAGGGAATATAGATCTTTTTAAATTTTTGGTAGTCTGAAACAGAATTTTCTTTCTTCATAGCTTGATAGTTCATCTGGAAATAGAATTCTAGGGTAGAAAACTACCTCCTGCATCTGTGAGGCAATTACTTGTTTTTTGTATCTTGTACTACTTTTGGATTACGTGAGTCCTTTCCCACTCAGGGACTGATGACAGTGAGAAAAGGAGGCGCCTGGCCTGGAAAACCTGGGGTGTTGTTCAGATTAGCGATGGATGCTCCTTTAAGGAAACATGCTGCACTGACAACAGATTCATACAAAATATGCACTGTGATGTGGGACATTAAAACTACATACAGCAATTTGCCATTGACGTTAACTTGTTAAAAATTTTATTTTTGAGAATTTCTTATAAGTATTATATTTGCATTATTTCCATCCCCCAGTCCCTCCAACTCCTCCCATGTTTTCACCCCCATTCTCTCTCAATTTCTTGTTCTCTTCTTTGATCATTATTGTAACATATACATATGTATCTATGCATATCTGTCTATATAATGCATTGAGTTCATTTAGCGGTTCTCGTGTTACCCGTGCTTAGGGCTGTTCATTTGGGATGAGATAACCTCTCAGGGAACTAGTCTCAGGACAACACTAATTCTCCCTCAGCATCCATTGATTACCTATAGGTCTTCATCTTGAGGTGGAACCCTGTGAAATTTAACTCATCTACCTTGGCATGTCAACTGGTTTTGTTAGTGTGCAGATCTTGGTAGAGTGTATACTATGGAAATTGTCATTGATTTTTATTATCCAAATATATTTAATATAAAATGCAATCAGAAAAGTAGACTTAGCTTTTACCTTAAACATTTAAACTACATCGTTGTTCAGTGCTCAACCCATGTTTGTGTGGTACCAGAGCTGATGCTGCTGGGCTCTGAGCGGTGCTCTAATGGAGAGGCATGCGATATACCGAATATTGCAAAAAGGACATTCAACTTGTGGAGGGCAGAGAGGAAGCAGCAGATATACAACACGAAGACAGTGAAGAGGAGGTGGCAGAATGTTGGGAGCACATGACTTTGGCAAGGGAGCAAGACATCTGAAGAGGACAGAAAGAAAGACAGTGTCTGGAGCAGATGGCCTGGGGATTGGTGAGAGGGGCAATTCGACTGGCAGACATAAGTAGGGGTCAGGGAAAGGAGTTTGGTTTCATCTTAACAGCAGCAAGCCATGCAAATGATGAGAAAGGTATATTTAATTTACCTTTAAAGAATCACACTGGATGCCCTGTGTGCTGGGTACAAAGGATGGAGGCTGGGAAAGCGGGCTGTGGAGTGGTCGTAGTGGGGTCAGCAAGGAGAAGCCTAGCTAAGGGCTACTGAGCAGGTGTAGCTCATCATGTTGTGACTCCAATTCTTTACTCCCCTCTAAACTAGCTTTGTACTGGGCCTTTGTGGTACTGTCTCTGTGGCTGGAGGTTTCTTTCCCAACTAACTTTCTTTTGGATTAAAAATTATTGGTGTATATTCATTGTACACAGTGCTGGGTTTCCTAAGACTATTTTCATACGTGTTGTACAATGTACTTTGAGCATTTGCCCTTCCACCCCAATACATTCTCCTTTCTCACTCTTCCTGACCCCTTACTTGGGTGACCAGCAGAAGAGAAGGTAACACTGTGTCTGTTCTAAGCTTGTTGTCAGGGGGCATATGTGTTTGTATTGTTAAGTACAATACCTCTGCTATGGCATGAGAAAAACATGTCAGGGTTTTCAGCTTGGTCTGGATTAGGAAGGTGGCAAGCTTCACAGTCATTGCCAGCCCAGCCCAGCCCAGCCCAGCCCAGCTCACCTGGCTCTGCACAACAGAGTGGTACAGCCACTCAGTCGAGCCCAGGCACTCAGCCCACCCCCAGGTGCCTTGGGTCTTTGAATAACTGATTGAGAGTCTCGTTGTTTCTTTTGTAGCACTTAAAAAAATCTTTTTTTTTTCTTTTTCTTTTTTAGACAGAGTCTCCCTGTAGCCCCAGCAGGGCTGGCCTCCATCTCACAGAGATCTACTGGCTTCTGCCTCCTGAGTGCTGGTATTAAAGGCATGCACCACCATGCCCCCAGCCTGTAACAGTTTGTTTTTTTCTTTCAGCAGAAGCTAACTGACAAGCAGGTAAAATCACCAGAACTTAGCAAAAGGATGTAGCAAACTTGTGGGAGCATAATTCTGGTGTAAAGTGCAGCTCACCTGGTATTGCAGTCCTTAGCCTCTAGTGTGCACAGTCAGGGCTGTCATTGGATGGATCTTTTTGGTGGTTGCTCGCCACTCACTCTCTCACTTTACAATTCATTGTTTCTCTTTCTGGAGCTAAAGGAGGCAGGTCAGATTCGTCCAAAAGAATTCATCTTGACCTCTTTTTACCTCCTCAGTTTTTTCCCAGCAGCCTAATCTGATTCCAGCAGTGCGTTTGAGCTGAGTGGTGCTCTGGTCTCTCAACAGGGGCTTTTAAGGCCCAATACTCAGTGTTTCTTATGAGAGTTCAAGTCAATTTTTGCCCTTACTGGAAAGACAAAATTTCACTTAAAGGGGGAGAAATACAAGGGCAGAGATTTCCTTGGTTTAGACTGTATTTAAAACATATTAGTTCTGATAAAATATTTAGCTCTTAAACAACAAGTTTAATATGGGGAATTGTGTTTTATTTATTAATGGCGGTTGCAGGGAGATTGGTAGGAGTTGTGCTAAAGTGCACTGTTGTGATTTTACAAACTACAGTAATTACTGTAATATTTCGTTGAATTATTAATATCAACTGTGCCTGTAGGAACATGAGCTGATGCTGTTGAATTCATTTCAAGGTTGCCTTCTGGTTTGGTTTGGTGTTTTCTTTCCTTTCTTGTACACTTATGAATTTTTTAGGAAATGGAGTGTGGGGCAGAGTTGATTATATTGTATGAAACACCATTGTTACAACAATGGGCAGGCAGCAAAGGAGAGCTCCTGACCTGGATGACACATCTCTGTCAGCCAAGAAGCCTGTGTGTCATGGAGGACTGAGGGAAGTCAAAGGAAGCATGTCTGGTGAGAAAGGGCTCATTAATGTGCCTTTTCAAGGAACTGAGATGAAGGCGAGGAGAGTGGGAAAGGCCACGTGTGTGAACACTCGAATCTATGTGTGAAAGCTTGCCTCTAGGCAGAGCTGCTCTTCTGTAGATAGAAACAAGACCATCTCCTTTCTCACTTCAGTAATTATTCAAGCATTTTGTGTGAGGGAGGGGGGGCGCTGCACAGGATCTTGCAATGTAGCCCTGGATGGCCTGGAACTAGCTGTGTAGACCAGGCTGACCTTGAACTCAGAGAGAGATCCTCCTTGCCTCTACCTCCTGAGTGCCAGGATTAAGGGCACATGCCACCACATCCTACTTTGCTTCAGTAATTGTGTGACATGTTGAAACAATACCTCTGTGGATGATGTGGTGATGTAACTGCTGATAGCTTTTAGTTGTTACTTGAATGTGCTTATGCTGCAACTGGATCTGAGTTCAAGTTACACCTATGGGCAGCCCTTTTGGTTGTCACTGAACTAATACTGAAGACCAACCCCCTTACCACCATCCATTAGCATTGTGAAATCCTGGCCTGAGTTAACCAATGTCTGAGATGCAAGTTTCCCTGTCTGTGCAAGAACTGCAAGGATCAAAATGAAATCATATATTGGAAAGGGCATTATGAGCTGTAAATGCACAGACATATTTAAGGAAATGCCATTGTCATAAAATTATGGAAGTTGCTAATATTTATAATGAAATTTTGAGGGGGAATAGGGAAGATTTTATGCTTGAAGTGGTATTTTTTTTTCCAGCCAGAAATGCCAGCATTAGAGAGTTAATTCCTTTGAGTAAAGAATTGTCTTCTCTGAGGTCCTCTTAAAATATAAATGATCCAGAGACAATGTTTTAGAGCTGGAAAGAACACAGAATGATCTAATCAAACTCTTTTTCTGATGTGCAGATTGTAGCATCCCTACACCATCCAGGTGGTAGAAGCATCCTCAGCAGCCCCCCGGCTCCCACTGTAGTGCTTTTTCGATACCTGACTGTTCATCAGCTTTCCTTAGTTTCCAATCTAGTCTAAAGCCCTTTCTTCCAGAAGATAGTCCTGGGGAGGAGGGATAAATGAGGTACATGTTGGTGTGTGGATGGGCCCCCTTAACTGGGAGAGTAACACTGGTCAGAGGGATCTTCCTTTGCATCTTAGTTCTACTCCTGAGTAGCCATATCTGTGGCCTTGGAGAAGGTACTTTTCTGAGACTCCATTCTCTCCCTTGAAACAGCAGGATTGCAATCTCTATTTTGATGATTGCTATGAGCAGTTAGTAAGCTTAAAGTGCTTGGCAAGGTGCCTGTCCATGGTAAAAAATATTCTACAATAGGTACCAATGGTCATTAGTAGATAAAGAGAGGTCTTGAAGATTAGCTGGCCTCCCCGCTTGTAGGCCTGCCTCCTTGAGCTGTTTTCTCACTCTGTTGTGAAACTGCATTTTAAGGGAGGAGAAAGCTGTACCAGTGTCTTGTCCTCTGAGGCAGGAGGAGGATGGATCCTTGGAGAAAAACCCATTTGTAGTGGGTAGGGGACAACGTGGCACTTGCCAGAGGGACCGGACATGTTTTCTCCACAGTCCTCCCTTAGTCTCTTACCTCAGACAATGGCAGTTCCAGCTCCATTTCAAAAATATTTTTCGGTTGACACATAATAATTGTACTTATTCAGTGTGCAGGGTGATGATTCAGTACAGGTGCAATGTATAATGACCAAATCGGGGTGACTAACATTTCCATCTCTTCGTGTAGTTATCATCTATTTGTTCTGGGAACCTTTGAAAGTCTCTTATCGAGCTGGTTTGAGATCTATATTAAATTAATGTAGATGCTAGCTGCCCCCACATGCTGTAGAATGCTGCATTTATTTCTCCTGTTATTTGACCTTTGTTTGTCTCTCCTCCTACCTATTTTTGTCAGCATCTAATAAATTACTATTTAATTATAAATTGCTATTCTACTCTAGAAATTGAACTTTTTGTTAGCGTCTACATATGAGCGAGGATGTGACAAGTTTTTATGTGCTCATCTTATTTCAGTTAAGATAATTTCTTGCAGTTCTGTGTTGCTGCAAATGACAGTTCATCAATTTTCATAGATGAATATTTCTCTCTCTCTCTCTCTCTGTCTCTTTCCCTCTCCTGTGTGTGTGACGCATTTTCTTTTTTCCTACTCATCTGCTGATGGATACTGTGATTGATTCATTACCTCAGCTTTTATGAGTAGTGCTACAGTAAATATGGGAATACAGGTATATCTTTGGTATATGGATTTCATTTTTGGGGTAGATATCTAGCAATGGAAATGCCATATCATGTACTAGTACTACCTTAAGTTTTTTGAGGAGCCCTAACACTCTTTTCCATATAGCTACAATTGAAAACTATGCATATGACAAATGATTCATATCCAGATACATAAGAAACTCAATTCGATGATTAAAACCCCCGAATAGTTCGATTAACATGGGCAAATTATTCGAGTGTACATTCTTCAAATGAAGACACACAAGAGGTCTGGAGAGATGGCTCAGGCAATGAAGGGCTCACCATAAGCATAACTTTGGATCCTCAGCATCTGTGTGAAAAGCCAGGTGTGGCCGTGTGTGCCTGTAACTTTAGTACTGGTAGGTGGAGAGGTGGAGACAGGTGCATCCTTAGAGCATGCTGGCCCACCAGCCTAGGTGAATCAGTGATCTTCACATTCAGCGAGAGACTGTCTCAAAAATGGAGGAGAGCAATTGAGGAAGACAGCCAGTGTTGGCTTCTGGCCTCCACAGGCACATGCACTCACATGCACACATACTCAAACTTACAACATACTACATACATGCAATTTTTTTAAAAAAGAAGACAAATGCTCAACAAATTTATGAAAATATGCTCACATCTATACCTTGCTTAGAATGACTTATGAAAGAGATACAAGTCACAAATACTTATTTAGAATCAGAAAAAAAATTGGAGCTCTTATTCAGTTCCATTTTAGCATTCCCTCAAAGGGGAAGTGGATGGCAGGAGCATGGGCAAGTGTATCATCAAAGGATAATAGGTGTCTCTAAAAGTGGGACAGGAGAAGGCACCCCCATACACAGCTACACACCTTCTAGTTCAGATTCTTCTTACGTTACCAAGGCAGATTGCTGAAGATGGTTCTTTCCATTTTCAGAGTTTAACTGAAAGTTTATCCTGCTTCTTATAGTCTGTCTTGACTCCCTGTGAGGTGATAAGACCACAGTTTCCTATGCATTTAAGTCCATTCTGGGTTAAAATCTGCAATACCTCAATGCTTGGGTCACTTCTCAGCATTAGGGTCTGGACCAATATTTGCCTGAAGTGAAACAAAAGCAAGGGATGCAGGCAGCTGTGTCCTTTCCTTTGGGCTCTCATCCTGCCTCTGCTGAGCACCCTCTGCTGTCCTAGCTGCTCCTGCCCAGGGGAAATAAGCAGATCTCCATCTTCAATTGCTTCAGTTTTTTTCTGAGGCCTTTACATTTTTTTTTTTTGGTCTTTTTGAGACAGGGTCTCCCTGTAGCCCCAGCTGCCCTGGAACCCACTATGTAGACCAGGCTGGCCTTGAACTCACAGAGATCTGCCTGCCTCTGCCTCCTGAATGCTGGGATTAAAGGTGTGCACCACCACACCCGGCAGGATGTGGAGAATAAGAGACTGCAGAGTGAGTGTCCCTGGACAGGACTCCTGTGTATATTGTTCTTCAACCATCACTACTGTCTGAGTCTGACTTTTATCCAAATGGAAACTAAGCATTGAGGCAGTGACTTCCATCACTCTGCCCCTCCTCAAACAGATGGGTTCTCTTCTTAGTATCTGAGCAAGTACTGGGGCTTTTAGCTCTTCCCTGTTGTCTTCTTCTTCCCATCCCATTAGTAGCTGCTTTCTTTTCCCCCTCCTTCTGGAACAGGATCATGGGACTGGGCGAGGAGAAGGCTAGTAGACAGCTGAGAGCAAGACACAGGGATGCCACCTCTGAGTGGATTTTCCCATGCTCATTGTTAGCATTGACATTAAATGCTGTGGATGATGAGCTAGGCAGTTATGTCCTGTCTGTGTCATCCTACAACGTTGTAGGATGTGCAGTGTTTCTAAGTGTGAGCTGATGCCCAGTTGTGATTCTATACTTTGTTAGGTTCTGATAAAGAGCAATTATGCCTTCATTTTGGGTGTCTGGGAACTTGAAATCATGGACGTATAGTTTAGGAGGATAGAAATTCAGACCAATGATAGGACCAAAATAAAAGCCATTGGAGACAAGATTCCATATTTACTAAAAGCCTCTTGTATACTGATCTTGGGGACTTTCACTTTATCATTTTTTTAATCTCAGCAAATTTTAAGAGCTGGGAGATGTAACTGTCCCTATTTTATGGATGAGGAAATTGTGAGGAAGAGAGTTGAGATGGTTAAGATCATCAGTATTCAGGATTGGGTGAGGAGAAGGCTAGTAGAGAGCTGAAAGAAAGACACAGGGATGCACCTGTGTGTAGAGCAGGTAACAGAACAGAGAAAAAGGCCCTGCAAAGAGAGAAGGTGGGTTTAGAGTATAGGAGTGGGGAGCAGTCAAGAGAATCCAAGCAAAGAGCTGGGTTGGAGGTGAATCCATCAGTTTTATTTCATTGTAGAATGTTTTGAGCACTTATCATATGCTTGATGCTGACTATAATCTCCTTCAGCTGCTCAGTTAATCCTTGTGAGGACTTGAAATTCTTGTGATGTGAGCCTTAAAAAAATTTTTTTAACTTATTTTTTTATGTGTATGAGGATATTGCCTGCATGTATGTAAGTGTGCCTGTGTTTTGCAATGCCCATGGAGGTCAGAAGAGGGTATCGGATCCCCTGGAACTGGAGTTACAGAGGTTTTTAGCTGCCATGCGGGTGCTGGGAACATAACCCAGGTCCTCTCTGCAAGAGCAACAGTTGCTCTTACCCACTGAGCCATTGCTTCAGCCCTGTGAACCTTGTTTTAAAGTGTGCACAAGCCTTGGTGGCTTTGATACCTGTTCTAGCCCCACAGCTGTGGCTCAGGCCCAGGTCCCACGCAGATCTACTTGACCTTAGAGCTCTTGAGCTCAGAGCCCATTTCACCTCATACCAGGGTGCCTCCAACACCCACCCTTCTCCATTGGGCCTTTTGGTGTTCCTGTTGAAACACTTGGGCTTTGGTGTTTCAAGGTGAGTGGCAGAGGGAAGAAAAGGTTGACGTGAGGAGGAACAGGTGAGGTGGGGCCAGAATTACAGAGGCGTATGGCAAAGCATTGCTAGCAAACTTCCACTTCATTTTTGTAAAGGGCAGACGGTCATTTTGAATGAAGGAAAGATATAACTCATTAGCAGCAGCATGAGAACCCAGTGCATCACCAAACCCCTTGTCCCTATTTTGTAGGAGGGAAAACAAAGGCTCATAGAGGTACAACCGTTTGCTAGGGGGAACGTAGCAAAAATTGCTCCTTGAAGTAGAAGCACCCTGGCTATCTCCTCTCAGCTCTAGAGCTGCTGGTCACCTTCCTTTCCCTCTGCCTGTTCTCTTTCCACCAGCAGTGTCTCTTGCCTGATCTCTCCTCTCCACCATGAGCTACACAGTAGTGGTCCTCTCCATCATTAGAGCAAGCAGTGGGGATCTGCTGTAATTAAAGGAAGCCAAGGGGAAAGCAAAGCAGGGTAAGAGGGAAGAAAGCAACCACCAACAAAACGTCTTATTTCCCACACAAACTCCCAATAACTGCCGTCTATCTGCTTTCATGGGAAGCTGCCAGCATTAAATAGAGTGAGGGGAATCCCCACTGGATGGTGGGTGGGGCAGGTTATTAAGTTACCTTCAGGCCGCCAGAGTCGGGATTTACTCTTTTCTAGTCCTTCCTACCCTGCAGTGCCAAAACTGATCAAATATTAAGAGCTGAAAGAGACCTCAAAGGTCGTTTAGTTCACCTTCTCCTGCAGGCCGGGGCTCCCTCTATCACCTGCCCCTCCCGGGATCTCTGACACATGCTTACTTAGGCAGTTCTTCCTCCTTGCCCTTAGTGCCCCACATTTGTTGGACTGAGCCGCAAATAGAGATGGGAAGATACTTCCACTAGCAAAAATACTGGCCATCCAAGCCTGTTGTCATTTATATCAATGACTCCGGAAATGTCTAATTAATTCATTTGTCCAATTAGCCCCTTGCTCTCTGAAATGCTTTTACTCGGTTGCTGAGCAACCAGGATAGACATTCAGCACATGCTTGCTGCTGCTGAATGAACCAGTGGTTTTTTCCTTCACCCTGGTCACTTCCCGCTTTTCTCCTTTTGGTTTTTTTCTGAAGCTTAGTAGTGGAGAACATCACCACTCCCTAGCCTTCTCACCTTCCCTGGGCCTCTCTCAATGTGCTTGCTGTCTGCCTTAACACACGTCTGAAGGCGTTTTTTGGGACTGGGTCTCCCTGTAGTCCCAGATGGCCTGGAACTCTCCATGCAGACCAGGCTGGCCTCAATCTGCCTGCCTTTGCCTCCTGAGTGCTGGAATTAAAGGCAAAGGTATTTTTATGTTAGGTGTTCATCATGGATAAGAAGAGTGACACCTGTTTACTGGTACACAGAGATGCATTTGTGAAATAATGAGTAACTTGGGAAGAACTTTGCAGCTTCAGGGTCAGGGGTCAAGAGTGAAGTCAGAGGTGTTTGGAGAAAAGTGGCAGACTATCTTTGGATGTCAGGTCAGTAACAAGTGTAGCTGACTAGGCAGTGATTCCATTGATCTTTCTAGTGGGTCCCAGCCTGGAGTGCATTGTGAGCAGTCATCCCAAGGAGAGACTTTAAGGCAAGACTAAACGGAACAGTATCAAACAAGGAGGGAAGCACTTTGCCTTGAGCAATTGTTCTTGAAACACAAAACACTGCAGTTCAAGGAAGGCAAAATGCTGCTGACTGAGAGGGACAAGATGCTTGCTGCTAGTTAATGTGTTCTGGACCTGATAGGCATGTCACACCATTGAAATCTCTACAGTATGGTAGCCTAACAGGATTCCATAATAACAAAACCAGTTGATGTGCCAAGGTGGATGTGGGGAAACTTCACAGAGTTCCACTTCAGGATGATGAGCTATAGGCCATCAGTGGATGCTAAGGGAGGGAGAATCAGTGTTTTCCAGTGACACGCTCCCTGAGAGGTTATCTAGTCTCCAGTAGGCAACCCCAAACACAGTACGTATGAATGCCAATAAATAAGCTAAGTACACTATATATCTATATATGTAACACTAATAATCAAAGAAGAGAACAAGAAATTGGGAGGGAGTGCGTGTGGGGGTCATGAGTTGGAGGGGAAAATGGGAGGGATGGAAACAAAGCAAATACAATGCTCATGTAAGAAATTCTCAGAAGTAAAATAAAGTTAAAATAGAAAAGAAAATGCTGCTGGCTGATTCCAGGAATTAGTAATTCAGACTTGAACTCATAGCCCAGTCTTCTCCACCATCTACTCTTGCAGATGAGGAAACAGAGTCTGCGAAGCCCCGGGCATCTTTTGTTAGCACATTGCACTGTTTGGAGCTTATGGTAGAACCCTTGTCCATTCACTTAGTCATGCTAGTCATTCCAAATTACTTTTAGGAAATTAACTTTCTTCAGGCTGAGGAGACGGCTTAGTCAGTAGAGTGCTGTGCCAAGGTGAGGACCTGCATTCAGTCCCCAACACTGAAGCAAAAAAGCTGGGTGTGGGGTGTACGCTTGTAATCCTAGCTTTAGAGAGACAGGAAGATCCTTGGGGCTTGCTGGCCAGCCAGCCTAGCCTAATCAACAAGCCGCAGATCCCAGTGAGACACCCTGTCTCACAAAACAAGGTAAATGAGTCCTGAGGAAAGATACTTGAGGTTGACCTCTGGCCTGTACACACACACGTACCTGTACACTCACAGAAATACACACACACACACACACACACACACACAGTGAGAGTGAGGACGAGAAAGAGCACTTTCTTTTTGAATAGCTGAAAGTGGCGGAGATTTGCTGAACTCAGGGCTCTTGGCTTCTGCTCTTTCCTGTCACTGTGGCCTGTGTGTTTTCCTAGGACTCAAGGTGAATAAGGAACAGTATCTTCTTCTCAGAGACCTCACTGTATATAATAGAGCGACAGCTTCATTGAAGAAGTATACAGTGGAAGGTGTGGGTTCCTTAATATGTCCCTGATTATGGTGAAGGAGCTGTGGAAGTGAGATGTTGCTGATGGGGACATTCTGGCCAATGGGACAGCACGAGTCAAGGTAACGTTGTAAGAGAGATTGTGGTGCTCTTGAAGGTTGAGAGTGATTTAGGAATGCAACTTCCAGGCCACCTGGCTTGTCTTTGAGGCATGGTAGGTGGTTTGGTACAGCCCAGACTGGCATGTCAAGACACCACCTCCTGCTCTCCAGAAAGACAAGAGAGCAGTTACCCTACCTTTATATACACATAGGCACAGAAAGCATATGTCAGGTTTCCTGGATGGAAATGACTTCCCTTTGAAGTTAGCTCATAAATGATGAAGGTTGTACAAGCACATGTGCACCTCACTCATACTTGGTAGTTGCTGTGGTCTGGAACTTCCTGGGAAAGAAGCTTTCTGGAACATTAGCTGCTTAGAGAGAGAACAGAGCACCATAACGTGGTGAGTAGTCCTGGCTCCCGGATCCTCCTGTGGGACAAGCAGAACCTTTCATGCAAAGGACCTGTCCCTTGGCACTCACAGTGTGGCCACCACTCAGTCATGTGGGACAGAGAAAGAACTAGTCTGTGACAATGATAGCTTTGACCAGGTCTTGCCAATGCGATGTGAATCTTTACTTACAAGCATTGCTGTCGGTGAAGTTCTTTCCCTAGCCGTCCAACCACATAGCACCTCTGGGCCTTCCTTTTCCAAAGCCAATCTTGCTTTTTAAGAGCCTAGAACATGGTAAAGTGCAATATGGGGCATTTATTACTTTCTGGAATTCTCTTTAAAAGATGGGTTGACTTCCTCCATGAATAAAACTGGGGTTGCTGCTGTTTTCTTTCTGGTAAGACTTGTTACTCTAAAATGTATACCAGGCCCCAAATCCCAAAGGTCTGTATGTTTTCTTCCTTTTTTGAACAATCAGATGCACATTACCACCCTAAGCTTCTGGTAAGGCAGAGTCCATGGATTTTCATTCACTAAATATTTGGCACTTGGCTCTTTGGTGGATGAAACTGCTGTTATCTTGGATCTTTCTAGACCAGAAGGTGCAGTCTCTTGATGCCACGGCTTCTTGGTTTTGGCTTTGATTTCCTTGGATGAAAAACGATTTTCATCTTGGTGAAGTCCATTAAATCAGTTCTTTTCCAAATACGGCTGCTAGTGGTCAATGGAAAGGGCTGGGACTTTGTCTCCTTCTGGTCCTTCCTTACCATCCCCTGAGTGATTTGGTTTCCCATTTTTCTGGATGTGCCCACATGCATCATTTCCCGCCCCTCTTGTGTAAGGAGGCAGGGTTCATCTGGAGCCAGGTTTCATTCAAGCCTACAACAATCCCCTCTTTATGACATCACTGCTCATCACCATGGAAACATTTCCCCAAGTCACAGAGACTGGATTGTGGCATCATAGTATCAGGCAGCATCAGGGAAGGAGAGGATAGGGAAGGATTGAAGCTGCCCGGATGGATGAAAGGCCCGTAAAGTAGCTGAAATATAGGATTTTTCTGTTAGGATCCTTGAATGGAGAGCTTAACCAGGGGATGATGGAACAAACCTTATCCCGAATAAGGAGGAAGAGCTTTCTTGGATTGTGGACCCTGAATCTGTCCCTGCTCAGTGTGGATTAGAGGAAATTGAATAATTTTCATCAGACCTCTCTTGTATTTTATATTTCTCATTTGATCTCCCTAAAATCTTCATGGGACTATTGGATCTTGAAGGCTAAATAGCCTCCCTATGTTACACAGCTGGAGAAGTGGCAGAGCTGAAAGTTACAGGTGTAAGACGTGAACTGTGTTCTTGAGCGGCTTAGACCTGCACTTATGTGTGTGTGCATGTGTGTGTGTTTGTGCACATGCGCATTTTGCAGGCAATAAGATATAAATAATTATATACATAAACATACACACAATTAAAATAGCGGCAGTTGTCATGAAGGAAGCAAGCACAGTGCTTTGGTGAGAAGGTGCCAGGGAGTGAGTGTGGTAATAAATTTGGAAGCTAGCTCTGACTGGGGAGGTGTGTGCCTGTCTGTGTGGCCTGTGGCTGCCATGCATGTCTGTCTGAGCACCCCAATTTTTCCCACTGCTAGTTCCCTCTTCCCTGCTGGTCTCCATCTGGGTTCCTGCTTACTGCAGAAGGTTCTTCTCCTTCCTCCTGCAGTCCTGCACCAGCCCTCTTCCCTTCATCCTGGTCCTTCGTGACTGCCCTGCAATTCCTCTATTTTCTTACTAGGAAGTCCTTGAGAGAAGGCATTCTCTTCCGTTATGGCGAAGGACTAGAATACATCTACTGCAAAATAAATGCATAGTCCCCTTTACAGAAAAAAAAAAAGACTCACAGTAAAATGTTGTCTTGTAGACTTTTCTTATCCAACTTTGACTGACAAATAAACACATAACAAATGAGCCTTAAAATTGAAATGAAATAAAAAGGCAACCTAGAGCAAATGTCAGTCCTGTGCAGTACAGAGGTTCATTTGCTGCTGTTGCTTGGAGGGTTCTCTCTGCTTTCACGTTGGATTCTCATTGAGCCACATTTTTCATGGTATAACTGGTTCTATCTGTGGGGTGGTGTTCATCATCTTACTGCCTCACAGGGTTCTGATGCTGTGGGTTTTGCTGTGGGCCACCCCTGGGAACTGCTGTCCTGGGCACCCCCTAGTGTCTCACTTGGCCACATAAGGTCTAAGGAAACTTCCTCTTTATTTGTGTCATCTCAAGAACTTTTCTTGGGCTCTTCTGAGTTTCAGGAGTGTTTTCTGCTTGAGTCCAAGGCCCCTTCATTGCACCCTGAGGACTTAAGATTGGACAGTCGTCTATTTGGTCTTCAAAGTGGGGCTGGCTGACTCAGCTGAGCACCTTGCTGGTGGGTGTGGTGCTATTATATTTTTTTGTGGCAGGCACGCACATATGCATGTGTATGCATGTGTGCCGATTTTAATTAGCAATCCTTAGTAAATGTGTTTACAATCCATGCTTGCCTATCCTAGAATCTATAGTAACTCAAAATGATTGTTAAGAGGAACCTATTAGACTGGTTATATTGATTCTATCAGAACCACTTATGACTGGCACATAGAGAACTGCTAAATGGCTTTTAAAAATTTCTATTTAAAGTGATCCATGGGAGTCATATAGGGAATTAGTTAAGGCCATGGGCTTTGTGTGAGATAAACAAGGGTTTGAATGTTGGTTGAGCCTCTTATAGGATCTTGGGACAATTATTATAAGCTCAGCATTTAAATGTCTTCATTTACAAAATGGGCATCAATCTTAGTACCTGTTCTGTAACACTGGTGCTCAGATTCAGAAAGACTTATTCCATTCCAATGTCTTGTCTTATCAAAGTTAGCTATCCTTGAGTGGCCAAATAAACCACTTATAGTTTTCCAGTGTAACCAGAGCTCAGTGAAACACTTTAATTATAACACAGGTGATGTCGATACTTGACGTAGAAGAATCACAGTTGGCATCTTACTTGTTCATCATTCATAGGCTCCCTAGGTAAAGGGGGCTCATCTCCAACTTGGAATCAGTTCTGAAAGCTTTTTCAGACGTTGGAAATCTTTTGTTACTTGACTATGACTTTAGACTGCAAATACATTAAACAGATACAATCCCCTGCATCCAAGAGCAAACAGTTCTCTTGAGCTGGTACTGCTGGAGGGAAAATTCAATCATGTTATGTGATTTGATGTGCCCATGTACTGACTGGGTGAAGGAGGCAGCTCTTTGTGGCAGAGAAGCATCATGGGCCAGTCTTGCCAGTCATAACTGACTCTTGACCTTCTAAGAGTCAGATCATCTTTCTTGGTCCCTAAACCCTCATATGTAGAGGAAGGTGGTGGCTACTAGGTAGCCTCTCCGCATCATTTTTTTTGATGCATATACATGCACTACAATGCACAGATTTTAATCTTCCCCAATTTAGTGCTGGGAGGGGAATCCAGAGCTCACACATGCTAGGCAAGCTCTTTACCACTGAGCTGAATTCCCCTGTCTCCAGTCTCATTTTAACCATTTTTAAAGTATATAGTTCAGTTTGGAGGTATTGAAAACATTCGCAGTGTTGTGTGATCATCATCACCATCCATCTGAAATCCAAAATGCTCAAAAATCTAGAGCACTGTGAATGTGGACATGAGGCCTCAAGTATAAATTTGATACCATGAAACCTTGTTTCATGCACAGAATTATTAAAAGCATTGTGTGAAATTAGTTTCGGGGTGTACATAAAACACGCATGGATTTTGTAGGTGTGCTTGGGTTCCATTCATGAGATATTTCTTTATATATATGCAAATGTTCTAAAATATGAGCTCAGAAACACTTCTGATCCCAAGTCTTGTAAGTAAGGGACACTCCTGTGTTTTCCCTAGCTATTTTCCATTACTCTAACTTGAATTTATGCCAGTTTATTGATCTTCAATAACATCCAAAAACTTTACTCTTTAACAACTGCACCATCTACAGTCATTTTTATTGTTGATGTCACAAACTATACACTGTGTGACTAAAAATTAATTCACGTTTTTTGAAATACAGATAGAGAGTCCAGATTTTAAGTGTGTGGATCAGTGAAGCTTTATGCATTGTTACACTACGTTAAGACAGAACATTTAAAGCATCCCAGAAAGGTTCTCTATGACCCAGCCTGGCACATGATTTGCCTCTTCCCAGAAGTGATCAATATTTTCATTTGTATGAAGTTTTGCCTATTCTTGAGATTCATATAAGTATAATGCAGTGTGGCAGGAAGCTATTTATACAGGGCTCTCATATGGCTTCATCGGTCTCTGCCTTCTGATACCCTTTTCCTTTTGAATCTTCCCTTGGTTGTGTATGAGACCCAGTAATCTGATTATCATAAATACGATGCTGAAAAAGTGATATGATATCACTTCCAAGGTTAGGTGCAAAAGGCTTTGGGTTCTATTTTGCTTTCTTTCTCTCTGATTCTCTGTGCTTACTCTGATGAGCCTGCTTCCATGTTGTGTGAGGTTCTATACATAACATCCAGTGAAGAACTGAGGCCCTTGATCCATAGGGATAAACTTGAAAGAAAACCTTCAAGTTCAGCATGGAGATTATTGTAGCCTGTCTCATGTCTTGATTGGAGTCTTATGAGAAACTCTCAGCTAGAGGATCCAGCCACACCTCACCTGAATTCCTAATAGTTAGAAACATGAAATGTATATTGCCTTAAGAGACTCAATTTTGGAGCAGCTGGTTACACAAATTCAGTAACAGAAAAAAGGGAAAGATCACTAAGACGTGTTGTATGTTCTCTTTGGAGTATGTTTTACCCCCATTTAACATTATGTCTGTGAGATTCATCCCTGTTGATAGCTTTATTTTGTTATATTTATTTCTGTATAATAGTATAGTGTAGGAATGCACTCAAGCTATTTAATTACGGCATAATTAAAGGACATCTGGTTCTTTCTAAGTTTTGCCTATATTAGTATTGATGCACTTTTTTTTTTTTCGGTCTTTTTGAGACAAGGTTTCTTTGTAGACACAGCTGGCCTGGAACATGCCATGAAGAGTAGGCTGGCTTCAGTCTCACAGAAATCCACCCACCTCTGCCTTCCAAGTTCAGGGACTGAAGACTTGTGCCACCATGCCCAACCCACACCTTTTTTGACATATGCACTCATTTCTTTTGAGTCTGGACCCAAGAATAGACTGAATTGGTCACAGGGTGGATTTCAGAAGATTCTACTAAACAACTTTCCAATGTGGTTCTGTGAGTTACACTTCTTCTAGAAATATACAGACTCCACAATTATGCTACTTTCTTGCCAACATCTACATATTTTATATTTTTTCATGTTAGTCATTTTGGCAGGTGTAATAATGTGTCTCATTGTAGTTTTAAATTTGATTAATGATAGACGTTGAGCTATGTTCCTATGCTTAATGGCCATTAGGCTATCTTCCTTAGTAAAATGCCTATTCAAGTATTTTGTCCATTTTATATTACGCTTTCTATTTTAAAACTGGATTTGTAAGAGTTCCTGATATTTTGGACATAAGTTCTTGGCCAGATGTATTTTCTGTAGGTATCTTCTTAAAGTCTGCAGTTTCTATTAATGGTGTCCTTTGTAAGGGTATGGTCTTAATAAAAATGACATATAATTTATCATTTTTTCCTTTTGATATAAAATATTTACCTGTTACAAGGTCTTCTCTGTTTTAGTATAAAAGTTTCATTGTTTTAATGTCCATGTCTGTCTGGACTTTTTTTTTGAGACAGGGTCTCACTATGTAGCCCCAGTGGGCCTGAAACTCTTGATGTAGACCATCCTAGATTGGCCTCTTACTGCTTTTGCCTCCCAAGTCCTGGGATTAAGCATGTGCCATCACACCCTCCTCATACCATGTGCTGTCACACCCTGCTTCATCTGGAGTTTTAAAAATGTGTTGAGTATATAATGTGAGGAAATGGATCAAATTTCTTTTTTCACCTAAAACTCCAAAACTTTTTACTAAAACTCTACCTCTGCCTGGATATAAGATTTTAAGCATGCTTTCTCTGGTACTTTTGACTCCCTTACTCTTTCTCCTACTTGCCGTGTAGCTGATTGACCACCATGTGACTAGCTGACCTATGGCAGCTTGACATGGACAGCACAGCTTGAATTTTTACCTTTTTCTCCAGTCTCCCTCTCTGGGCAGCTGCTGAGACTTACTGCTTGCTTGCCCTGGAGTTTTCTTTTAAACTCTAGTAAGATTGTCCTTGAGCTTTAAAAAAGGCTACTTCTGCTGTAAATGAGATAGCTACTTGTGTGCACCTATTAATGAATTCTCTATTTGGTTCTAACAAATTTGTTTTTGCCTTGATACAAATCCCACATTGCAGTTATATTGTAGCTTTCTAATAAGTGAAGTGTAGTTATTTGGTAATACACATTTGTCAACATTTCTTTTTCTTCTTGCCTTTCATGACTGTCTTGACTATTCTCGACCCTTTGCATTTGCATGTACATTTTAGAATCGACTTTGCAATTTCCTCCAAAAAACCTGCTTGGATTGTAGAAGATAATCTGTGAAGAAAACTGATATTTTAATTTTTCACTTAATTTCTTTTCAGTATAAAGATTTTATAAATCGTTCAATAGATTTATTCCTAGAAATATGATACCTTTTGATGTGATTTAAGAGGGAATTTAAAAATAATTCATTTTCTAGTTTTTGTGGCTAGCATTATCTTCATATTCTTTGGGATTTTCTTTGCATACCATCATGCCGTCTGTGAATAATGAGCATTTTGAGCTTTTCTTTTCATTCCACCTCTCATTTCATTTTCTTCCCTTATTGCAGAGGTTATGACCTCCCTGCAGTGTTGAATAGGAGTGATGGTCCTGGACCTCTTTCTTTTGTTTCTGAGCTCAGAAGAATACATTCAGAACTCCACTGGGAATCATCACACTCTCTGTAGGGAGTTATAGATACCTTTTATTCTGCCAGGGATGAAAGACACTTTCAGGTCTAACATTTGATGATTGAATCTATATAGAAAATATAAAAGCTAATATATAGGAGGAACAATAATGGTACTCCGGGAAGAATGAGAGAAACAAGAGAAAGGAGAAGAAGGTGAAGGATTATGCTACAATAAAGGAGAATTTATTGGCTCCCCCCTGTGTCCCAGGTACTCTGAAAGCTGAGGTAACTTGAGAGGACTCATGGCTAGTGAAGGCTGGAGGCTGAATGGGAGCTCAGGTCTGCTGGAGATCTGGATCTTAGTCTTTCTACTGTACTCAGAAGAAGAGAGTAAATAAAACTGAAGTTCCTCCAGAGTCCTATGAGACTCTGGTTCTGCATTGCTTTCCCGCCTTCCTTCACCTCTGTTTCTTTCTCCACCTCTATCTCTACCTGAGTCTTGACCTTGCTCTTGGATTCTACCTCATCTGACAGAATCATGGTGTGTTCCTTCTTTCTCCTTCTATTCAGATCGTGTAAGGCTCTTCTACTCTGGGATGCCTCTATTTTTAATTCACCATCTGAGATATCCATTACATAATGCCAGTTGACCCTGGTCACTCACATCATAGTGACTGTGACCATAAAATTGATGGTCATGTCTGGCACCATCTTGGTTTCTTGGTGGTGTCACATCTCTGCAAATCAGGCACACAGGAGAAGTGCACACAGGGCAAGAGAGGTGAGTAGCTCTCAGACTGGAGTGAAGGTGGAAAATCACCTCTCATCCCAAAGAGCCAAACTTTTCATGGTCACAAACCAGGGTTACTTCCCCACGAGGAGGACTCTGTTCTGTGCCTTACCTGTGTGTTTGAGCTTGCTGCAGTGGGCCACTTCCTCCCGCTGGCTTGTTGTCTTCTTTGCAATGTCTATCTAAGCTGTTGTTTGGTTTGCTAGTCTTGACTGAATTAGAATGACTCCATAGAAAGTTAAAAAATAGTCCCCAAACTAAAATAAAACAAAGCCACCATAAAAATATTAAAGATACAAGATGAAGGATTTACATTCTTTTAAGAATATTTAAAAATTTTACTTGTGTGTATGTGGTGTGTGTGTGTGTGTGTGTGTGCGTGTACATACACGCGTGTGAGGTATATTTGCCATGGTGTGCATGTGGAGGTCAGAATTCGACTTTGTGGAGTCACTTCTCTCAACATTTACAAGGGTTCTGGGGATCAACCTCGGGTCTCCAAGCTTGTGTGGTAAGTGTCTTTATGTGGTGAGTCATATCACCAGCCCAGGATTTGTAGTCTTTGTGATGAATACAAACAGATTTTACAGTTGTAATATATTCAAAATACTTCTTTAACATTAGCTCATATGTCATAGTAGCTTGTGAGCCTGTGATATTTATTCTGTGGTGCAAAAGTTGGTTGTATTGACTGAGAAGCTGCCTGCCTGAAAACAGCCTGTGGAAACACTGAACACCTCTGGTTTACTGGACTGGCTCTGAGAATGATTTTCTCAGAGGGTAAAGAGTAGTGAGACTGAGACCATCACCCTGTTCCTCTATAAGGCAATACTTTTTATTCTACTTCAACTCTACGGCCAGTGCCCCTTAAGGTGACTGGTTGTCTTGAGTCTGATCATCTCTGAAAATGTGCATGATCCAGTAACACCCATCCTATTCCTGGAAATAAAATGTGTGTGTGTGTGTGTGTGTATGTGTGTGTTTTATCTGTTGCTGTCAGTGTAC
>NW_008348586.1:5104946-5107261 GCF_000622305.1 Nannospalax galili
CCATAGTCGCTCAGTCCACGAGGCTGGATGTCTCAGTAGTCCCAATCTGGCACTGAAGGCCTGACGAATTCCAAAAGATCAGCTATTCTTCAGTCTACAGTAGCAAGATGAACTCACCAGTGAGAGAGAAGGCAAGCAGCAAGAAGCTAGGCATGGCCTTTTATACAGGCTGCTATCAGAAGGTAACACCCACATTTAGGGTGTGTCTTCCATCTTCAGATGATCCAATGAAGAAGATCTCTCTCATTTCAGTTAATCCCAGATCCAGTCAAGTTGACACCCAGGATTAGCCATCACAAGTCCACCCCTTGTCAACTTGACACCCAATAGCATCTATGTCATGCTTAATTTTCAAATGAAAACAATGTTGAGGTCATAATTTCACCTAACATGATATAACTATCCCATCATACAATGACCAATGCATTATATATCTTAGAGTAGGTGATGAGGTCTTCAAGGAATGCTTAGTCCTTTAGTATCTCACAGCCCAATATAATCATATAGGTTCACAACACTTAACCACTTAATGCATATCTCAAAAATACATTCAATAAAAAGAATAACTCAAATATTTGCTTAACATATGTGTATACATGCACAAGCCTATTCTTAATAAAATAGGGCAAGAATATTCATGTCAATTACAATCCACATTTCTGCTACTGGTCACATGGCCTAAGTTGGTATTTGTAACTACCTTCCTCTACCACCCATTCTGTATTTCCTCCACCATCAGCAAACACCTCTGCAGGTCTTGGCTCTTTCCCTGGAGGAGTGACCCATACTTTCATCCCTGAAGGGTCATGATGGACCTGACTTTGGTGCTTAAAGGAGGACTGTGGAAGCATTTGGAACTTTGGGCTGGAAAAGCCATTGCGTGCTTAGAGTTTGTTGCTGTAGAGCTTGAAGCAGTTATGCTGAAAGAGTTGTGGATGATGGAGGTCTGGATTGTGAAGCTTCAAAGGGAAGCAGAGACTATCAGGGCTGTTTGTGTGATGTTTTGAATTCAGAATCTGTGGTTTCTAGTCTGCTGGGACTGAAGAATCAGCTGTGATTAAGAAGAGACCAGAACCTGAAGTAAAACCTTTGTTTTACTGGGACAATTTCAGCTGGAGCTGAAAAATCAGCTGTAACAAGATACCAGCATCACTGTGATGAAGTTTTCTGGGAGGTATTTCCTCAGTGTTAGCACAGAGTGGAATCATTCCCACTTTCACCCCTTGATTCCTGGACCCATGAATCCTGGCTATAGGAGAAACTGTACCATATATTAGATGCTGAGTCAAAGCACACACTGCCTTCTGGAGGACCCTGCCCCAGCTCTCCAGGCTATTGCTATCTAATTGGCACTGTAACTGTGTCTTTAAGAGACCATTTCATCATTTTATCAAGCCAGCTGCTTCAGGATGGTGGGGAACATGGTAAGACGAGTAAATTCCATGACCATGGGCCCACTATTGCACTTCTTTGGTTGTGAAGTGAGTTCTCTGGTCTGAAGTGATGCTGTGCAGAACACCACAATGGTGGATATGGCATTCTGTAAGTGCCTGGATGGTAGTTTTGGCAGAAGCATTGCATGCAGGAAAGGCAAATCCATAACCAGAATAAGTGTCTATTCCTGTAAGGACAAAACGCTGTCCCCTCCAAGACGGAAGTGGTCCAATGTAGCCAACCTGCCACCAAGTTTCAGGCTGGATGCCACAGGAACAGTGCCATATCAGGGGCTCAGTTTTGGTCTCTGCTGTTGGCAGATCTGGCACTCAGCAGCAGTTGTAGCCAGGTCAGCCTTCGTGAGTGGGAGTCCATGCTGTTGAGCCCATGCATAACCTCCGTCTCTGCCACTGGCCACTTTGTTCATGGGCCCATTGAGCAATGACAGGGATAGCTGAAGAAAGAGGCTGAAAATCCACAGAGCGGGTCATCTGATCTACTTGATTATTGAACTCATCTTCTGCTGAAACCACTTTTTGATGAGCATTTACATGAGACACAAGTAGGTTCACATCCTTTGCCCATTTGGAGAGATCTATCCACATACTTCTTCCCCAAATGTCTTTCTCATCAATTTTCCTGTCATGCTCCTTCCAAGTCCCTGACCATCCAGCCAAACCATTGGCTACAGCCCATGAATCAGTATATAATCACACTTCTGGCCATTTCTCCTTCCAAGCAAAATGCACGACCATGTACACTGCCCGAAGTTCTGCCCACTGTGAAGACTTTCCTTCCCCAGTGTCCTTCGATGTTGTTCCAGAAATTGGGTGTAATGCCACAGCTGTCCACTTCTGAGTGGTGCCCCCATAGCATGCAGA
>NW_008348586.1:5107388-5108430 GCF_000622305.1 Nannospalax galili
GGCCCGATCACATATATACCACTTCCATTTGATAATGGATTGTTGCTGTGTGTGGCCTACTTTATGGCTTGAGGGTTCAGATAACACCCAGCTCATGATGGGCAGCTCCAGTTGCATGGTGACTTGGTAGCCCATTGTCAAACGTTCATTTTCCACTAAGGCCCAATAGCAGGCTAAGAGCTGTCTCTCAAAGGGAGAATAGTTGTCTGCAGATGAAGGCAAAGCCTTACTCCAAAATCCCAATGGCCTCTGCTGTGATTCCCCTATGGGGTCCTGCCAGAGACTCCAAACAGCATCTTTATCTGTCACTGATACCTCAAGTACCATTGGGTCTGCTGGATCATATGGCCTAAGGGTAGAGCAGCTTGTACAGCAGCCTGGACCTGTTGAAGGGTCCTTTCCTGTTCCGGCCCCACTAAATGGTAGCTGCCTTCTGAGTCACTTGATATATGGGTTGTAGTAACACACCCAGATGAGGAATGTGCTGCCTCCAGAATCCAAACAGGCCCACCAAGCATTGTGCTTCTTTCTTGGTGGAGGGAGGGGCCAAGTGCAACAACTTCTTCTTCATCTGCATGCTCCACATCGCTGAACTCCTAGAAATTTCACTGAGGTAGAAGGCCCTTGAATTTTGGTTGGATTTATTTCCCATCCTCTCATGCGCATATGCTTAACCAACAAGTCCAGACCGCCTGCTACTTCCTGCTAACTGGATCCAATCAGCATGACATCATCGATATAGTGGACCAGTGTGATATTTTGTGGAAGAATCAGGCAATCAAGATCCCTTCGAATCAAGTTATGGCACAAGGCTGGAGAGTTAATATACCCTTGAGGCGGGACAGTAAAGGTATACTGTTGGCCTTGCCAGTTGAAAGCAAATTGCTTCTGGTGGTCCTTATGAACTGATATCGAGAGGAAAGCAGTTGCCAAATCAATAGCTGCATACCAGGTACTGGGAGACATATTAATCTTCTTGAGTAAGAAAATCACATCTGGTACAGCAGCTGCAATTGGAGTCACTACTTGATTAAGTTTTCAA
>NW_008348586.1:5108658-5109406 GCF_000622305.1 Nannospalax galili
AATAGCCCTCACTCCACAGGTCAGGGAACCAATGTGGGGATTCTGCCAATTCCTAAGTATATCTATCCCAATTATACATTCTGGTACTGGGGAAATAACCACAGGATGAGTTCAGGGACCCAATGGACCCAGACTTCAGCCAAACCCCATTTATCACCTGACCTCCATAAGCCCCTATTTTAACTGGAGGGCCACAATGCTTTTTATGGTCTCCTGGAATCAGTGTCAACTCAGAACCAGTATCCAACAGGCTGCGGAAAGTCTGATTATTTCCTTTCCCCCAATGTGCAGTTACTCTAGTAAAAGGCTGCAGGTCCCTCTGGGGAAGGATGGGTGAGAAGCGAACAGTGTAACTCTTTGGTACTGTGACAAAGTCCTTCTTCAAAGGCACGTGGCCTTCCCTTCATTCAAGGGGTTCTGGGTCTGTAAACTGTCTCAAGTCTGGAAATTGGTTGACTGAGTGAGATTCTCTATTGCTATGATCCAATACTGACTTCCTGTCATTCATCCTAGAGCTTTTCTGTTTATACAGATCAAATAAAAACTTAGTAGGCTTCTTATGCATGTGGTCCCTGGAAACACCATGATTGATTAGCCAGTACCACAGGTCCATTTGAGTCATGCCATTGTAGGTATTGTTTTGCCTTTGCCACCCCATTATGATAAGTACGTTCACCTTGTCTTTGGTAATTCAATACCACCTGACCCCTACTCTGAGGTCCTGTTACACCTATTATACTTACATTTA
>NW_008348586.1:5110165-5124150 GCF_000622305.1 Nannospalax galili
ACGCTTTCTATCTCTCCTTTAGGGGCCTGCTTAGCTTTGAGTCTGGTTATAGGTCTAGAGGCAACAACAACTGGGCCCTGAGGGATATCAGCTTTGTCTTGCTGAATGGGATTAGCTTCCTCAATGGGATTAGTTTCTTTAGGCAAGGGTAGGGAGGGTGGATCTGCTGAGGGTGGGGAGATTAATTCATCGGGTAAATCAGATTCCTCAGAGTCTGAGGATTCTAAATCCTCAGCCGCCTCAGGGTTCTCCCACACATCTCCATTCCATGTGTCAGGATTCCAGTCTTTTCCTATCAATGTCCTCACCTTTGCTGATGACACCCTTCGAGGCTGTCTTTAGGCAAGGGTAGGGAGGGTGGATCTGCTGAGGGTGGGGAGATTAATTCATCGGGTAAATCAGATTCCTCAGAGTCTGAGGATTCTAAATCCTCAGCCGCCTCAGGGTTCTCCCACACATCTCCATTCCATGTGTCAGGATTCCAGTCTTTTCCTATCAATGTCCTCACCTTTGCTGATGACACCCTTCGAGGCTGGGAATTAGATTTGTGTTGTAGGTCAGCCAAACGTATAATAAGGGCTCCAGCTTCATTTTCTGCAGCTTTAGCTCTCTGGCTGCTGGAGAGAAGATTCACTTCCAGGGCATACTTGGAAACTTTTAAACTGTTGATTCAAATCTGGAGCTTGTCAATTTTATCATTAAGCTCCTTCTTTATCTTCATCACTTTATCCAGAGATGCTAGAAGTAACCAGCCAGCATCATTATTTTTCTTATTTTTACACAAATGGTCAAATGTTTTATGTATAGAGTCACTAAATTTCTTGCTCTTCACAAGAGGTGAGTTAGGAGATTCAAATGGGTCTATTTCCATAATTGTTTCAAATAGTCTACACCATGGATTTTCAGTACTCTCCATGCTATCTGAAGACTCTGACTTGGAGAGCCTGCTCCAAATACCAACAAGCCCATTAAAGAAATTCATTCTTTCAATTCTGTTTCCCTAGAACCACTCCTGGTACCACAATCTGTATTAGTCAGGGTTCTCCAAAGTATATGTATAGAGATTTATCAGCTTAGCTCACAGGATAGAGTCCGAGTAGTCCAATAATGGCTGCACCACACTGGAGAGGCTGAGAATCCAGTTGCTCAGTCCACCAGGCTGGATGTCTCAGTAGTCCATCTGGCACTGAAGGTCTGATGAATTCCAAAAGATCAGCTAATCTTCAGTCTACAAGCAGCAAGAAAATTCATCAGCGAGAGAGAAGGCAAGCAGCCAGAAGCCAGGCATTCTCCTCTGCCATGGCCTTTTATACGGGCTGCCGTGAGAAAGTAACACCCACATTTAGGGTGTGTCTTCCAGCTTCAGATGAGCCAATCAAGAAGATCTCTGTTATTTCAGTTAATCCCAGATCCAGTCAAGTTGACACCCAGGATTAGCCATCACAGTCAGTATTAGAGAATATGATCATTGATGAAAATGAAGTAGAAATTAACAACCACCTGTGCCTAGTAACCAAGACCCTAGGGTAAGGGTTTGAAGGCCAGAGTGTCATTTAGGATAAAAGAGTCATTCAAGAAAGTAAGGGAGACTGGATGAGGCCCTTGTTTTTAAGAATTTTACTGCTTCAGATGATATTGCTGGATCTGACCTCCTCAGGACATACTCAGGAGTCACTTTTCCCAGTGTTAGCCTTTTAAAGGCAAGAGTCACATCTGTCCCAGCAGCCCCTGGCCTGTGGAACATCAGAGGCCCTTAATATATTGTTGAAATACTTGAAAACAGAGTGAGTCAACAGTGAGTTACAGCAGTCCCTAATGTTAATACTATCTGAAATTCAAAGAATTAACAGCAACATGTCCATGCAAGACCCTGCACTTTTCTCCTTACCTGGGGAGGCCTGTCATAGTCAGGTCTCAAAGGTCAAGACAAATGAATCTTTCAAGATTATTCAAGGATGGAGACCAGTGACACCCTGGAACACCACTCTGAAGCAATGTTCTCCATTTAGAACAAGGTATATTCATTTATGTTAGAGTAGACATTGAATACGAGAGCTCTCAGTATTCAGAGTGCCTCTGTGTAGGAGAAAGACAGGGATTCTTCACTCTGGTCTTAGAGGGTATCAGTCAGCCTGGGGATGGGCAGTGTCAGGGAGGCTGATTTCTGTCATGCTTTAAAGATAGCCTTTCCCATGGGAACCGTGTTAGTAGCCATGGGGACCTTTGTGGGTAGCTGTTGAAAAGTTATTATGTATGTAGTGTTACATAACAAGTGGAATCTTTTTCTAGTGGGGGGAGAAGTAAACGCTGTTGGGTGGCCCATGCAGGTCTGTCAGGGCTGCCATGTATCTTGTTTATCTTGAAAGAGGGATGAAGGAATCCATTGTTCATCAAAGCTGTGCCCTATGTCAGGAGTACCACAAGGTGCCTATTTTCATGATGGTCCCCTCACCTCACAAAGTGAGCAGCAGAAAGGAAACAGACTCAGGCAAGTTGAGTAACTTGATGAAGCTTCACCTTTTCCTTTCTTAATCTCTTAAAACCTGCGGCATCAAAGGCATCCTCTTCATACTTAATGCATTTTTATTTTTTTATTGAATTTTTTTTTGTATTTTATACAGGCTATCTCAAACAATCTTAATAATCTTTATGCCCCTGTCCCTACCGGCACCCTCCTGTAGCTCCCACACTGGAACCCATATGCTTTGTCATCTGTGTTAAGGCACAATGTGTCAAGTCAGTGTCCCCAGTGTTCCCCAATGCAAGTCCATCCACTGAGATCTAGCCAACCTATCTAGAGTTTCTTGTTTTAGGAAGATGAGCTCTTCCTCACCTAGCAGTAATCCGTAGTCCCACGCAAACTCAGACAGACAAAAACCCAGCATAAAAGTGGGGAAATGAACAGCAGATCCCAATCTTAGCTGAAGAAAGTTAGTGAATTTTTTCACTGATAGAAAAAATAACTTTTGAAGTAGAGCATTCCTGCTTCAAGCCAGTCTAAACCTTTAATTACAGGTTTTGCCTTGTCAGCCAATGCCATCTCCCTTTTGTTGCAGAGTCCTTACTGAGGGCTCTTCATCACAACGTCCCATTTCTCCCTCTTTCCCTTGGTGGAGGGTTCTGGAAAGCCTTCTGTTGACCTTTTTAAAATTGCTAATAATTATTCAATTTTATGTAGCCCAGAGTGATAAATATTCATGAGTAGCACGGTGCATCAAGAACTAACACTTGAAGCTGTTGTGCTTTTCTAATTAAATTGAAGCATGGAATTAAGTACAATAAAAAGGATAAAGGAGACTATCTGTACATATCTAGCTCAGTTCCACTGTGGGACTGTGTGGAAGGCAGATAGGAAACATTGACCTGAATGTTCTCATGTTCTGACTTAAAGTTTGTAAAGGAGACACTTAAACAATTTGCATGGGGCAGGTTCATTTGTTTATTCACTCAAATATGTATTCACTAATTCACCGAGTATATATCGGCAGATTGCTGCTGTTTAATTTCAGAGTACCTTTCAGAGCGTCACAGTATAGAACAGGGCCCCAAAGGAGCTCATGGTCCAGTCGTGGATGAGACAAATGCATGAATCCACCATGTTAGAGCTGCATGTCAAATGCAGGTAAACACATCAGTTACCATGGGCAGGTCCAGTGAGTGGTTGGTCTGGGTAGCTGTGCTGTTGAATGGGCGGTGGTGTCCAGGGTACACAGTTTGAGTCCTGCCTCAATGTATCTTTTTTCAACTTACTGTGCCTCTCACCTCTAGCAGTGTCCTAGATGTGGGTGGACCATCAGCCCCCCGAAGTGGGTATCTATATATGGATTCAAATTCTTGGAGTCAAACCCCAGCTCTGCCATTAACAGCTGTGTGACCCTGGGTGAGTCAGTTAACCTCCTTGTCCCTCAGTTGCTTGTGTTAGTTAGCTTTTCATTGCTCTCTCAGACACCTGAGAGAAATGATTTAAAAGGAGGAATGAGTCACAATGACTCATGGTTTCTGAGGTTTCCATCCCATAATCAGCTGACTCCATTGCTTTGGGCCTGAAGCAGAGAGGAATATTGTAATGACAGATGTGTGGCAGAGATTGCTCACCACTGAGAAGTAGGTAGAATGAGCAAGTGGCCTGGGATGAGATGCAGCCCCAAGAACATGTCTCCAGGGATTCCCTTCCTCCAATGAAGACCCACCTCTGAAAGGTCTTACTACCTTCTCATATGACCATCAAGTTATGAGTCCATCAGCAAATTAATCCATTGATTGGGTCAGAGCCTTTATGAGACAATTTCCTTCCAAAGATTGGATATACCAGCTGAGGATGAAGCCTTCAAAATACCAGTCTCTGTGGACATTTCAGATTAAAACCCTAAAGTCTTATCTGTACAAATAAAGATAATAATAGCCTGGCGTGGTGGCGCATGCCTTTAACCCCAGCACTTGGGAGGCAGAGGCAGGGGGATCTCTGTGAGTTCAAGGAAAGCCTGGTCTACAAAGTGAGTTCCAGGCCAGCTGGGGCTATAGGGAGACCCTGTCTCAAAAAGACCAAAAACAAAAACAAACAAACAAAAAAACAAAAAAGGATAATCAAAGAATCAATGTCATAGGACTGTGGATTGTATGAGGGCTAGACTAGTTCATGAATTTGAGTAGCACAGAATGGTACCTGGCCTACAGAAAACACTGAAATGCAGACATGTCAGCTATTACTGTTACGTGTACCTAGGATTTGGCCATGACCCTGGGGACATCTTTACGCCCATAGACTTCCGGTTCTCTGGAGGTTTCTGTCCAAGGTTTTCTCCATGAGGAAGCAGGCAGACTGCAGTGAGCCCTTGGTGAGGGTCTCAAATACCTTGAGAGCCTGTCTTGAGAGCCAGTGAGGTGGTGATTCATGCCTGTAATCCCAGCACTTGGAATATAGAGGAGGAGGACTGCTGCAAGTTCAAGGCCAGCCAGATCTACACGATGAGCTCCAGCCCAGCCAGGACTATATTAACAATAAAATAAAAAACCAGCAAGATGAGGGCAAGGGCAGGGCCATGGTAAACACCCTCCAGAAGGTCAGGCTCTGGATAGAGAGGCTGCCTCTCTAAAGTGGGAAGGGTGGGCAGTGGGGCAAAGCAGGCTCTCCAGATCCCCATCCATAAATGCTCCTTGTGTGCCTTCTCTGGGGAAGATGTGCTTCTGTGTGGGTGTAACTATGCTCCACTCTGTGGGCCATGTTTCCCACTTTGAAATGGGAAATGTGAGTTTCTTATTTGTAGTACATGCCTGAGGAGATGCTCAGGAACCAGCCCAGGGACTCTCTCCAAGTAAACAAGCCTACTTTCTGGGGAGGCGGTTGCTTTTTACAGCCGCAGAGGTGAGGAGAGTGTAGAACTCACCATCACTCCCAGGTTCCCAGCTCCAGAGGCATCTCCTCCACTCCTGACTGTAGTGCAGAGGCTGCTGACAGACACAGATCCCTGTAGAGGCATCTCCGTCATCCTCCTCCACTCCTGACTGTAGTGCAGAGGCTGCTGACAGACACAGATCCCTGTATCCTCAATGGAACATGGCAGAGCCTGCCTTTTTTGTATCAATTTTCAGCTAACTATTTTAAGTGCGGAAGGATGGGATTGCCAGGGCCGGGGAACAGGAGGAAAAGGCCATGGTGGCCTGCTTGGTGGTATGAATGTTTAAAGTTGGTTTTATTTCTGGGCCTTGATGGGCCTTGGTTTAAACTCCAGGTCTGTGTAGCTTTTACCAAATCATCAACTCTCTGAGTATGTGTTCCTCATCTATCTTGAGGGAGTTCCTCAAAGTCAAAGCCAGAGTCTTGCTTACAACCAGTAAGACCTGATGATGAACAAAAAGTTGCTGTCTTCATGTTGTTTCCTGCTGGGTTACCTGGTTTACTTGGCCTGCTTGACAAAGAACTCTAGCAAAACCCCAGCCTCTTGTTCCTACTCTCTGGAATGCTCCGTGCCTAGATAGATGTGTGGTCCATTCTCTCGCTTCCTTCTGGTTTTTACTTCCGTTACCTTCTCAGGGAGGCTTGCTGTAGTAACCCAGACTGACTTGTGTGTCTCTCCACACACTCACCTTCTTCCTCAGTTGTGTTTCCCTTTTTACACATATCTCTCATCCATTTTACTACTTTACCTTCTGTATTGTCTGTTGTCTCATGAGTATGAAAGTTCTGGACATAGGGAGTTTCCTGGTTTGTTTTCAGTCCTATCAGGCTAGGAGGGAGACTATATATAGCAGAAGTGGGAGATGTAGCAAGGCCACGTGTACAAACACTTGGAATGTTGGAAGATCCTGGCTTTTCTTCATGTCCAGAGCTGGGAGAAGACATGTCCTCTCTTTTAATGGAAGAAATCCTCAGGCTGGTTCAGGAGGGGCTCACAGTGCTCACCTGGTGGTTGATGGTTATTTGATGAGTGAACAAGTATGAGGGCAGAGCATAACTTGGCCAGGACTCCTCTATGAATCAGGTCCATGAAGATGAACCAGTTTCTCAGACTCTCTGATCTTGACTCCCTTTCCTGTAGGAAGAAGACAGTGATGTGTACCTACCTTGCAAGGTTTTCTGGTGTAGGCATCCATGAAAGGCTGAAGAAGGCTTGGATCTTGTAAGTGCTCAACAGATTAGCTGTTATTTTAAAAAGTGTTCTCATCTTTAATATTCTAATTCCAGGAAGAATACCTTCCATGGGACTTGAGTCAAGCCTTCAAGTGAGACTGCTGTATGCAGGTATGGCTGCTGTATCCTGCCTTGCAGCCCACCCTGAATTTGGGTAGGGGCTGCTGGACAAATGAGATGAGACATACCTTTATTCGAGATTTGTATGTTCCTAAGTCCATTCAGTTCAAGCAAACACAGGACCTGGCTCCTGAGACTCCAGAAAGCCAAAGACCCGGTAAAAGAGCCTTGATGATTTGAGCCTCAGCACTCTATTAAGAACTTTGAGGATAAACCTTTGTTTGCCCCCATCCTTAGAAACCAATAGCCTTATCAGGGCCAGAATGTGTATGACTCTTACCATTTTGGATTCAGAAAAGCTGGGACTAGAAAATGAGTCCTGGCTGCCTGACTGCTGCTGATCATCACACTTGTTCTTCATGGATGGAGGAGAAGAGCTGACTGAAAACTATCTGGGGGATCCATGCACTTTTAGGTAGTCTCTGCCCTCTGCATGCTAAGGGTACCTTCAGTCTTTGCCATGTCATTCTGCTGATGACACCTTGTAAAGATGTCATGTGTAATTTTTGGTGCCTTCAGGTGTTTGCCACTTGACTGGTGAAAGACTTTCTTGGAGGGAGACGGAGAAGGTGGATGTGGTAATTATGGGGTGCTTAGGTTTGAGATTCAGAGGTGATAGGATGATCAGTACTAACAGCTAGCAAGTCCTGGAAGGGGTCTTCACATTCCTGGGTAGTTTCACTGTGTAGCCGAAGGGCAGCCAGCTTACTTCGTCAGCATGTATCTTGCTGGATGGAACTCTTCTCCATGCTCAGAGTTCTTTGTGAAACACATGATAGTAAACCCTGGGCTTTCTTATTGTTGAGAGAACCTTGAAAGCCTCCAGAGTTCCATATTCAGGTTTTATGAAAAGTTCTGTAGAATCAGAGAATTTCACTGTGGTAATTCATGGGTGAGGCGACACAAGAACTGGCTCTTGAGTGGACTAGAAAGATGGCTCAGTGATTAAGAGCACTGGCTGTTCTTGCAGAGGACCCGGGTTTGAATCCCAATACCCACATAGCAGCTAACAGCTATCTATAACTCTAGTCCCAGGGGATCAGACACCTTCTTACTTCTGTGGGCATTTCATGACACAGGTTGCACTTACACACATACATACAATTCACTCAGACTCATAACAAAACAAAACAAAACAAAATAAAACAAAACAAAACACAACTGAGTCTTGAAAAACTCCAGGACTCAAGATAGTGACTTTGTAAGAGTTCAGGTACATCTGTGGGTCTAGACACTCTGTTCCTGCCCCTTTCTGGGGAAGTGGACTGGCTTCCAATTCTCAACTGTTCCCCACAAATCATGGTACCCTCCTCACAGGGTGGCTCTCTTGGTTAAAAGTGATGGCATTCATAAAATGAACCTGCCATGTGTCAGTAATGGAGCCATTGTCATCCCCTAACCATTATTCTCCTTGGCTTCATTTCTTGTTTGTGTTTAGTTTGTGACATGTTTGCATTCTTTATAATAGTGGCACAGAGTCAGCAAAGCCCCCCTCATTCCTTCCTCCATTATCTATCATTTATTAAACACCTATTATGTAGTACCCACAGGAGCCAACATTGGGACAAGATTCAGTGAGGCTCATCCCCATCCTTGCAGTGTGATGAGGGCTGCAGCATGGCCCAGGGGCTTGTCATAGACTCCTGCTGGTTAGGCCTGCTCCACCGTTGAGCACTTGGGGTACCTCTGGATAGATTTTTTTTCTCCCTGCTCTTATCACTTGGGAATCTCATCTGAAAAATGATAGTGATGATAATGGCAATCTTAGGCAATTGGGGGACTGCATGAGCTAGTCCATGTAAAGAACGCAGTGCTGAATGCTTATTTAGAAAATCTTCAGTAAGTATTATCGTCAATGAGCAGTTGGAGTGATGGAGAAGTGATACAGTGGACATGCAGTGTGGTAAGCCCTCAGAGAGGTCAGAATCAAGCACTGTGGAAGTACAGAGATACCAGCCTTGTTTGCAAGATGGAAAGTGGGGGCAGCACTCTGTGTCCAAGGATGGGCATATTGGTCTTCCTGGGGTTCCTCCCTTGACCTGAGATAATCCTCCTAATGTGCAGGACTATCTAGGACCATTTACCAGTACTTTTCTGGAGAGAAATCGTGGTGTTAATGTGTCTGGGGTTGATTCATGATGCCAGTCAGGACGAAGAGGAATCAGCAGCTAGGGTCACCTGTAGAAGGTGCCCCTGGCACAGTATGACTCATTACACTGTTCTTGTCTGTGTTTGGGCCACAGATCCCAAGTTCACAGTTCATCAGTGTCTCCCTTAGTTTACTGTATTTCCTTGGTATGTTGGCTCAAGCTCTCATCCATTTTCTGTATATCTAAGTCACACACACACACACACACACACACACACACACACACACACACTTGCTCTAAAGCTTAGCTCTCTATCATGCTTTTCAGTAGAGGGCTTGATGAGTTTGGGGAAAAAAAGAACATTCATTCTTTTACAGGACTGTAAGGTTTTAGCAGGACTTAGCATCCCTGGTTTCACCTGTAAAATATCACTGGTCCTCCTCCATAAATGTCCCCTGGGGGTGTTACAGCCCCTAGCAAGACCCTTTCAGGTTTGTGCTTCTGTTCTGCTGACTTTCTTTGCTGTTTTACCCTCCTCTTTGGGACAGGTGTCACCTCTTCCTGACCTTTTGTGGACACCTTGTTATCCATGGCCATGGCTGTGAGGTCTTGCAGCCATGGGCTGGAGGGAAGTGTGTGTGTGTGTGTGTGTGTGTGTGTGTGTTTGTGTGTTGAGAAAGCAAGTGAAATGAGTGAAAGTCAGCAAGAGCAGGTAGAGGTAGCCCAGGTATCTTTTGAAAGACATGGATTCTAATCTCTTGTAGAGCCTTCCCTGTCCCATTAGTGTCTCTGTTAGGGTGAAGGTCAGGGTTGGAGGGTAGAAAGTGAGACTTTGAGGAATTTAGCTTTTCAGAAGGCATGTGTGATTTCTGTAGGAGTGCTGTTAGTGTCTCAGCTTTGGGAGGTGGTGTTTGGGGTGTGGAAGGACAGCTGGAACAGTGCTGACCAGCCTGGGACTGGGGGCGGGAGTGCAGAGGCTGGTGGAAAAGACCCACCAGCTGCTTCAGACTCAGACTGCAGTGACTTCACCCTCCTGACTCACCCTTGTCCCAGCCTCTTGGATACAGAAAGAGACAAATAACCGATTGTCGTGAGCGCTGGAACACCCACGGCTGGTAAATGATGGAGTTGAAAATCCGGTGTCTCCAAGGCCAGCTCTCTGCTGATACAACAGAAGGAAAGTTCAGGGGGACAGGGGGACCAGGAACCTGGGGGGGAGCCAGTGGGTTCAGAAAGTCACACTGCCTTCCTCTCTCTCTCTCTCTCTCTCTCTCTCTCTCTCCTCTCTCTCTCTCTCCTTACTCTTTCTTACATGTCTCGTTCCTATGTCCTCTTCTTTTTGCCCTGTCTTTGAAATCTTTCACTGAACATGACAAAAAGACCCAGGATTCTGGGAGGAACTCTAGATGCTTAGTGGTCTCCATTAGGACTGCAAGTTCACCACTTCCACATGCAGTGTTTATGTATCATGCATCAGTCCATCTACCCATATAACCATCTGTCTGTCCATCTGTCTATCCCCACATCCATCCATCTCCTCACACATTTATGTATTTATCCATTCCAGCCTTACCTCAAATCCTCCCAATGCTGAGATGTCCTCTCCTTCCCAGCTAAATGCCTAAGGTCATGGCTCATGACTCAGATATCAGTATTCATCTAGGCAGATCGACCTGGTGATGAAGTGCTGTTGACATACTTTGGGAACTCTTTGGGTCTCTTACCTCATCTTGCTATCTTCAGGCAAGGAACAACCCTTTCCAGAAACCATATGTTCAGTTTCCAGTGACTGTGCTTCTTTTAATGATGGACAACCTGTTTCTTCTCTTTATGTGTCATCCTACCCTGAAATGTCGGGGATATGCTGCTCCAAATGTGAGCAGAAAGGTGAAAAGAAAGGATCTGTGTGATGTTCTCAACTGAATGTGGTCACTGGGCCTGGGGCCCAGAGAGAGGGATGTGGAGTGGATACCATACAAAACCAGGGTAGCAGAGAAAAAGCCACCAAGGCTCAGACCAAACAATAACTGGAACATGAGAGCTCTCTGGCTCACTGTCACCTCTGGAACCCAATATCTGTCTCCAGAGGGCATGGGGAGCTCAGGGCTAGAAGGCACAGACCCTGGAGTCCCAACTCCTAATCTCAAAGCCCACTGTCTAGCTGTGTGCCCTCTGGCATGTTCTAAGCCTCAGCTTCTTCTGCTGTAAAATAGAGATGATAATAATCCTACATCAGATGTCAGAGGGCTGTCATGTCATCCCCATCCTCATCTGCAGCTTTGGGAGAGGAAAGACAAGAGTGAACCGCACACTTGCACCATCAATCACAGCATTACCAGATTTAGCAAATGAAAATTCAGATAAATATGGTATTTATCAGAGTTCAAGTTTGACTGGGTATCTGGTATTTTGCCTTTCAACCCTCAGTTGGGTCCTCAGAAGCAGAGTCTGGGTCACCTCCTCCATCTTGGTCCTGACTAGGATGGTCACAGAGGTGGGTGAGGGTGATCTCCATGGAGCACTGACCAGTGCCCTGAAGTCTACAGGCTGGAAGCTGAAAAATGGAGGAACTGTTGAGGCAGTCAGTGTGTGTGCCTGCATATGAGTGCATACCCAGCCTTGGCACGGAAGCATGTGCACAGAGCGTGTGCAAGCTGAGGGCCTCGTGAATCAGCACTTGCTGACTGCAGCTCTTGCCAGCTGGCTGTGGGCAGCAAGTAGCAGCATGCGGATACACTCCATGTCACCATTCTTGTGGCAGAAGTACAGAAGCAAGACTTCTATTTGCTTATTGAAAGCCAGCACTGTAGGGCCCAGCGTTTTCTCCCCAGTGGTGTGTGCTGCTTCCACAGCTCCTTTTCTCTGTTCCTGCTCTTTTTGTTTCTTCCTCCCTTCCCGTGTTCTTCTCTCCTCTCTTTATTCTCTCTCAAATCCCCTCCATACCAGCCCTTCCCTAGGGGTTTAGTGTAGGTGGGATGCCGACACATCCTTGGTTACCTGCTGGTCCACACAGCAGGCTCCTACCCGCTCCTGGCGTCCAGCACAAGCTAGCCATCCCTCTACAGCAAGGCTCTGAAGCTACGTTCTGCCCTGTGCCACTCAGGAAGGCTGGCTCGAAAATCACCATCCATGGAGTCTCTGTAAGTGGTGAAGAATGTCATTTTGGGAAAAGCCTGGAGACAGTAACTGTTCAGAGCATCATAATGTTCAGATGAAGAAACTATAGCTCATGGGAAGAACTGCTCTGCCCCAGTCACAGGGTCGAAGTGGAGCCGGTATCACACTCTGGTCTCCTGTCATCTTACCCAGGTGCCTCACCATCCATCATAGCCAGACCTTCATAGGACTTGGAATGTTAATTCAGAGAGATGGCTTTGGGGTACCAGAGACTCTGTATTTTTATCAGTGTTCAAAGATAAGCTTCTGTCATGTGCCTCCTCCCTCATGTTCAATATCTTGAGAACACTGAGTTCAGCTAGGGCAGTGGTCAATTTCCTCAGTGAGCCATGGTCCAAAGAGGCATAGCTGATCCCTGGCTGCTCCTCAGAGACCAGGAGAAGCTGTGAGGAGGGCTGCCCTCGGTTAGTCACAACTGAACGTTTCCTTCATGGAAGAAACCCCCAAATGTGTTCAGAGAACTTTGTTTTACAGACACAAATTTTTACATTTATTCAGTGTGTGTGTGTGTGTGTGTGTGTGTGTGTGTGTGTGTGTGTGTGTGTGTGTATGTAGTGTTATGTACATGCACTTATGTTCACATGTGTGTCACATCACAGTACACCTATGGAGGTCAGAGGACAACCTGTTGGGAGTCAGTTTTCTCCTTCTGCCATGTGGGTCTTAGGGATCAAACTCAGGTCATCAGGCTTGGTTGGTAGCGGGCATCTTTACCTCCTGCTGAACTATCTTACCAGTTCTCTGACATAGATTTTAAGAGTCTACTTCTATGTTTAATCATTTTAGGGGTCCACTGGAAAACTTATTTACAGATCTTTTGGGTCCAGGTTTGTGATTGCACCTAGCTTAGACCATTGCATCCTTTAGGGCAATGTCCAGGGGAATGTTCTTGGTCAGCCCTATGGGCAGCTTACTCTGCAGAACTATTGCCCTCATGACTTGCAGTGAAGGATGAGGAAAGGATTCCATGGTAACAAGACTGGAGAGCCCTAGCACCATGGTGTCATGGCAACCAAATGGAGAAATTCCATCCACATAGTGACAAGGGGATTTCTGGGCCTATCAGACTCAGGCTAGCCCACTGTGTCAGCAACTGAGCCATGACCTATGATGGGGTGTTGGTGAAAGAGGCTGGAGTAGGAGGCTTGGAAGATGTTTGTGTGAGTTTATAAAATTAAAAAATGTCAATGGAACAGAAAGAGAGAAGTCTTTGTAGGTAAATACCAACAAAAGAGAGGGAAGCTTTGGTAAGCCTCACCGCTTCTGCATCCCCACTACTTGAATCATCTTGTGTTCCTACTCTCGGTCAGCTCTGGAGCTTCTGACCCTGACCTTGATCAACACCTATGCATGGTGTGCCTCCTTTGTTTCCCCCCCATTCCTCTTGCTGACTCAAGACAGAGTAGAGATGCTAAAATAACAATCACAAGCTGCTCTGTCCCTTTACCTCAGCCGTCATTATGTGACTTCTGATCACTTTATTGTTCTTTCCTTTGGGGTAATTCAGGGGCCTGCGGTGTGTATTTGCTTTCTTCTTTGTATTTTACCCTCTATCCTAAGCAAATATTTGGTGATTTTCCTTACAGTGCAGACACAAGCAAGATACTCATGAATCATCAGGCCTTGATTTATGGTCAGGTAACTGGTTATAAGCTTTAGGAAATAGGAATATCTTTGAGAATCTGGGGGAGGGGATTGATCCTCTCTCATCAGTTGGGGAAGGGCACAGTGGATGGAGGATATGGGGAGAGAGAGAGAGAGAGAGAGAGAGAGAGAGAGAGAGAGAGAGAGAGAGAGAGAGAGAATACAGAAGGATGGAAGGGTGGGTGGTTGAGGTCTCTAGCAGCGGAGGTAGGAAGTGCACATCAGTCTTCCAGTCATATGTCTGAACCACTAGTGTCTTGAGGCAGGAGGGAATGCAGAATGTCTCCAAGGCTGTTCAGCCCAAAGCAAGTGGATTTTTTTCCTCT
>NW_008348586.1:5124208-5127760 GCF_000622305.1 Nannospalax galili
GGAGTGATCGTCTCGCATCAGTGGGGGAAGGGCACAGTGGATGGAGGATATGGGGAGAGAGAGAGAGAGAGAGAGAGAGAGAGAGAGAGAGAGAGAGAGAGAACAGAAGGATGGAAGGGTGGGTGGTTGAGGTCTCTAGCAGCGGAGGTAGGAAGTGCACATCAGTCTTCCAGTCATATGTCTGAACCACTAGTGTCTTGAGGCAGCAGGGAATGCAGAATGTCTCCAAGGCTGTTCAGCCCAAAGCAGATGGATTTTTCTCTGTATGGGCAATGTGGTTCTTCAAGGTTGGGCCATGACTTAGACGTTTCAGTTCCCCACAGAATCTACACAGAGAGGGCATACAGTAGGTGCTCCACATTTGTTGAGTGAAAATCATTGTCTCCAGGGATATTTGCAGACTACACATTTCTAAGAGTAAGAAAGGTTTTTCTGACCATTGAGTGAATATTTGGTGAATGCAAGGGCAAGTGTTGGGAACTGGATGAGTATATTTTAAAACATTGTGATTACCAAGGTGATACAGAAAAGCATGTCTCTGTTCTCTGAATGCAACAAACATGGCAGTCCAGGGAGACAACTATGTTTCCCCAAGGACCCAGACTTTGGTTGAATCTGAATGATCTGGAAACCCTATTAAACATTCAGCTTTTGATGACCACCCCAAGGACTGAGTCAGCAAAATTAGCTCACAAGCTCTCTAGATGACCATGGTGGAGATTGCCTACAGACTACCCTGGGGCAGTGCTCATGTGGTGATGCCTTCTCCAGCCACAGAAACTCGAGGTCTTGTAATACTTAGAGTGTTCACACATTAACTTGACAGCAATAAGGTGACCTCTGTGAGAGAGCAGATCCAGGAGCCTTATCTTCTTTCCCTAGCAGAGCAGAAAGGATCAGTGAAGTCCTTCTCTATTCTGTTTAAAAAATATATTTTACTGAGTTTTTGAGCATTTCATATAATAGACCATAATCAAATTTAGACACCCCCTCACTCTTCCCACCCCTCACTGTTTTATTCTTAACTCTTTTAAGTTGAGAGGCCAGGCAGGGTTGACTGAGCTCCAGGTTATGGAGTGGGAACTGAGGATGCTTTTGAGGATGCTTTGAGCTTTTATATACTGGTGATGAGGGTGAACTGAGGCACCATAGGGGCCACAGTGGAGGCTGTGATATGCAAGAGAGGATAGATAATTTGGGGGAGGATTTTTCTATTTAGGGAGTGGTTTGTTTTTGAGGCAGCGACTCCCTGTAGTCCCATTTGGCTTAGAACTCACTGTGTAGACCAGGCTGGCGGCGATCTCACAGAGATCTGCCTGCTTCTGTCTCCAGATTAAGGATATGTGCCACCAAGCCTGACTAGGGAGTGTTTTTTAAAAATAAGAAAGCAGAGCCATTTATAAGCCAAATTGTATTGCAAAAAATTCAGGAAAACCCAACCCATATCCTGTACTTCTCTCCTTTTAACTTTTCCTTGCTGGTTGGCTAGTGGGATTGGTGTGTTGATGATTATAATAGCATCCCAGACAGTGACACCTGAGACAGCTAATGCTCATTCAGTCCCCATTTTGCATATGTATAATGTTAAACACTGAATTTTCATGATCTTTTTCCATTTTCATGACCCCACGGGGTCTGTGCACATTCAACAAACAGGCTTTAAGAGTAACATGTCCAGTATAGCTGGTAACTGAAAGATCCTAAATTTGATGCTAGTCATGGGGATGGGTGGTGTTGTGCAGAGAGCAGATTCATTTACTTCCCCTCTTTTGCTTTATTCCCTTCCTTCTTGTTCTGAAATGTGTCTTCTCTCCTCCACTTGATGCTGTGATGCTTCTATTTTTGGTAGTTTATTATAGGACGTGGCAAAGAGAAATGGAGTACAATAGTTTTTTTTTTTTGTTGTCTTTTTGAGACACTTAGAACCAAGTCCCTCATCAGGAAGTCACATAGTATGAGTAGGGGGACCTGTGCAGGGTACCAGGTGATCCCCAAACAACGGAACCTTGGTTGTCCATGTGACTGTTGGTGCAGTTCCTTGTCTGTATTTGTTGCAGATGTTTTCTGCTGATCTATTCCTTTTAAGATTACATTTAAGAGTTCTTTTCACTTCTTTCTTCTTGTTGGTAACTGGACATGCATAAAAGTTCAGGTGTTAAGAGTGAAATGTGGGGACTAGAGAGATTACAAGGAGGTTAAGAGCACTGGCTGCTCTTGTAAAGGACCTGGGTTTGATTCCCAGCACTTACATGTTGGCTGACAACCATCTTAACTCCAGTTCCAGGGGAATCTGATACCCTCTTCTGAACTTCCTGGGCATTGCATGACATGGGTAAACTTACTTAAATGCAAGCAATACACTCATACACATAAAAAATAAAAATAAATATAATGTAAAAAAGAGTGAAATGTGGCAACTGAACTTGAGTTCCAGAGTGGGAACTTAGTTTGAGGAAGTTGACATGGCGTTAAGGAGGAAACTTTGGAAATTCCGGGTCAAATGCTGTACCTCTGGTTTACCCTGGGCTGGTAACTTACTTTCTCTCAGTGGCTGATCTTGGTTCTAGACTATGAATATTGGAGTTGCGAACGTAGCGGGATGATGCTGAAGTGCTTCACCAAAATCTCCTCTTTGGAAAACCTCCATTGTACCCCAGAGGAGTTTGCCTTTAGCCTTTGATATCTTCCTAGCCTAGGTCATGCTTGCTCTGAGGGGGCAGCCTGTGTCATTGGCATAATGTATGGCTGTCTTGGCTCAAGGCAGGATAAGAGCTCCCCAGGGACGAACCTTACCTCTGCATGGCTGCATGCATCAACTCCTGTTCAGCCCTGCAGCCTTCTCCCCACCCTGTGTTTGTCAGTAGTACTCTCCACACCATTTAGTTTCCTACATGTCAGCCTCTGACTCTGAGTCCTGAGTTCCCAACCTAGCATTTTGTGATGATTAAATGAGATCATTGCTGTAAGTGCCTGCCCTAGTGCTTGGAAAATAGGAGGTCCTGTCCTCTGTAAATGTAGCTTGTATTTTATCAGCTTTCAAATGTTCACAGGAACTCTTAGAGGAAGCAGCTTTTCTATATTGTTAGGAAAATGTTGAGTATGAAGTCATGATCAGGGCTCAATATATGTATTTGAGAGAAAATAGAAATCTTTCGGAGCTGTGAAGACAGTCCTCCTATTGAATCCACAACCAGACTTCTTTATCAGAAGTGGTTTGGGACATTCAGATGAACTTTGTGTAATAGAACTTAATCACGATAATTGTTTCTTTTTTCTGTTTTTACAAGAGATCATTATTTTCTATTTTCCAAGAAATCCTGCATTCTCTGAAGAGGATCTTTCCAAAGACATCTTCACTGATAGGAAGAGATTCAACAAACTCAATCTTTTTTTTAAAATTTATTTTATTTTTAAAAAATCTTTTGTATGCATGTATTGTCTGCATGTAGATAAGTGCACCCGTGTTGTGCAATGCTCATGGATGACAGAAGAGGCTGTCGGATCCTCTGGATCTGGAGTTATGGACAGTTGTTAGCTGCCATGTGGGTGCTG
>NW_008348586.1:5127808-5127936 GCF_000622305.1 Nannospalax galili
ATTTGGACATGTGTCTTTAATGTCTATGTGTCTGATTATTACTAGTTACAGTCAGTTACACTCAGATCCTTAGTACCTGAGTATGGATATAAAGTCATCAGGTAGATTTCAGTGGTAATGTTTATCAC
>NW_008348586.1:5128449-5129726 GCF_000622305.1 Nannospalax galili
TTACACCCACTTCCCAGATGGCACCCTCCCATAGACTCCCTCTGCCAACTAGAGCCCTTATACTCTGATATCCCTGCTACTGTCTGCTGTGTTGTCAGCACCCTCAGCCATTCCCCACTACTTGCCCTTCTGGTGAATCTAGTCAGGGTATCTAGAGGTCTTTGTGTTAGGAGGGTCAGCTGTTCCTCTTCTAGCAGCAATCAGTTGTCAGTATTCCTTTAGATAAGATTAGGGTCTGCTGTTCATTTGCCCAGTTCTATGCTGGGTTACTATTTGGGAATCCCTTTGGTCACCCTGGCCAACAAATCTAAAGAAGGTATCTCCTATCTTACATTGTTGCTTGTTATGTAGCCTTTAGCTATGCATATGGACTCTTAAGAAATTATATTGGCCCCTTTTATCTTTGGTTATACTTTCCTTTTGGATGTTTGAGGGCATACAGTTGGTCCAGATAAATCAGTTTATTTTTACTCTTAAGATCATTTGAGGGTCTGTTCCTCAGGGGTCACATGGGCTTGGGGGGAGCCCCGGGATCCTTTCTTTTACCAGTTCCACCTATGTAAAGATAAATCAAAGGTCCTGCTCGACCATGGTTGGCTTTGCTTGGAAGCATGGAGGAAGTGATTCCTCTATGTTGACCCTCCTCTTCATAAACTGGACACTGGTTTAAGTCCATCTGGCGGGGTCTCCTCGGCCTCCTCGATTAAGAGGAGAGGTGACCCACCACAATTAAAGGACATTTTGAGAGATGCTCATAGTCCCCTGGAACTAGTAGACTTAGGAGGACAAAGAGCAAAAACTGTCCTTTATGTTCCTCTGACCAAAATATTATAGCCCTCAAAGTATGTCTGTTAAACACCCAAGAAGGTTAGTTCCACCAGTCTGGTACTTTTAATTATTGTGTATCATGTAGATAAATCATGGGCAAAGACCAACTGTTCTCAGATAAACCTTACCTACACATATATTTCTTGATCTGCTATGTATAATTTGTCAGTAGGTTGTAGGAGCAATATGGTTCCCTCTGGTTTTCAAAACTAGCTAGGCATTATTTATCTCTTGCATTGTCTCACCCCTCACCCACTTAAGGTGCCACCATTTCACCCCCTTCTCCCATAATAATACCCTTCTCCTACAGTCCTACCTCTTTTGAGCTCCTTCTTTCTCTTTATCCCCTAGGTTCCTTGTATACCCTTCCCTCCCCCCTCCATTAAACCAACCCAATTTTTTATCCATATCTCCCTTAGTAACACCTGTTTCCTTGTTCACCTCCTCCA
>NW_008348586.1:5130189-5132153 GCF_000622305.1 Nannospalax galili
TGGTTTTAATTTGCATTTTCCTAATTATTAGTGATGTTGAACATCTTTTTAAGATGTTTCATAACCATTTTTACTTCTTCTTTTGAGAAGTCTCTGTTCAACTCCTTAGCCTATCTTTTAATTGGGTTGCTTCATATCTTGATTCTCTGTTTTTTGAGTTTGTTATATATTCTGGATATTAAGCCTCTGTCGGATGTGTCACTGGTAAAGATTTTCTCCCATTCTGTGGGTTTTCTGATTGCTTCCCTGGTTGCCTCCTTTGATGTACAGAAGGTTTTTAGTTTAATGAGGTCCCATTTGTTAATTCTTGCCCTTGTTTCCTGAGCAATTGATGTCCGGTTTAGGAAATCCTTTCCTACACCTCTGTCTTATAGGTTTTTACCAATGTTTTCTTCTAACAGTTTCAGAGTTTCAGGCTTAACATTGAGGTCTTTGATCCATTTGGAATTGAAATTTGTGTAGGGTGAAAGATAGGGGTTTAGTTTCATTCTTCTACAGGTGGAGATCCAGTTTGCCAGCATCATTTGCTGAACATGCTGTCTTTCCTCCAGTGACTCTTCTTGGCCCCTTGTCAAATATCAGGTGGCTAAAATTGTATTTACTCATATTTGGGTCTTCAATTTTGTTCCATTGATCTATGGATCTATTTTTGTGCCAGTACCATGTTGTTTTTAGGACTAAAGCTCTGTAATACAGCTTAAAATCTGGTATAGTAATCCCCTGGCATTGCTCTTAGTGCTTGCTCAGGGTTGTTTTGGCTATCCGAGGTCTTTTGTGCTTCCATATGAATCTTAGGATGGTTTTTTTTTCCAATTCTGTGAAAAATGTCATGGGGATTTTGATTAGCATTCTATTGACTTTATAAATGGCTTTTGTTTTTGTAGGATAGTCATTTTCACAATATTAATTCTTCCAATCCATGAGAATGGAAGGTCCTCCCATCTCCTGGCGTCCTCCTCAATCTCTTTTTTAAAGATTTAAAATTTTCATTGTGGAGATCTTTGGTATCATTGGTCAAACTTATTCCAAGATATTTATAATTTTTTTGCAGAAATTGTGAATGGGAGCATTTCCCTGTATTCTTTCTCCAGTTGCTTGTTATTGGTATATAGAAAGGTTACTGATTTTTGTAGATTGATTTTACAATCTGACACTATACTGAAAGTGTTGATCAGTTCTAGGAGTTTTCTGGTTGAACTTTTTGGATCTCTTAGGTATAGTATCATATCATCTGCAAAAAGTGATAATTTGACCTCTTCTTTTCCAACTAGTACTCCTTTAATTTCCTTCTCCTGTCTTATTGCTCTAGCCAGAGTTTCAAGCACTATGTTGAAAAGGAGTGTAAATAGGCAACATCCTTCTCTGGTTCTTGATTTCAATGAGAATGCTTCCAGATTTTCTCCATTTAGAATGATGTTGGCTGTGGGTTTGTTATACATGGCTTTAATTATGTTGAGGTATGTTCCCTCCAGTCCAATCTCTCTAAGACTTTGAACATAAATGCATGTTGAATTTTGTCAAAGGCCTTCTCTGCATCTATTGAGATGACTATATTGTTCTTGTCTTTGAGCCCATTTATATGATTTATGATGCTTATTGCCTTACGTATATTGAACCATCCCTGCATCTCTGGGATAAAGCTGATTTGATCATGGTGGATAATATTTTTGATGTGTGTCTGTATGCGGTTTGCAAGTATCTTGTTGAGAATTTTTTCATCTGTTCATTAAGGTTATGGGTCTATAGTGTTCTTTTTTGGTTGTATCTCTACCTGGCTTTGATATTAGAGTGATGCTGGCTTCATAGTAGGAATTTGGAAGTTCTCCCTCCATCTTAATTTCTCTTTTGACCCACTCATCATTCAGGAGTGTGTTGTTTAATCTCCATGTGTTCGTGTGGTGATTTTGGCTTCTTCGGGTGTTGAAATTAAGCTTTATTGCATTGTGGTCTAATAGAATGCATAG
>NW_008348586.1:5133442-5177723 GCF_000622305.1 Nannospalax galili
CTTTGTGGTCTAGCTGTATTTTTCCACAGTTATACCTTTATTCAATTTATTTTCACAAGCCCTTTGGTATAGTCATTCTTTTCTTCAGCTCTTTTTATTGCTTCCAGAATTCTCTGAAGGGCTTGTTTTGTGGACATGAATTCCTTCAGCCTATTTATATCATGGAAAATTTTTCTTTCCCTTTGACTATAATGGACATTTTGACTGGGTATGGTAGTCTGGGTTGGCATCTGTAGTCATTTATAACTGGGAATACTTTGGTCCGGCTCTTCTTGCTTTCATAGTTTGCACTTAAAAGTCCGATGTAATTCTAATTCTTTATATTTGACTTGTTTCTCTTTTGCAGCTTTCAGAATTGTCTCTTTGTTTTGTACATTTAGTGTTTTTACTACGATGTGCCATGGAGAGTTTCTTTTCTGGTCCTGTCTGTTTGGTGTTCTGTATGCTTCTTGTATTTGTATGGGCATGTCTTTCTTTAAGTTTGGGAAATTTTCTTCCATGATTCTGTTGATGATCTGGTCCATACCATTATCTTGGGATTCTTCTCCTTCCTGTATGCCTATGTTTCGTAAGTTTGGTCGTTTTATGGTATCCCACAATTCCTGCATATTCTATTCTTGTGATTTCTTAAATTTTTCATAATCTTTGCTTGAGTGGTGTAGTTCATCCATTTTATCTTCCAGTTTTGATACTCTGTTTTCCATTTCATTCATCCTATCCATGAGGCTTTCTCCTGCAATTTCCAATTGGCTTACTGAGTGTTTTACTTCCTTCTTCATTTCAGCCCGAGTATTCTTCAATATTTCTAACTTTTTTCTGAATTCATTCAGAAGTTTATCCCTATCTTCCTTCAGTTCTTTGATTTCTTTTTTTGTGTGTTCTTTAAATTCACTGAATTCTTTTATCATGTTTATAATTGTTCTTTTGAGTTCCATGTCCTGCATTATCTCTAGGGGGTTCTCATTGTACTCCTTTAGAGGACTATTGGTATTCAGTGGGGGTATGTTATTTTGGTTTTTCATGTTATTATTTTGTCTCTGTGATTTTGACATGTGGATTTCTTTTGTAGTTTCTGATTCTTGTGTGAGACTCAAGCCTTCCAAGTTTAGGTCTGCTTCTTTTTGTAGACTTTATGTGTCTTTGTGGTTTACTTTTTGGGCATGAAAAGCTGGTTTCTCTAAGCTTACAGTTCTCTCTTTTGATTTTATATTGTGTTGGGAGTCATTATTATTATGGGCACAGCCATTGCTGCATTAGGCTGTGGCAGCTTGCCTTGACTTAAGCATTGGAGAAAGAATGCTTTCTCCCTGGGAGTTTCCCTGCACTCTGCTTCTTTGGTCTGAGTTGACAGGCTATGCTTCCCTAATTAATTGGCTATCTTGGAAACATAACTAAAGAGTCCCATTTCAGTTTATGGGCACTGGAGTTTCTCAGCACTAATAGCTTGAGGAGCTGGGTTAGTCTGGATGCAAAGGACCAGGAAGAGGAAAGGTCAGCCCTGGTGTCCAGGAAAGAGGTTGGGGGTTTGTGCAGACCCAGGGAGGCAGAGGGAGGTGAGGGTGGGGCAAGGCCCAGAGGGCTCCTGGGGACCCCAGAAGGAACTTGATTGGTCTGGATGCAAAGGATCAGGAAGCAGTGGTGGTTCCTGGGTGCCTGGGGAGCCAAGATAAGGAATGGGACTGTTCCCAGGCTAGGAGGAGAGATGGGCCGGGGAGATGGGAGGGTGAATGAGTCTGGGGGAGTCAAGGCACGGGGGGCACTATCGATTTACCCTGGAGAGAGGTCTGTGGGTCGGAGAGAGCCAAACTCAATCTTTTTGTGAGGTATTGATTAGGCAGAGAATCTAGGAGGGAAAAGGTGTGTCATCATCCATGCCTACTTCAGTCCTGTGTGTGTGTGTGTGTGTGTGTGTGTGTGTGTGTGTCCCCGTCCCAGTAACCCAGTAATATGTTTGTGCTTTCTCATTCAGTGGAGTACTAAGGCTCCTAGTTGATGGTTATTAGTGAGGATATTTAGGACATTGGAAGCTCTGTCAAAGGAAGAGGTTCTAATGTATCTTTCAAAATAACATCTTTTGTAGGTGTTTGTGATAGGAATAGTAAAGGAATGGGCAGCAATTTATGCATTTCTGAAACATGTAACATAAATGATGAAAAGTCTCTCTCCATCTCAGTCTCCTAGCAAAAGTTCCTTCCTTGGGGTAGTGGATGTCACAAATTACTATATAGCTCTGCTAGGCTTCCTCCACACACAGAAAATCACATGCATATAAATGGATAGTTATATGTGTATGTGTGTGTACATATATTCAACTTTAAACAAGTGGAATCCTTTCATGCATTCTACTATGTAACTTGTTTTTCCTCCCATTTACTCTAATTGGTCATCTCTATAGGTCTGTACATATAAATTTACTTCTTTCTTTTTAATGTTTGTGCACAATATTCCACTGAATGCACCAAAATTTATTTAAAATGACCACCATTGCATTATTTACAGTAGCTGAGACAGAAAACCAGTTGAAGTTTCTTCCCACTGACAGTTGAATAGATAAAGAAATTGTGGTCTATATAAACAGTGGAATATTCTTCAATCATAAAATAGAAGAAATCATCCCATTTTTGACAAAATATGTTGAAACTGGAGGATGTTATGCTAAATGAAATAAGCTAGACCAGAATGACAAATACTATATCAGTCTTAAAATGTTGAACTCAATGGTGCCAGAGAGCAGAAAAGCAACTGCCAGGCCCAGGAGTGGGAAAATGGAGAGATGCTGGTCAAGGGGCACAAACGTTCTGGGATTTGAGGTACAGCATGAGTGGTGATGGATAGAGTTGCTTTAATTTGGGGGATCATTAAACAGATCTTTACATATATCAAACCATTGTACTATACATTTTAATATATCCAATCTTTATCATTAGTATTTTAAAATACATAACTCTACGTTGCTGTCCAGGTTGTTTCTGGCTTTGCTTTTTTCTTTTCTCTTTTCTTCTAATTTTTCTCCTCCTTTACTCTCTCTTTTTTTGATGTGTGTGTGTGTGTGTATGTGTGTGTGTCTGTGTCTGTGTGTATATGTGTATGTGTGTGTGATATATGCATGTGTGTGTGTGTGTGTGTGTGTGTGTGTGCAGGTCCAGGTGCCCTTTCACGTGCTTGTGGAAACCAGAGGAAGACAGGGAGTATCTTCCTCTTAACTTTTTTTGAGACAGGGACTCTCATTGAGTCCAAATCTTGCCATTTGGCTAGGCTATCTAGCCAGCAAGCTTCCAGAATCTTCCTCATTCTGTTCCCCATTCCCAATGCTTAGGTTACAGGCACATGGCATGTCTGTGGGTTTTTTTTTTTATGTGAGTACTAGGAATTTAAACTCAGGCATTCCTGCTTGTATGATAAGGACCCTTATCAACTGACCCATTCCCCAGAGTCCCCAGGCTTTTCAACATAGTAAACAATGCTGCAGAGAACGTCCTTGCCTACGTATCTAGTATGCTATGCTGCTTAAATGTATAACTCTTGTTTTACACATGATTGAGTGTTCAGTAAGTGTGAAATGGGTAACCCTTGCATGTGTAGCTTCCAAGGAGACCTGAGAGCTTTAGCTCTTCTTAGCACAGAAACAGGCACCAACTTCTCAGGAGAGATTGAGCATCTCATAGATTTGGACAAGGACCGAACCTGGCACATGAATGTTCTCTACAGTGAGAATGCATGTCACCCTTATTATCTAGTCTGTGGTCCTCCCAGCTGTGCTTTACTCACAGAAAACCTTTGCTAAACAGTGGGGTTTGTCTTACTGCTGCTGGAATGACTGGTGTGTTCTTTGTAGTTTTAGGGTCTGGCTTTGATCTGAGTGCATTCATAGATGATCCCTGGGCTTTTGCCCAAGCCAGTTAAAATATTCACAGGTGCTTCAGGCTTTACAACAAGGAGCCCATTCAAATATAACAGGTGGCATTGCCCTGGTGCTTAGCCCCCAACATGTAAATAAGCATCGAACATGATTACTTATGAATAATTGATTTTAAAATGCATCCAGAATGCACTATGTTTCATAGTAGTTATTTATAGCAGCATTAATGCATCTGAGTGAAAGGTCTAGCTTAATGAAGCCATTCTTAACATTCATGGTCCTGCCTGTGATTTAGTCCTATTACCTAGGAATCCAGGCACACTTGATGCACCTTGCTCTCATCTGTTTCAGGATTTTTATTTTTTACGGTATTACTTTTTTTTTATGGTATTACAGTGTTCAGAGGAAGGAGTTTCCATGAGGGTCACTAATTAGATCAATTCTTCCTGGGAGGTTATGGATCATCTGAGTCCCCCAAGTAGTACCTTATTTTATCAAAGCACTCCCTCAGTTCCTCTGTACAACATTTGAGAAGCAAGGAAGACTTTAGTAGCCTCACTTTGCAGGTGAGGATCCTGAGGGTCGGGGTTTTAGTGGTCCATGCAAAGGTTTCCTGCACCAGTGAGAGCACTGGGACACAAGTCCAGATTTCCTGATTTGCAAGCATTGTGCTATTTGCTGTAACTTCCCCTCAAACAAAACAAAACAAATGCAAAAACCCCAAAGCAACAGCAAAATCACCACTCCCCCCTACCATCAATTTACCAACCCAACAGACAGATCAGAGTGGTGTACATACAAAAAACACATGTATTTCCATCACACCGAGCCCAAAACAAACTAAATGCATGTCTGGTGCTGAGAATTTTCAGGGTTTTGCTTCTCATTTAATGCTCAGCCTCTTCGCTTCCATTCTCACGGTTTAGCTTATGGATGACCATTCCCTTTAGCACAGGTGCACAAACACATAACTGTGTAACAGCGCTCACAAATGTGATTAAAGGGCATTTTGGAAGAAGAAGAAATGACTTTATTAAGAAGAAACATAATTAGGGCCTGGGGAGGTGGCTCAGTACAGTGCTTGTCAAAGAAGCACAAGGAACTGAGTTTAATATCTAGCACCCACATAAAAACTGAGCATGGCGGTCCATGCCTGTAATTCCAACTCTGAGGAGGCAGAGACAGGACGATTTCTGGCACTTACTTACTAGTCAGCTGGTTTGCTGAGTTCATGAGCCCCATGCTCAGTGAGAGACCCTGTCTCAAAAACTAAGTTGGAGTTTGATTGAGGACAATACCTGATGTTGACCTCTGGTCTTCATACACGCTTACACATATGCATGCACATCTGCATATACATGTACACATATATGAACGTGTACATACACACAAAAGAAATACAAATTAAAAAGACATAATTCCTCCCATCATTGAACAAATGGCTATTGAGTGTTTATTCTGTATAGCCTAGGACTGGTCACAGAGGAAAACTTGTACAAAGAATTGTTCCTGCCCCAAGGAACTTGAAGTCTAGCTGAGGGATGGGAAATCCCATTTAAATAGCACATTAGGTATGTAGTCAGTTATCCATAATGAACCATGGAGCCTTCCTTCCTGAAGATTTTGGAGAAAGTGTGGTCACTGTGGGACAGAGGAGTTCAGGGAACAGCATGAGTCCCAAGTTCTTATAAATGAAGGGTCTTAGGAACCAGGTCAGATTTGGCTGGAGAGAGTGGGAGAAGACACTCTAGCACACTGTGAGTTCCATGAGTTTGGAATTCAGTGGAGAAAGGTCAGGTAGCCAGGAGGAGCAGTGAGCCATCACGCTGCTTCTGATAGTACCTGTTAGCTTCCAGGGGAGCGTACAGGCCAAATCACTGCTTCCTGATTCTCTCTGGGGTATAAAAGGCCAGGGATATGGTTAGAAAAGGATAAAAGCCTGAAACACCAAAATATCTTGTAGCTTAATGCTTTGGACTTTGGCCAAAGGTGCCTCTGATTATGTAGCCATCATCAGTGTGCCAGCATCACCACTGGACATGTGTGCAAAGCTCTTGGTAGTACTAGGAAGAGTTGCCTCCAAGGGGCTTTCTGAAAAACACAGAATTGGGCCTAACTATGGATAACTATTCTCCTATGCACATGCCAAGCAGAAAGCAGACTTGAGTTTTGAGGTGGGAATCAGCTTTTGGCTAAGATGTTTACAATGGTTTCAATGATGAGCCAGGACCCAGGGGTCCTTGGAGAATATCAAGGTATGGGATTGTGGTGAGTGAGTGCAGATGAATGGAAAGGCCATTCTGGGTGGAAATGAGTGGAAACAGGAATGTGGTGACTTATCTGGAAGATAGACTCACTTTCCTTAGGAGTGAGGTTCTTGAGGGATATCAGGCAAAAGGAAGAGAAAGGAGCTTCACTTTGGGGATCATTGATGTTAGTTTAAAGCTTCTACGAATTTGGGCACAGTGTTAAATTGCCATAAAGGTTATCAGAAAGAGTTCTCCACACTGCTTTCCATGGAGGTTGCATGAGTTTACAATCCCACCAGCAATGGATGAGCGTTTCCCTTTCTCCATATCCTCTCCAACATTTGGTATCATTTGTTTTCTTGATCTTAGCCAGTGTGACTGGGGTAAGATGAAATCTTAAAGTGGTTTTAAGTATTTCCTTAATTACTAATGATGAACACTTTTAAAGATGTTTTTAGCCATCTTTATCTCTTTTTTTGAGAACTCTGTTCAGATCCTTAGTCCGTCTTTTAATTGGGTCACTTTTTTTCTTGATTCTTTGTTTTTGGAGTTTTTTTTTTTTTTTATATATTCTGATGTTAAACCTCCTTGGTTTTCAGAAAACAAAGGAGCAAATAGCTTTTAAAAAATATTAAAAGATGGAAGATTCACCTATTAGAGTCATTGCAATGTATTATTCTAGTGTGATATATTCTGAGATACTATAAATTATTTCCTCAGTAAGTTCTAAATAAACCTGTAACAAATGCCAGTCTGAGGGGGCTGTTGGCAACTGCAAACTGGCTGTGTCGTATATCAGAGCTCACTGGAAATGATGTCTGTGATTGTGTTTCACATCCTTCACTGGTTGTGCATGTTGAGCAGTGTTATTAGTGCTATGTTGATGTTCCCTGGGCCACTACTCTGTCCTTTGATCACTTTGCAGAGGTGAGATTGTTTGAAATGTGTGTCTGCTGTATTGATCAAGAAGACATGGGTGGAAAGTGAAAAAATCCAGCATGAATAGGTTTAAGTTAAAATGTATCCAAGCTGGAAACTTAAAAATTCAGAATGGAAGTCACTCCAGTTGGGACTGGACCTAGAGACTCAGTATGGTCACAGGTCTATCTCTTCTCACTCTGCTTCTGGCTCTACTTTCTTCATTACTAGCTTCATTTTCTGGCAGCCTCAGCTTTGAGAAAGGGACCTACTGGTCATTTGGAGCCTTTCAACCAAAGGAGAGTCAGTCTCTTTCCCCCCTCTTCCTCTTCTTTCTCTTTGTCCTTTGATCTTTGAAAACGATCTCCCTGATTGGTTACCCACCCTGCTTTAGTAGGTCAGCTTGAGGAAGCAGAGTTTCCTGGCTTACAACCACATCAGATTGAGATGGAGCAAGGAGGAGGGATGGGCTCTGGTCACACTGATTCCTAGCTATCACAAGGTGGGGCCCTCTGGTACTAACGTTCTAGGTGCTTTCTACTCCACAGACCAGCTCCATGTGTAGAATAAAAGGCAAGGACTTAGTCTCAGCTTAGCATGGACTACAACGGAGAAAGTGATGATCAAAATGGGAATCTGCTGGACCTCATACCCAACTACAGTGCGAGCTCATCAAAGCTTGAGAAAATGACCCGTGTCTTTGAATTTCCAATGTAAGTTTGAGGTAAAGTTATTCCAATAGATGGAAGACTACATTTGTTTAGTCTCATAAAGAAGGAGGTACTGAAGATCTTCCCTTAAAAGTTATCAGAGTTTTTATCTGTAGACAGTTTTCATTCCTGATTCAGTATATGCAGAAGATGGTTATAGGAGGATGAATGTGTCATTTGCCCTTGAAGTTTTGAATTTTATTGTACTGTACTACATGCATATTTCTTGTGGATTCTACCTCCCTGGAGAGAGACCTGGGTTTAGAGAAAAGAGTGTATATTTTCCCATGAGCAGTTCTTTTAAAAAATATATTATAGCTGGGCTTGGTGGCACACGCCTGTAGTCCCAGCCCTTGGGAGGCAGAGGCAGGTGGATCTCTGAGAGTTCAAGGTCAGCCTGGTCTATATAGTGAGTTCCAGGGCAGCTGGGGCTACAGGGAGACCCTGCTTCAAAAAGACAAAAAAATAGTTTTGTTTATTATTTTAATTTTATATGTCTGAGTGAATTGCCTGCATGTGTGTAAGTGTACCCATATTGTGCAATGCCCACGGAGGTCAAAAGAAGGCGTAGGATTCCCCTGGAACTGGAATTACACAGGATGACTGTTAGCTACCAGGTAGGTGCTGGGAATCTAACCTGGGTCCTCTGCTAGAGCAGCCAGTGCTCTTAACCACTGAGCCATCTCTCCAGCCCCTGTGAGTGGTTTTTTAAAAGTTCATGGCAAATGCTGTGTGTACATTCTTTCCAAATCACTGGTTTGGAGCAAAGAGGAAAGGATTAGGAGATGGACATGATTTTATCCATTTGGTGGATTTAGGAAGTAAGACATAGGGAGGGTTAAGAGATTTGCAAGGGAATATTTATGGCAAAGCCTAAAGACAGAAAATGGCACTCTTAATTTCAAACCAGTTTTCTTAACAATCACTCTTCATCTTTTCTGATTCCAATATCCTATTTCCTTTCAAAAGAGTAGCACCTTAAACATTTGCTTTCACTGGAGAGTCCATTCAAATCCATTGGTGAGCCAAAGGATAATAGCCCGGAAATCATTTAATGAGATCTAGACTATTTTACAAGGCATGCCGAGTCCCCACGTATTGTAGTGCTGCATTCAGTGTGCATTCCCTGATTTTTCTTTTCAAATAGAGTGAAAAAAAATTTGTTTTCTGTAGCATTTCCACTGATTACTAATCCTAAATGCAGTGGTAATAAAGAACGTGGCTGGCTGGTTCAAGAGTTCAGGCAAGAGTAGATATTATTGACAAGAGGCCTCTAAGCAGGTATCAAGCACTGAGGTAATTGGTTTTGTGATTTTTTTTTTTTTTTTTTGTATTAGGTAGAAAAATGATCCTTCCCAGCCCTGGGTACATCAGTAGCATTTTGCTTCTCGTCTGTTGCTATTGTTGATGCTCATGTGGTTATTAAGAGAGCCTGTGCCTGGAGCTGGAAAACTTTTCTGTGAAGGAGCAGATAGCGAATATTTTAGATTTTGTAGGCCACAAGGTAGGCTACTCAACTCAGCTATTGTATGAGAACACAATACGTACATGATTGACTGAACCTATATTCCAATAAAACTTGGTTTATAAAATAGCTTAAGGGCCAGAGTTAGCCTGTGGGCAGCAGTTTGCAGACCTCAGGGGACAGTCTGCTGGAGTCTGTCTCAGTGGCCTCCTCTGTACGAGGCCGACTGAAGCACAGTGTTCTCCAAGTATTTCCGCATCCCCAGCTTGCTCCCTCCCTTTTCCCTGAAGAACTCTGTGGTAAGATTCAATTTTTAGGTGAAATTTCCAACAGTCCATTTCCAATGACTGTATTTCTATCTTAAGGGCTATATAGACTTTGGATTGGACTCAGGGGCCTGATTCTAGTTCTACAGAAGTAAAACCAGAAAAACCATCCTGTGCTAGTGGGTAATGCTGGAGTTTAGATGTGTGGTCTAGGGGAATGGTACCAGACAAAACAGAATAGAGTTCTAGACCCAATGACCGAGCAAAGTCTTTAACCTTATCGAGAGTATCCATAACTGTAAAATGTCAGCCTTGCTCTCTCCAAAGGGCTGTTGTGAGGATCATTCATTCAGTCTTTCTATTCAATAGCTGCTTCCTGACATAGCTTTTGGCCCTTCAACGATTTTTCAAATGATCCCCTTCATATGATCAGATTAATTAACGTAAGGGAGCTAAAATTTCAAATAAGACATTAGGTTTTCCTGCCCTTTTGAAACAAATATCACCCCAAAGTCCAAGGGAGATTGCAGTATCTTTATTAAGGAGCTGTGCCATCAAGAAAGTCAGTGAAATGGTAGAGACAAGATAGTAGGAGTTGGAGTGCTGAGCAGGGAACAAATGCCAACAGCTTAAGAGTGGCCTAATGGAGCTGCTTTCTACTGAGGCTGCCTTCTGAAAGAAATCAAAGAGATTTTCCACTCCATCTGGACTCCAAACCTTAGGAGATTACCATTAAAGTCAGCTAGTCAAGGGTAAAAATAAGAGTGTAGGAGGACTCATTTTGAAATGTTGTCAGCAACCAGATGGAAAAAATAGCCACTACGGTGATTACTAGGAAGTTTCTTAGAAGGTGTAGCAGTGTATCAGGTAATCTAATCTAACCTTATTCAGTGGTATTTGGATGGCCGAGGAAGAACTCCATTTTACAGAGAAATATCACCAAATTAGGGGAGGGGTGTGTTAAGTGGTTATTTTAAACAGTCTTTTCACCTACTGAGGATTTGTTGTCAGTCATTGCAGAGAACCTATCCCAGTTTGTGTCTGTGGTGTTGACTGAGTGATCACTTTTATGCCAGTGTGAAGTTAGGGACTGGAGCCCTACATGAGGATAGGAGTGACGAAAGAGCAGCTAGACTTGGTCATAGCCTTCTGAGGGCAAGTAGGCTTTCTAGAGAGGAAGGGTGAAAAAAATCTCTGCGGAGTGCAAGGACCAGTTTCTCCCCAGTGCTCTGGAGGATTTATTCCCCATTCCTGCAGATACCTGTATAATACTTGACAAAGGCAGACATACAAATCATAACGATGGACAGATCCCTAGCCCATTGTATTTGAGGGTTCCAGCCATATCAGTTCATTTGCAAATACACGAGTTCCATGTATCCATGTGGAGGTAATGCTTGGCATTACCCTTCACCTTTACTTCAACTTGCTCACTTCTACTGATGCTTAAAGACTGTACACAGATGTCCTGTCCTTTCTGGAGGTTTTTTTTTTCTGTCCTCTTCCTCCTGATCCTCAGTTTCCACAGTCCAGTTCAACTACTCCACCCCCCAACCTTTCATTTCCTCAAATGTGTCCATTAGCCCAGCACTCACCTCATTGTGGCTGTTTGTGTCTTATAATGGAGGCCAGTTGCTGGTTTTTTGAAAGTTTTTTTTCTGAAATGTGGGGCAATCACACACACAAAATACACTGTGTTCTGAACATACTGTTTGAACTTCAGACTTAAGAGATGTGTGTTTGCCCTGATATAGGTGGGCCTTGCGCTGCACATTCATCTGTCAGGTTATCTTATTTAAATCACATCTATGTTACAACATTTACAATGATTGAGCAATTCCTGATTTTTTTTTTGTGTGTGTAGTTTTTGTATACTCTGAATTCCCTCCCACTCTCAATTTTTTTTCTCCATTCACACCTAATTCCACCTCTCTCCCTCCCTCCCTCCCTCCCCCTCCCTTTTACCCTCCTTCCCTTTAGTCTTTCCTTAAGACAGAATCTCATCAGGTAGCCTGTGTTTAATCTAGAATTTGTACCCTTCCTGCCTCACCTTGTACAATGCTGGGATTACAGGCATACATCTTCATAACCAACAGAACTAGTTTTTTTTTTTTTTTAAGTGACTCATCTTTATCAGACTTTGTGAAACATTTGAATAAACATACATGGAAACCTGGACTTTTTTTGTATTCATCATCTTTGATTTGCACATTTAATTGAATAATGTGATTATAATAACAAAAGATGATGACATTAAGTAATTCTGAGAGCAAATACAACTGGCTCTTTACACACATAATGCAGCTGGTGGGAGGCAGGAGTTGGGTATGTGAGAGTGGAGTAACAGGTGACTCTGCTGGTAGGATCATGAAATGGTCCAGAAGCACAAAAGAACATCAGTTGATCCAATAGGCCAGTTGAGCCTTGTCCTGTTAAGGGAGTTCATTCTATGTGGAGATATTGTCTGGAGATATTGCCTGTTCAAATAGATGTTCAGTAACTTGCTTAAAGGTTATCTGAGTCATCAAAGGCAAGAACTTCTAGTGATGCAACTTTCATGACCATTAGTTTTTGAACTCACAATTGACTATCTCTTCTTTCTGTAGGGATGCTGGGCCCGGAATGAAAAGGCTAGACCTTTTACTACCATCTGCCAAGTGAGACTGTGAAGAGAAATCTCTCTCTAATGAACAGGGCACAGATTTCTGGATGAGCCTGCCAGCTGTTGCTGATGAGCAGAGTATAAAATGTCTCCCTCTGCTCCTTGGATACCTTCCCTACCATTGCTCTTTTTTTTTTTTTTTAAGCCCCTTCTACATTGGCTCTAAAACCTGAGAGTGTTCAGGGACTAGGTGTTCTGGAGGGAGTTAGCACTGAAGGACACCATCAGTATTAAAATCTGGTGTATGTAAAGCCCTTTAATGAATTTGGTTCCACTCCAGCATATGGAACGTCAGCTGGCAAGAGTGTTATGTATACATCTGGGCCCTGTTTCAGACACTGTCTTACTTCCCTGTGGATAATTTTGCCTTACCTGTAAGGTGGCACTGACAAGAGCATATATATTTACTCTCACATATATATATGCATACACATTTATTTTATTTATACATACATATACACATGTGGGCATGGGCATATGTGTATATAAGCTATATAACTATGATGAGTTTTGTTCTCTAAGGAATGAGACAGATCAGTGGTACATGAGAGGTTGCTGTAGATGAAGGGTCAGTTCATGGAAATTGGGGACTATGGAGAGAGGCAGGCAGTGAGGAAATTTTCCTAATATGTTAAATTAATGAGTTTATGGAAAGAAGACAGATCTTTCTTAGCCATGGCATAGAAACAGGGTACTCAGAGACTCCCACCTTCAGAGACTCCTTCCCAGTGGAGTAATAACTGGGCCCAAGAGGAAGAAAATCATGGCGATATAGTAGAAAAGAACACATAGTTCAGTTTCAGTTGTGGGTTCAAATCATGGATCTGCTACCAACTGCTTGTTTACACAACTTATTCTTTCATATTTTAATTAAAAAGCAAAATAGAATCCAATTCACAGAGTTAGTGTGACTATTAAAATTTTATGTGTGATGAAATTCACTTAATATCACTTTAAATGTGATATCCCTATAAATATTCATTTTATCTGGAGTCCGCACAAGGAGCCTGCTATGGGCCACTCTTTGGGGACTGGTTGGGATCAGAACATCTCATTGAACCAGACTCTCTGAACAACACTGTGTGCAGTAAGTACAAAGTGCAGTTCTAGGTACTTTGAGAATAAGGGATCAAAGGACAATTTCCTGATTGCTGTGAAGTAAGTCTGCAACCGGGTAGAAGAGAGGAGCCCAATAGCCGTAGAGGAAGATACTTGTCATATTCAAAGAAAATATGTAACTGAACATCATGGACAAGATCCCACCCCATTCCGGGGTTCAGATAGATCCCTTTAGCAGTTAGTTTCATCTGCTTTTTAGTGGCTGAGATTCTTAAAATTCGGGGGCTGTTAGGAGCTGAAGCAGCTGAAATATCACTGAAACCAGAGTGGAATGCATGCTGCTTCCTCTGTCTGTGCTCACCCCAGTCCAAGTCTGTTCTTCTTTATCCCTTATATTAGGAAGGATTCTCGCTCGACAGTCCTGAGACCTACTGTCAGAGACACTCAGGATGCAGCTCTTTTATTGCAGAGAAAGTTGGGACTTGACACGTGACAGGGGTTGAGATGAATGAGTTTCCGTTGTATTTATAGAAACCCAGTGCAACATCTCCCAAGGTATAAATAGAACAATGGGGTGTTGACAAAGGGACCGCTTTTCTGTAACTGTGGAAACCCTGCAATTATTCCTGGAACTATACTCATTGTTTATCAGCATCTGAATTTTAATAAACAGGGCACTTGCTGTTTATTCATGAAATTTCAAATGGAAATATATCTTCCATTATTATCCCCTTCTTGTGAGTCAGGCCCCATCTCGCAAATTTGCAGCTGAGTAAATATACGGAACATTAGCAGCAATTAGATAATTGGTGCCCTGGATCAACCCACCCGCCCGCAGCTGTGAATGAACATGGACTGTGCAAGTGTCACCTGGTGCAGCCTGCCTGATGGCACTGCATGCTACCACAGCCTTGCAATTAAGCACAGAAGTTTACCAGCCCGCTCCAGGCCTTCCTTCTTCTCAAGAGATACAAAGCAGCCAAGGGATGGGGGAGGATCTCTGCTGCCTGAGCTGAGCCCTTGTACAGGGGACATGTTAGGGTAGATGATGAAGAAATGAGAATAAACGCATTTATCTTGGCTTATTTGATGGCTTAATTGTTTAGGATATCTTATTTGGTATATATTGCTAGCAAAAAGTCATGTTTGGATTCTGGACTGAGGAGAAAGAGAGTTGGGTTCTAGGGGAATAGTTTTTTTTTCTATAAATCCCCTGAATTTTCCGATTCTGACTAGCTATATTATGAATGTATGTATGTATGTATGTGTGTGTGTGTGTGACATGTGTGGATGTAAAGTCAAATTCACTGCTGGAAGGCACATGTGGTGTCTGGTTCCCTCTTCCCACTATCCTTACAACAACGTCTGTGATGGTTTGAATGAGAATGTCCTCCATAGGCTCCAAGTATTTGGACATTTTGTCCCCAGATGGTGGCGCTGTTTTGGGAGGTCTTAGTAGGTGTGGCTATCCTGAAGGAAGCACATCACTAGGGATGGATTTAGAGAGTTCTTAAGCCTTGTCGGATCTCTGGTTGCTCTCTTGTTTCCTATGCCTGCTGGAGGATGTAGAGCTTTGCTTCCACTCCTTCTCCAGCCACCTCTGCCACCATGCCTCCCTGCCATGATAGACTAGTTCCCCTGTACCCAAAAGCTCAAACTCTTCCTTCTGTAAATTGCTTTGGTCAGTGTTTCTATCACAGCAACAGAAAAGTAACTAATACAGTAAACATCTATTTATCTATTTATTTATGTACAGTACTGGGTATTAGACTTAGGCTTTCATGTGCACCAAGCAAGCTCTCTACCACTGAACTATATCCCCAGCCTTACTCTACTGTACCCAATACTATATACTATAAACCATGCTCTATCCTCAGTTTACCTTGGATTCCAGCACTGAGTTGGAGTCCTCTTCAGCAGCTGGACTCAAATCTCCTTTCCCTTGAGAGTGCATTTTTCTTGGCCCCTGACTGAACTGAATGCCTTTTCTAGCTCATTTTTTTTTCTCTTGTCTCTCAGGTGATCACATAGCCCCTTTCAGGTATGGAAGTTGTTTGTTTAATGGCTAATGATTTTAGGAAAACAGATGGACAGATATCACTAGAGGGACAGTGTCAGGAGGGCTGGAGCATCTCAGCCTGCTGCTTTGAAAGCAGGCTCATTAGCTCGGCTCAGCAGAGCTCAGCCGAGCTCAGCCTTTTCCTCCTCCGCCTTTTCCTCCTGGCCTGTCTCCCCACTTTCACCTTTGATTCAAGAGAAATTACACCCAGCTCTCTAGTCTCTCACTCTCATCTGTTGCTTCATCTGCCCTTGAAGTTTCCTAAGTCACTTCTTTGCTGTCTTACTCCATCCTTTCTCTTTGGGGGGAGTGGGAAATAGCCAGGTAGAGGATGTTTGGTCTGTTAGTGGGTCACATAGGGTGCATTTGTCTCTTGGAGATCATCTGAGAACACCTCACTGCAGCCCCCATAGAACAGGAGTGTCATCTTGAATGGTGAACCAATAGGCTCTGAGGAAACCTCTAGGGGAAGTAAAGGTTCTGGTAGGATGTTGTGCCAAGCTTTCTGTTCTGTGACATGTGCCATCCTTTTATAAAAATGGGATAAGTTATCCTTTTGCTTATTAGCATCATTTTTATGCTGCTAATATTTGATAACAATAATATAACAAAAAGCATGTTTCCTGTACTGAGTACCTATCTTTTTGTGTGTATAATGACACATCCTTTCAACATTCCATGAGATTAATCTTATGGCTTGCATTTTACAGATGAGGAACTCAGATTCAGAAAAGTCAGTAATGATTCCAAGGTCACACAGCTGGTAAGTGTCAGAGATAGAATCCAAACCTAGATTTATATAATTGCAAAGTACATATTCTCAAGTGCATTGTTAAATCACTGCGCTCAAATCATTGCGTTAGCATTAGTACCTGAGCTGCTCTTTGCTAGAGCATGAGTTGTTATCTGGATAGCCTGATTTTTAGTCCTTAAACCATTTGTCCGCTTTGGAGGAGTCATTAGAATTGCAGTCTCAGGCAGCAATGTTTTTTCTTCCTCTTTTTACCTTTGCTGAATTTTCCCTTGCAGCTGGAAATGTGTTTTCCCCATTTTCCCCTTCTGGTCCTCAGTGCTGCCAAGACTTCAGATGTATCAACCACCTGAAATTGGGCTGCAGGGGCAGAATTTATTTGCAGACATTTTAATTTCCCTGGTGATAAGCAAATTAATTTTGTTGTAAGTCTTTAACATTCTAATTGAATGATGGAGTATCCTGGAGTGTGTTTTACAGATAAAAGGTAGTTGAAGTCTTACCATCCATCAGCAAGAACAGAACTGAGACCTGCATTTTCAGTTTCCCTTTATGCTATAGCCCAGCCCACCCCCCTGGGCTCAAGAAAAGTCACCTGGCAGAAGGGTGTCAGACTCACCATCTAGTTGACACATCTAGCTGGCTGTCACCTTTGCTAGGGGGAGATCTCTGCTTTATTCATTCATCTATCGTGTGTGTCTTAAGTGTTTACTATGAGGTACTGTCCTATCTTTGCAGGGAACAAAGCAAGTCATTATGCTATTCTGTTGGAGTAGATGCCAAGCCAATCAGAAAATGCATTGTAAAATCCTATGCAGAAGAGGACAATGGGATGATGGATACATATGGGATGCTGGGTATTAGGGTTTTTGAGGGAGCATTTCTGGGCAGGTGGTACTCGTGGAAACCCTGAATGAAGCAAAGAACAGCTTTGTAAACAACAGGAACAGTGCATTTGTGATTGCAGATGCTCATTTTCTGGTCAAATCACATGTCCATATGCCATAGTCTGAAACATGGGTTCCCTAGAACTCAATGTTCTAGATCAGTCTAGTCTTGTCTCATAGGTGTGTCCCCTGGACCAACTCCCTTGAAAACTGTTCATTCTGTCTGGGTCTCTAGGATGATGTCTACTGAAGAAGTAAACCAGATCACCACAACTGGGTGATCACAATGGACGCAGCTTCTGTGGAGAGGGGCTGAGGACTTGGGTTTGCATTTTCCACCTGTGTTGGCCAAGAACAGAATTTGTGAATAGATGGGCCATGTCAGTGTTGGGACATGGCATGGCATTTCTCAGATCACTCGCTATAGATATTTATGTAGCTCCTGTTATGTGCTAGAGGCTATATGGGATTGTGTTGGCATTCTAGCAGTAGTTTAACATTATTATTTATTGTTTATAAACAAATATTAGCTTTCATTATTACTGAGCATTTATAATATGCCAGGTACTGTTCTAAACACTTCACACAGGTTAATGAATGTAATCCTCCCAACAAGCTTTAGAGACGGGTACTTTTATTGTCTCCATTTTATGATTGAGAAAATAAAAGCACAAAAACGGTGGTAATTAACCCAGGGCTGTACATTGACATCTGAACCAGGACTTACATCCAAGTACTCAGGGACCTACTTACTGTGGGCCAAGCACTGTAGCTGGCCTTGCAGACTAAATGCTCTTATTATCCTCTTAGGAGAAAACTGAGGCTCCCAGGGGTCAGAGATCTTTCTGGGGCTTCATGGTTGGGTATCTGCAGAGTCCAGAACCTAATATGAAACTCTGACTGAATGACTGTTGTTTTAAATGTGCTGCTAAGTTTCTCTCACAACAGACCCGCTTAAGTCACATTTTCTGGGGGCGGGGTGTTGAGGGGACTGCTCTAATACTATCCTTGGGCAGTTGATCAGTTTCAAGTTGTGACTTCTTGGCTATTTATTCCTTCAGGAATTGAGTCCATGGTGCAGGCCAGCCCCTGGGGATGCTGGTCCAGTGGCACTAGAATGATTTTTGGGAGGGAGCACCACAGGCTACTGAGATCAGGGCATATGGGCACTGGGTTGCTCTGAGCTCAGTACAGAGATGGGGATTCTTTAGCTTAGAGTTGTCCTAGGAGTTCTGTGCCTGAAAGACAAGCAGGAAGGAGCTAGGTTAGGCAAATTCATATGCATGGCTTGCCCTTTGCTGCTTGTGACATTTCTATGGTGTCATTCCAATAGCTAAATGACCAAGTAATGTTCCTGTTGGTTCCCCACTGTACTGCATCTCAAGTTTCTTCAGCTTGTTACTCATGAGCATCTTCAAAATACTTATAATAATTATAAAGCAATGGCACCAAATACATTCAGGTAATTCTTCCACTTTACAGAGCAGTGTTTGTTATGCATCGTTTTCTTTAATCCAGATAGCCTTGTGAAATATTATTTGGGTCCTATATTAGAGACAAGTCAGCAGAGGTTCAGAGAGGATCCTAGTCTTGCCTGAAGCCACATTGCTGGTAAGCAACTGCCAGAACCCAATCCTAGTTGCTTGACTTCCCCACTCTGCCTCTCCAAATCATTGCCTAATTAGTCTATTTAATGACTCTCTGTCAAGCTGGCTTCAGTTGCCCTTGCAAAGACAAGCTTGAGTGAAATAAAATGATTTTGCTGTTGAATGAAAACATTTGCACGATGCTATTTTCTAAGCCATGCTCACATATGGGCCTCTTGGCTCAGGAAGCCACTCCAGGTTTGGGGATGGCTGCGGAGGTGGAAACGAGTTGGGATTTCTTGCTCGTCACAGGTGAGCCAGTTAGCAGTCCCAGAGACTGGCAGCAGGTCCCTTGCAGGGTGAGAGCAGATTAGAGAAGGGGACAGAGGACAGAGGAAGTACCCTGTCTAGGGAAAAATGTCCACAGCTGAAGGTCAGCTGTTGAACTGCAGCCCCCAACAAGGGCGTCCTCCTTTTCAGTGACCTTTCCTTAGGCAATCTAGATACAGACTGAATCATCAGTCAAAGAAAGTTGCCAAGTACCCATAGTGTGTTGGGGAGACCACAGTTAGGGCCCTGACCTTGTAAAGAGTTTACTTTAGCGGGTGATGATCCGTAAGCAAAGTGTATTATGCAGCGCATTGGAAAGTGCTAGGGAGGGAAATAGAAAGGATAAGAAGGCATATGCACTTTGCACAGGGGCCCAGAGACTTGGCTGGCTTTGCTTTATTTCTTTTCCAAGATGTGCATTCAGTTTACATTAAAACAAAAAGAAGACCCACCGCCCAAACCTGCACAAGGGTAGGCAGTACAAAGCAGGGGGCAGGACAAAAAGGCTTGGGGAGGGAGAGGCAGGAAAGAGGAAGAGGGGAAGGGAAAGGGGGGGAAGAGGGAAGAGAGTGGGGGAGAACAGAGAGAAAGTAAAATTAAATCTTCAAAGGGATTTAAAAGAAATTGACCCTAGGTAAGGGCTGGATCGCCTTTTCTCACTTTAGCTCTGCCCTCTATTCAACAAGGTCGTTATCACAATTGCATGCAGGGTCAGGGGAACAAGGAAGGAGCTCCAGTCTCCTCAGCCTTCTCCAAACCCAAGGAGAAAACCCCCAGTGTTTACCTTCCCTTAGTTCCCATGGGTGTCTCTTCGTCCTTTCCATCTCTTGACATCATGTTGACTGTAGGTTTTAGGGGATAGATACTCTTTACTAAATTATGCAAGATCGCTTATATTTCCTGTTTACTGAGTTTCTTTTCTTTTTTAAAATCAGGTATAGATTTTGAATTTTGTCTAATGCTTTCTTTTCATTGATGGACATGATCATAGAATTTTTCTTCTGTTGATATAATGGTTCACATTGATTGATGGTCCAATTCTGAGCAAGCCTTACAGTTTTATTTGATAAATCCCTTATGTTTCATGGTAAAATTCTTTTTATACATTGGTGGATTTGATTTGTAATTCGTTGAGGACTTTTTAACCTACTTTTGTGAAAGATATGGTCTGTAGTTTTGTTTTTGTTTTCTGTGAAGTTTTTATCTGTGGATATTAGGCTAATGCTCACAGCCACAGATTTCTTCTATTTTTTTGCAAGAGAGTATAGAGAAAGTACCAGTTCTTTCTTCTCTGATTGGTAGAACCCACAGGTGAAACCACCAATCAGGCCTGGTGCTCTATTTTTTTAGAACAGTATTAATTATTGACTCAAATTTCTTCGTAGAAATGGTGATCTCCAAAATTATTACTCCTGTGTGAATTTAGCTAGTTTGTGCCTTTAGAGGAATCGGTCTATTTATATAAAGTATCAGATGTGTGGGCATAGAATTACTTGTAGCTTTGGGTTATTAACTTTTTGCTGTCAGATAATCAATAATGATGACCACTTTTATTTCTGATATTGGCAATTTTTTGCCTTTTTTCTTTCTTTTGTTTTTCTTCATTATCTTTGCTAGAAGTTTGCCATTTTCTTACTTTTTAAAATTCTTATTAAATTTTAATTGTGTGTGTGTGTGTGTGTGTGTGTGTGTGTGTGTATGTTGGGGAGTGTGCACATGTGTTCCACCCTACATGTGTGGATGTCAGATGACAACTTGTAAGAGTCAACTCTCAACTTCTACCTTGTGGGTCTGGGGAATGAACTCAGGTCCTCAGGCTTGACTGTAAGCATCTTCAGCTGCCGAGTCGTCTTACCTAATTGTCTTTGTCATTGATCTTTTCAGAAAACCAGAATTAGGTTTAATTAATTTTCTCTCTTGTTTTCCTGTTTCAAGATTTATGCTCCAATTTTTCTTTCTTCCACCCCCAATTTATCTTCTTTCTCGAATTCTACAAGCTGGAAAGTTAGGTTATTAATCTGAGGTCTTTCCTGTTTTTTAGCATGCTTATTTGATGCTACAAATTTCCCTTTAAGTAGTACTTTGACTGTATTTAACAAGTTTTGATAAGATGTCTTTTTTTCTGATTTAGTTAGAAATATTAAAAAGTTTTCAAATCTTCATTATTTTTGGCCCAGTGTTATACAAAACTACACTGTTTAATTTCCAAATATTTGGGAATTTTCTCAGCTGTCTTTCTGTTAATTGATTTGCAGTTTAATTCCATTGCAGTCTGTATGTTGTACATTCTCTTTTGTTTTGAAATTTGTTAAGCAGCATTTCACTAAAGTGCATTGCATCTTTTAAGATGCTCAAAATATGGTCCATTTTGGTGAATATTCCATGCCAGCCAGAGGACCGTGATGTCAGCTTTAGATCACAGGGTTCCTGGCCTATGTTGGTATCTTCCCAGTAGAGAAACTCCTGAGATGGGAGACTCATGTTCAGGCACTTTCAGTCAAATAACAATTGGGTTACAAGCAGCACAGGAAAACCAGAGTCAGAAGGACAGGGAGGAGAGGATAGTGAGTCATAGACTAAATTACTTGGGACTGTGGGTATACACACAGTATAATTAAGCTTGTTCCATGAAGCTTATCTTGTGTTCTCATGACTGCATAACAGTTTCCACATGCTATTTTGTATAATTTATATCAACAGTCTCTATAGTAGGTTATGATAGTTAATTTTATCTATCTGATCAACTTGACTAGGCTAAGGGATGCCCAGATTGCTGGTAACACATTACTTCTGAGAGTGTCTGTGAGGATGCTTAGTTCTCACTATCTCTGCACTGACTCCTCCGTGTAACCATCTTGACCTCTCACTAGGATTTCTGCAAGAGCTGCACATCCATTGTCTCTGCTTTCACCCTGCTTTCAGTGTGATCACACAGGTGACCCTGTTGAAGACAGTCAGGCCATGTCACCCCTTCCTTGCCTTCCTGTCTCATGCCAATCAAAGCCAAGGCTCTAACAGCTCCTCTCACCTCTGTCCTGATCACCCACTTACCTGTGAGTCTCTTTGCTGTGCTTTGCACCCAGAGCTTTTGTAGTGGAGTCCTTCTTTAAAGACTTGAGTCTGTTTAACTTCTTCAATTTCTTCAAGTTGTACATTTGCACCCAACTATTTCCTTTTTTCTCTTCATTCTTTATTTTTCCTTCTGACATTTATCAGTGTTGGACATATAATTTATTTATTCATGTTAATTATTTATTATATTCTCCCAACTGGAATACTAGATGGAGACAAGGTTTTTGCTTTGGTATTGCTGTACCTCTGGTGTCTGATCCACACCTAACAATTAGTTCCTCCATGGGTATTTTTTCAATATCAGAAAGCATAAATTATCATTGGGGCTGTTAAATTTTGTAGATTAACATGAGGCATAATGAAAAAATTGCATAGCCTTCAAGAACTGAGACTGACTGAAAGAGGCAGAGCTGGGCTTCAAATCTATGACTTTGGGATGCCAAACCTACAATGCTCCCGAGTTGCTTTACAGGAGGGGGAGGGGAAAGGCGAGCAGGAGAAACGGAGAGAGGGAAGGAGGGAGAAGAAAGAATAGGAGATTAAGAATGAATCTGAGAATTGAACATAAAAGACAATCTATCAGGAACAAAGAAAAACGTAGTAGCTACATCCAGTCACCAGGCATCTTCTCCCTAGTGATTCCAACAATAATTAGGAGGCATCAGAGTGACCTGCACAGTGGGCTTGTGGTATGGTCACACTGTCATGAAAGCAACTTCATCAAGAAAACAGGGCAGAGCTGGGCAGCCTACTGAAAGATGAAATCCCTAAGGTAAATCTTAGGACATGGAATTATGTTCCCTAGAGGAAGACTTTGGGCCTTGTCTTTGGAGTATAATTAGAGATTGGCAATCTGAGCATGTCCCGCCCCCCCCCCATGCCTACTGCCTTCTACTTTAGGAAAAGAAATTGGGCACCCATTGAATCAGGGGCAGACTTTAGTGATAGACTCTCCTTTTAAGGAACTGGGTACTGGTTGTGGGGGTTTTAGTAAAGACAATGAGAAAGGAAACAGATGGTATCTGCGAAGGAGGTCCACACAGTGAGCAAAGTAGCCAAAACATTTCAGGGGAGATCCAGAGATGTGGGGAATATATCAGGAATTTGCATTGTCAAAGTGTCTATTTGCATAATACTATTATGAATACTGACAACAGGAAATTCTGGCTTTCTCTCATAAAAATAAAGACGACTGTCTAGAACAGTACTGTCCAGTGGAGCTGTAATGCAAGCCACATACGTGATTTTTCGTTTTCTAGTAGCCAAGTTAGTAAAGAGAAACAAGTGGAATTGATTTCAGTGATGCATTTTAATGTACCCACTATCATCTTAAATATTATCGTTTCAACTTATAACCAATATTCAGGTATTTACGATTTCTTATATATTTTTATAACAGTTTTTGAAATCTTGTGTATATTTGACACTTACAGGTCATCTCAGTTCTGACTAGTCACAGTTCCAGTGCTGGGCAGGTACATGTAGCTAATGGAGCATTGTATTGGGCAGCTCAGGTTTGAAAGATCATCCTTCTTGGAAACCTGGTTCTTTTACTCCTCCCTTGTTAGATGCATTTGCTGGTTTTGCGTTGTCCTCTGCACTCGTGTGTCTACTGTGTGTGTGTATGTGTGCTCACAGGTGGATAGGGCTAATGATCTCAGGGCGTAGGTTTGCCAGTGTGACAGAACGTAAGTAGTTTGAGGATGAAGCTACTTCCTGTTGTCTCTGTTCCCCAGCTCAGACCCCGAGGGAGTAAGGAAGACATGGAAAACTGATGGTGGTTGCAACACCAAGAAAGGGATCCTGATGTGTCACTTGTTGGATTGTGGGTCAAATGGCCTGTCTCTCCCTTCCTCTGTTTTCTTCTCCATTAAATGGGGACCTGCCTTGAGGATTCATGTAAGGATGGAGGAACATTTGGAAAGGCAAAAACACTTCATACAAGTCAGGGTGCATCCGTTATTTAAGATCATTGAAACCAGCTGGTTCCTTTTCTCATCTTCGAATGAGGGTAACCTTGTGTGCAGCAGGAAGCCATGGGCATTATGCTCATGCAAATTATACTCATGTTGAGCTTGAAGGGATGGCTAGTGTATCTGTCAGGGTGAAGGAAAGAAATGGAATTGGATCTTAAATCTGTCTCAAGAAAGATCACCCTTTGTGTATAAGGCCACCTCAGAAAGCCAATTAGCTAGAAGAGTTTTCTGCTCAGACAGGGCTTTAACATAAGCAAAACTGGCAATTGGAGCCATCAAAGGAAATTTCTTTCATCTAAGTTGTCAGTGGCTGCACATTGCAAGAACTCAACTTCAGTCTATTACCAGTTCAATGTTTGAAAGCGCTCCTCTCCTGGGAGAGACCTTGAGGAGCATCTGGTCTTGCCCTCACCAGAATGTGCCTGCTCCTGGAGTTTCTTCCTTATGGTGAGAGCACTTGCTTGCAGAAGTGTTTTACTTTGTTAGACAGCCAGTGTTTGCTTGCAGTTGAACCCATGCTTCTTTATCTGGCCTGGGACTTTAGGCAGCCAAGGTGAAGCAGTGGGGGTGACAAGGAGAGTCCCATGTGCAGTGCACATGAGTGTATCTGATGTGGGCCTCAGGAGCATCTCTTCTTTCATGAATTTTGCACGTGAATTACTATCTTTACTATCTTTCCTCACTACTTTCCTGGCTGGGACTCTCATCTTTATTCTTCTCTTTGGTTTACCAGGTAGACTAGTAGCTGATCGACAGTCCCAGTGACTCTTCCTTCGAAATGTTTAATAGCTTTTTGTTGCCACCTGGTTAAATCCACTCCCTTTCCTGGACTTTAGAGCCATCTGAATTTTGGCTCTAGCCTCCATTTCTTTAAGGTAGACTGTCTTTCTTTCACTAAACAAGTTTTGCCTGATTCCTTCTCTATCCACATCTTTTCTAATCCAGAGTTTTTCTCACAGAGGGTAATCAACACTCTCAGTTGGCCTGAGACTGGAATTCAATGTTGGTGTTTATGCTGGGCCAACCAGGATGAGTCATTCACCCCTCCCACACTCCTTCTACCTGCTACCACTGTTCCCATTTTTAGGGTCCTGCTGAATTCCTGATGGGTATCTGAGCTCCAGCTCTCATGTGTGCATTCATAGAGCAGAGGGCACAGGTTGCTGAAACTGTCTTTTGTGGTTGTATTCTCTTCTTTTCTCGCTACCTAAAATGTGACAGGATCCTTTGAGCAACTGGCACAGAACCTCTCCCTTGCTGGATGTTAAGACCTTATTGGATGAGTACATGAGAGCTGACTGGATTAAATCCTGCAAGCAAGAGGGGTATTATTTTTATGTCAATGGATTTTAACTAATTTTTATTTATTACAAAATAACAAGCTGTACTACACAGAATTTGGAAAAAGAGGAAAAGCACATATACATCTGTTGTATGATCATGGTCCAGAAAAAACAAACTACTAACAGCAATTTGCAGCAATTTCTTCAGTGGGCCTCCAACTGTGGTCTGTCTTTATGTTTCTAAAATTCTTGACTTTATAGTTTAAGTTTTGTATAAATCTTCAATGATATAAATCTATACCTTTCATATATATACACACATTTACAAATATACATATATATGGATATACATATACTTCATATATAGTCATATATTCATGTATATCCTTCCATATATATATTATATATGAATGTGTATTTGATCTGTTCACCTATCTTGTTCCTTTTATGGCCATATCATCAGTTTTTTTTGTTTTGTTTTGATCTCACAGAACTCTGCCTGCCTCTGCTTCCTGAGTTCTGGGATTAAAGGCGTGTACCACCGTGTTTATTTTAGAACCTTTTCTGTGGCCCTGTCTTTCATCCCCACTCTTTCCTAAGATAAATTCTTAGAAGTAGATTTCCTAGGTTAAAGACTTCTGAGTAGCTTCAGGAACTCTGGTGCTGCTTGTAGTTTTCAGGTTATACCCAACTGAGGAAGAGAACTCCAGAGGCTCAAACTTTCACTTAGATTTCAACTTTGGCTATGACCTTTCAGTTTTAGTGCTGTCTTAAGACTTAGTGAGTATTGGTTAAAGGAGACTATATTCTGTTGTAGGGCTGAGAAAACCCAGGCAAGGCTGAAAGGTAGACTGGTTTTGGTTGGTTGGAATTCTGGGAACCACTGTGTCTGTGAAAACATAATAGGATGATAATTAAGCTGGGCAAGTGGTTTGTAACAGCTTATTGCAGTGTGAAAGGGCAGGCAAGGTAATGTGAGGACAAGGGCCCTTGAAGATACATAGTGTATTAAATATGAGGACCGTGCAACAGGGATGAGCCCTGCCTCAGGCACAAGGCCTCTTACAGTTGTCCATCCAGTAATCAAGGACTGATCAAGAGCTTCCCAGGGGCCTGTAGACTCAAAGAGCATCTTTAAATAAGCTTTGGGAAAATTCTAATATCTGACTGATCTTTTGCAACTCTGGCTTGTCCAAACTCAGAAATGATGGTAGCAGTCTAAGTCCACTGGGAGCTTCATCTTGCAGGTCACAGCCTGAAGTAGATTAGGGATAATGGGGATGGATGACAGGTTCCGGTGATTTATTTCTAAGTGTACATCACCTGCTTTCCACCAGCTCAAGACTCTCTCTCTCTCTCTCTCTCTCTCTCTCTCTCTCTCTCTCTCTCTCCCTCTCTCGAGTGAAACCAGGGCCTTGTACATGATAAGCAAATACTCTATGCTACTGTACTATGCCCCTTATGTTTCCAGTCTAGCTCAAGTCTCTTGATCGTAACATTACACCCCAGATTAGATGTTATATGCCGGTGTAATGTAATATTGCTGATAATATTTAAGAACATCATTGATGGGCTGAGAGATGGCTCAGTGGTTGTGAGCACTGACTGCTCTTGTAGAGGATCCAGGTTTAATTCCAAGCACCCACACGATGGCTAACAACCGTCCATAACTCCAGTTCTAGGGGATCTGACACCTTCTGACCTCCATGGACATTGCATGACATGGGTGACATATGAAGGCAATATACTCATAACATAAAAAAAAATAATAAATAGAAATTTTTTTAAAAGAACATCATTGAAAAGTGGGAATAATCTGGAAGACAAGAAATATACTTATTATTCTTATTTTCAAAACAAGTTTTATGAAGTATATACTTCTGAGTTGTTTTTAAATCCCAGGAAAACTTGGAAGTGGGAGCACACACCTTTTAACCCAGCACTCAGGAGACACACAGGAAGATCTCTGTTAATTGGAGGCCAGCCTGATCTACATAGACAGTTTGAGGACAGCCAGGGTTACATAGTGGAACCCCCCCCCCCTTTTTTTTTAAAAAGTATAAATAACAAAATTAAATCCTGGGCAAGAATCTAAAATAGATAATTGAAGGATGGTTTGCATAACCTTGAAAGAGCAAGCAGTAATTACACAGAATCATCATGAACTAAATCAGGAGCAAATCTTGTTCTACTGACTTCATTCCTGTTCTCATGGTAGATGTGTATACCCTAAGCTCAGCAAGTCATTGGAGAAACCACTAGGATAACCTCAGGGTCAAGACAGAAAGCTTTGGACTGGATGAGTTATTCAGGAAATGATATGCCCATAGTACTTTTTAATGAAGCATTCTTAAGCCAGAGACAAGTTTGTAGAGCTACAAGGTTCTATTCTTGATCTTATGCTGTTAACGTTTCATTTAATCAATGACAAAGAAAGAAATATTAGGTGACACAAAGATGGGAGAGATAATGGATATGTTGGATGAAAGAATTCAGATCCAAACTGATTAGTTCAGGCTTGAAAAAATGAATTTAATTTATCAAAATGATGGCTAATAGGGTCATATGCTAGGTTTTATCCATGCATTAAAAGAGTAAAACAAGTGCTCACACGCACCATGGGGTGGTTTGGCTTACTCATATTTCAGAAAAAATTAAGTGTCAAGTGCAGGATGGGCCTGGTAGCATGGATGGATCTACAGGGCCCATTATGGTGAAGAGTTTTCTCCCCTAGCACACATGGAAGGTAGTGACTCTTTATGGGCTCTGCACATTGATTTCATTTTAACAAATGACAGTGTGTAAGAAAAGAACATGGTCACTTCTAGATCTGCTGAGAACAGGTCATGTGTGCCTTCGGGAAAATGCACTCAATCATTTTGAGCCTCAATTTTGTCATCAGTAAAATGGGTGATACTAGTGACTGGGGTAACTTTTATGAGGATTATGAGATTTTTGGTCTTCATACAGTAACAGGGCCTTGCTTAGACTTGCAGTTTAGCCAGTTTTGATATTTTTCTGTCGTGCCTGCTAATGTGTGAACAAGATTCTGAGAATCATGTCATTCATGTCAATTAAAGATTTGCAGTCTGGAGAAGAGTGAATTTGGGAGCATGTGAGATGTGTGTTTTATTTGTGAGAAATTATCTTGAGTGATTCACATGGATTATCTCATTTATTCCCTGTATTAGTTCCTTTTCTCACTTCTGTGACCAAATACCTGACAAAAAGCAACTTAAAGGAATAAGGATTTATTTTGGCCTGCGGCAGGGAAGACATGGCAGAGTTTATGTCGGCAGGGGCATGTGGCTGATGCTTCTTTCTGGGAAGGCAAAAAACAGAGAGCAGTAGATGCTGGCCCTCCTTTTTCCCTATTTATTCAGTATTGGACCCTAGTCTGTGGGATGGTGCTTCCCACTCTTGGAGTGGGTCTTCCCTCCTCAGGTAAACCTCTCTGGAAACATCCTCACAGACATACCCAGAAGTGTAGCTCCTTGGTGATTCCAAATACTGTCAAGTTAACAATGAAGATTGTCATCAATACCTTCTGGTTTGTCTTATGAAATTAGTACTGTTGTTTGGCATTTTATAGATAAGGAAACTGAAACTTATGGGGGATGGATTTAGACTTGAGCCCTACAGTTAATCATGGTCATAACTGGAGGCAAAGTCTGCCCTTCTACCTGTTTTTCTGTGCTCCTAGGTTGTATGCCCTGTATTCTAGAAGAACTGGCAGATGTTTAGGGAAGGTGGTTGGAGGTAAGGGGAGAGCTGCATCTGCACTGAGCTCTAGAAGATGCTATATTGAGTTCAGTCTCTGGGGCATCTTTACTTCTCCCTACGTCCTATTTATCTACCATGTGTTTCTCCGCTCAGTTCTTCAGATATTTTACTAGAAGGTTGCTATTATTCTTCTAGGATTGAGAGGCATGAGCACAGTCTATTCCACCATGTGATGACCCAGGGTCAAGTTTGTATATTTGTCATGGTTAAAAGGACAGGGAGTAAATGGGGTTTAGCTGTGTGGGTAAATGCTTTCTCAGTGACAGTAAGAACTTCCTGGCTATCTAATGTCATCCCCCTCTTTCCATTTCTTTGTCATGGGTCCTGTTCACATTCTTCTCTGGTCAGGAGTGCTGAGGGAGTAGTGTTGAGAAATCCCATCACCCTCCTATCCACAACAGTGCCAGATAGCTGCTGCTTTGGGATGGAGCATAAGGCATAGTCTTTGGGACTACTTAAAGGACTTTCTTGGTCCAGGCCACAGGCAGACATGCAGATGAATGTTTTCTTATCTATATTTTTATGTACTAAGTCATGTTCCATGGGAAAAAGATCAGGACTCACAGTCCAGCTCTTAATCATGCCCGCTGTAGGATCATTGCTGGGGATTTTTCTAGAAGAAGGGTACCTTATCTCTGACTTTTTCCCCACACTGATACCCCCCTTCATCTAGCTTGGAAGCCTCAATTTACATCAGCTTTCATCCACGTTCCAGACTCTAGGATCTGGACTATGCTTTGCCTACTGTGATGTTTCTCTTTTGCCTTCTGTACTTCTAGACCTTACAGACTTTTCCAGTTTCATCTGTAGTCTGCCCGATCCATGGAGCTGTCTGATTATTAAGCCCATGCAGATTTACTATGAGTAACATAAGGGCAAAGATACTGGTCCTTGTGTTCACATGTGCCTGATGCTGAGATGATACTCTTAAATGAATGAAGGGATGAGCACCAGTTGTCTTTGTTCATTTATGCCTACTTGTTTTATTTTGGCAATTCCCTGTTTGGCATTCAAATTATGAGTTGTAATGTCAGAGACTTGAATCAAATGTTTTTTGGGTGGTGGGGTTCATGTTCTGGTATGTATACATGTTCATGTATGTGTTCATGCTGGTGTGTGTGCATATTTGTATGGTGTGAGAATGCGCATATACTACACATATGTGCATGTGTGTAGAGACTAGAGGTCAACTTGAGACAGCAACTCATGTCATTCCTCAGGAGATGTCTACCTTGTACATGTAGGGTTTCTCACTGGGACCTGGGGAATCACAGATTTGCCTATGCTGCTTGTCTAACAAGCCTCAGCAAAGAGATTATAATAGCACCTGTCTTTGCCTCAACAGCATAGAGATTATAAGAGCACTCCACCATGCCTGGCTTTTTGCATGGGTGCTGGGGATTGAAGTCAGATCCTCATGCTTGTGAAGTCAGCACTTTGGCAATGAGAGCTGTCTTTTCCCAGCCTCAGATTCAGATTTTTGCCCTTCCACTTACTTGCAGATATGAAATTCTCTACATCTCAATTTCTTCAGTATTGTAAATTATATCTTAGATTTTTAGGAGCACTGAAAGAGATTATGAAACTTGTTTTAAAAATATAATACTTGTATTAATTCTTTGAGAATTTTATACAATCTATTTTGATCATATTCACCCTTATTTCTCCCAATTCCTCCTAGAAACAGTCTCCATCTCTCCACTGCCCCCAACCTCCTGTCTTGTTTTTTTATAATAACCCACCAAGTTCAATTTGTGCTGCCTCTATAGTCATTGGTGTGAGGACTGCTGCTGAAGTATGGTCAACCTACCAGGGAGGGGCTACAACTGTAAAGAAACCTGACTCTCCACCCTCCAGAAGCCATCAACCGCCAATAACTCCTTTGTTAGGTGTGGGGACAGGTAAGCCCCTCCCCAATCCATGCTAGAACATTGACTGGCTTGATCTTGTCTATGTCTTATACAGGCAAGCACAGCTGCTGAGTTCACGAGTGCAGCTGTCCTGTCAGGCCCAGAAGACACTGTTTTCCTCTGGTCCTCCTCCACTCCTGGCTCTTATGGTCCATGATGGTCCCTGAGCCTTGGGAGAGGGAGTGATAGAGATACTCCATTTGTGGCTAATCATTCTACTGACAGTTACGCTGTACTTCGACCAGTTGTGACTTTATGGGGTAGCCACCATCCACTGCACAAAGAAACATCTTTGAAGAGTTCTGAGAGCTTTTCTCATCTGTCGGTACACAAAACTGAATTTAGAGGGCAATTTAATACTGTGTCTGCTTAGCAGAATAATAGTAGTAGGTTTAACCCCTGGGCCTGTAGCTCCATAACCATGGTTTCTTGGCCAGATTTAAGTACTGGTCATGGATTTTCTCCTGTGGAGCAGGCCTTAAATCCAGTTAAAAAGAGGTTGGTTACCTCCATAACATTTGTGCCATTATTGCACTCATGGCATATCTTGTCATGCTGGTCATTACTGTAGTTCACAGCTGATTAAGACTGTTGATGCGTGCCCCCCAATCCCACCCAAATAACCTTCATAGCTCCTTCCTCTATGAAAGCCAGTAGGAAGGAGGCTTCCTGGTCAGCACCAACTTGATTTCTCCATGTCCTGTAACCAAAGTGCATGGTCTCTTCAGCAATAGGATCTTACCATCAAGTTCTAGTGGGCAACCAAGAGCAATGGCAGGAGCTTGTATTGTCTCTAGGATACCCTTGACCTACAGCTTGAGGGGAGGTATCCCATACCTGGCACTGACTGGACTTTCTATTTGGAAACCTATGGGTTCTGAGAGGAACATATTCCTCTGTTCAGAGCAGTGCCAATTAAACTCTTTTGTACACACACACACACACACACACACACACACGCCTATAAAATATTAGATTGTCATATGGCTTTTTCAAACATCTTTAGTGTTGTTATCCCTCCCCCACCCCCTCTTCTTCCCAATTCTCCCATCCCTCTCCCCACTTAAACCTCCTGCCCTATTATTCCTCTTTTCCCCAAGCAAAGTACTCTTAACAATCATAAGAAGCATCCAGAAAATACTAGTAGCTCTCCTGTAGGTAATCAGGAAGGCAGGAAAATGCCCATTTTACTGGCGATTAAGCATTACCTTCAATAAACTCATGTTAAGTGTCTAGTGGATAAGAATCGAAACACAAAGAAGGCAAGTAACGACTTAGCCAAGGGAGTCTGATGCATTTAGTTAATCATGAATGTGGAACTCACAGGCTTAATCACAGACAGTTTGGGAATAAAGAGAGAAACAAACATGAGGTCAAGGCCATTGTTACATTGGTGTTCTCTCTGTTGTCTCTGGACATGATGTTCCTAAACGGTGGTGCTTATATTTGAAAGGCAAGTCAATTTAGGACAGTTCTGCTTTAAAAGACCATAATAGATGATAGTAAGAGAGGGATATTCAGAACTAGGTTGTGCTATAGGGAGTACAAATGCCAGTGGCAAGTGCCTTTGCTGTCCCTCAGAGGGGCTGGGGGGCAATATCAAATTGCTAGAAAGATGAATTCCCATTTCCCATCTTCATTTGCTGCACTGGGGTCAGACTCTACTTTTACATGCATGCACAGTATTGCTACTGGGCTAGAATGTGCATATTTTGGCACAAAGAGACAGTTTTTCACTTCCCTGAAGAAAGAGATAAGCTAACAAACAGCACAGGGAAGGCTGAGTCCCAGTAATGCTTTGATATCTAGAGCAGCTATTAGCTGGGGTGCTTTGTGTAAGCTTTGGGGTACAGCCTTGTGTGCCTTGGATGAGGATGCATCTAGAAGTGGGGATGATAAGATCCAGACAGGACCAATCTTCAGGGACTAAGGAGATGCAGCCTTCAGGCCCCATTTCTGGGCTTTGGTGTCTGAAGATTAGGAGCCAGAGAGTCAGCAAGTCAGGCTGCACGCAGCCCATGGAGAGCAGGCTGATTAGTCAGGAGCACATATGATTTACCCATATGAACTGCTGTGGATTGTCGTGGGTGCAAAGGAATAAAAATTATAGAGTTGTGAGGACAGCTGGCCTCTTCCCCCTCAGCAGAGAGGCAAAGGGTCCAGGTCGTCACCCGGCTATCATCTAGTCCCCAAAGAGCTGGACCAAATGCCCATCCAGATTTCCTTAATTTGTTAGTTCACTCATCAAATGATTGATCATTTTATTTTTTTTTCATTTTGTTTTAATTTTATTTTGTTTTTTAGAAGAAGCATTTCATTACAGTGAATGTACTCAATAACAATTTCCAGAGTGAAGATACATCTCTTTCAAAAGTGGCTATAAGTTGAATTAATACAGTTATACAATATTGAACTCAGTATAAACCCTGTAAGACATAAAATTGAATGAGTTTTTACCATTTAAAAAAGATCTCCATTTCATTTTAAAATATGCTGTTTCTTAGAGAAAGGCTCATTGTTTTTGCTAATAACACTTAGATGTTGGTGTATGTGTCTCTAAACTGTATGTATCTGATTATTACTAGTCATGGTTGGTTGCACTTGGATCCTTGGCATCGTGTATGGATATAAAGTCATTGGGTAGATTTCAATGGTAATGTTGTTTATCACCTCTACTAATTAACATGATTTAAATTTTTATGCTTCCTCTGCAAATATAACTCCTTTTTTTTTTTTTTTGATCTTTTTGAGATAGGGTCTCCCTGTAGCCCCAGCTGTCCTGGAACTCACTATGTAGACCAGGCTGGCCTTAAATTTGTTAATTTTTTTTGTGTGTATATCACATAGAACATCCCAAGCAATCTTATTCATCTATATACCCACTTCCTAGATGGCACCCTCCCATAGCCTCCCCCTTCCCCTAGAGCCCTTGTACTCTGTCATCCCTGCTACTGTCTGCTGTGTTGTCGGCACCCCAGCCTTTCCCCAGGACTTGTCCATACCTGTGGTGCTACCATTTGAGGTAGTCATAACAAAAACAGAGAAGAGATACTTGCTTTTAAATCAGTTCCCAAAGCTTCTGTGTTTAAATGAAGTATTTTTTGGATATTTCTTTCTCTCTCTCTCTTTTTTTTTTTTTTTTTTTTTTTTTTTTTTTTTAAAAAAAAAAAAAAACGGCAAGCACTAGGTTTGGTGCTTAGCTGTGATGCCCTGTGGTTTGATTTTCCTATTCCTCAGTCCTTATTTTGTGGTGAGGCGAAGAGGGAAGTCCCCTTATTGAACACGACCACAAACTTACCAGTTCATGTAGGGATCTTTATTTAATACTGTCTGTGCTGGATAGCTTGATTGTCAATTTGACACACCTGGGTTGAGGGACCCTAAATTGGAGAATTGCCTCCATTGAACTGGCCTGTGGCCATGTCTGTGGGATATTTTCTTGATTGTAGAATGGTGTGGGAGGGGCCAGCCCACTGTGGGTGGTGCCACCCCTGAGCAGGTTTTTCTGTGCTGTATAAGAAAGCAGGCTGAGCATGGGCCAAAGAAGCAAGCCAGTAAGCAGCGTTCCTCCATGGCCTGTGCTTCAGCTCCTGCCTACAGGTTCCTGCCCTGAGCTCCTACCTTGGGCTCCCTGATGAACTGTGACCTGGGAGATGTAAGACAAATAAGCCCTTTCCTCTCTGAGTTGGTACTGGTCAGAGTGTTTTGTCACAGCAATGGAGAAACAAACTAGAACATGCTCTTGGAACCAAAGAACTGGGGCTGTGGTATTTCCCAGGGATGCCTTTAGATGTGTGACTGCCTCAGGTATATCTTAAGTCCGTTAATTGCCCTAGCGCCTCTGTTATCTTAGCAATCTTCCCTCACATAGTGTTGCATACACTAGTTAGATTGAGTTGGTTAATATGTCATTTTTAAGATTTTTATTTCTCAGTGTGTCCAGTTGACTTACTCTAAAATATGAACAAAAATTGTATATTTTTATGAGTTGTTTTCAGGGATTCAAGAAAGATCTCTTCCCTAGAAATATGCCCCATGTTTTAGACCAGAGTACTCTAAATTTTACCTTTAGCAATGTGCATTTTTACTATAAGTATGAACATCTGTAGTTATGTATACTTTAGTATGATGTAGTCAGTGTTCTGTTCTTTTAGCTAAGGGGAAATTACAGTAGTGAAAGACGGTCTGGAATCCCTAGAGGCAAAGAGGAGACTAGAGAGGGAAGAGAGGAGAAAGCGATGGACAAAACGCAGGTACCAAAATCAGGCTGTTTCTTTGGGCTGAGAGAGGACCTCGGCCCTGTCTGCCCAAGTAGAATGAAAGAACTTTAGGATGTAGCACGGATTTTTCCCTCAGAAGCAGTTTTTTTTTTTTTTTTTAAGTTTATTTATTATTTTTATTATGTGTATGAGTGTATTGCCTGGATGTATGTAAGTACACTCATGTTGTGTAATGCCCACAGAGGTCAGAAGGCATTGGATTCCCTGGAACTGGAGTTATGGACAGTTGTTAGCCACCATGTGGATGCTGGGAATCAAACCCAGGTTCTCTGCAAGAGCGGTCAATGCTCTTAACCGCTGAGTCATCTCTCCAGCCCCAGGAGCAGTTATTAATCACCAAGAGCACAGAGGATGTCTTGCCCAAGGCAGGGATCTCAAGGGGGGCTGTACATGCTGCCCTGGCTCAGTCTGTGGATCTCAACCTCATATGGGTGTGATGGCCTTAGCCACTATCACAGTGAGAACAAGTTATGAGGGGTCCCCACACAGGCAGGGGCTTCATCTATGAAATCCCTTCCATGGCCTACACAGAGGCTTCCCTTGATAGGAAAGGTCACATTCTGTAGTGAAAGGTGTGTGGGCAGGCTTCTGTAGAGCTAGTCTGCTTAGGCACGTCCTAGCTTTATGATCTTGACCAAATGAACTGACCTCTATGATCAATAAAGATAAAAGAGCACTGGCATCTATGTGTGATGAGAGTTTTAAATAAGACAATGTTGGGCCTGGGGAGATGGTTCAGTCGGTGAAGTTCTTGCTATGCAAGCATAAGGACCTGAGTTTGGATCTCTAGTACTCATGTCAAAGCTGGACATTGAGATGCATGTCTGTCTCTAACCCAGGCCTTAGTGTGGGATGGTGTGAATGGGAGGTCGTATAGGGACCTGAAACAGGCAGATCCCAAGAACTCTCTGGCCAGCTACTGTAGCTATTGGTGAGCTCTAGATTCAGTAGAGAACCTGTCTCAAAAAATGAGGTGGAGAAAGTGATAGAGGAAGATAGCTGATGTGACCTTATGGCCTTAGCACACATGTGAAAGGTACTCACACACATGTACATATGTGAACATATACACACAGTGAGATGATGTATATAGGACCTCCTTCTATGAAAACACCTGGCAAGCCAGCTTTCTCTTTAAGTAATTTTGTTTTATAGTTAGTATGAAAAATCTACCCTTTAAGTTATTTCGATTAGAAATTTTTTCCCCAGAATTGGTAGAGTATAAATTCAAGAGTCTAGAAGAACATTAAGAAAGAGAAGGGCTCCCAGAGGGGCTGTCCCCTGCAGATTCCCTTTCATGTGGTTTGCAGCCTGGTGAATGTGGCAGGTAGGGGGCCCAGCTGCTCCATGGAAGTCCTACCACTGCATTGTTCTTGGTACTTATGCAGCCATTCAGGACTCTCCAAAAATTGGCTTAGGAAATAGTTTGAAAGTTATTACTTGGGATTCAGGAAACTCCAGGTGGCTTTTGAGAGCTGCCCCCAAATGCAGCCTGGGATGAGTCCTCAGCTGTTCACTTTCAAGACTTTCATTATTTTTCATGTTTATTTCTTGCAGGAGCCAGAGCTGGGGTATTCATGAGCTCTCACTGTCTTGATCTTTTCACAGATCCCTTTGTTTCTTAGGGAGAGAAAGAAGCTTGATCCCCAATCCCCTCTGCCCCACCATAGGGTTCAAGGAAACTGGCCCTTGTAATTGTAAATTACCCATGAAAAAAGACAAAGCCCTTGGCTCCCTTCCTGGCTGAAGCTTCCAGATCAGCAGTGATAGTGGAAATTAATGAAAGCTGCTGCTGAGCCTCCAGCCTGCTGGTGGTTGCTTCTATGAAAAGACAGCAATTGAAGTGGCTTTGGGGATGGGCATTCCAATAAGGATTTTTGTTTAGGATACAGTTACTATACATGCCAGGGGGTCCAGCAGTACCTCAGGTTTCTTGGAAGTAGTTCTGATTTGCTCACTTAATAACCCATCTACTTTTCTTTCAAAATGTAACCTCTTTCCCCCCTCATCTGACCACCAGGAAAAAAAAAATCCAGCGCTCCAAGCACAATATAGTAGTAGCCCAGGGAGAAGCCAAATGTCTGCATCTCACTGTTTTCTTCTTCTTTTTAGTAGTGGAATGAAGCTCTGCTGAATTCATTTTCTCTTTCATCTTGGCTCATCCCCTTGATGATGAGCTGATGTTAAACAGCTGACATACTTGGGCTGCCCAGGAATCCACATATGAAACAAACCAGACCCAGCCTTCTTAATTGTCCTCCTGTGACCAGGCTAAATTTGTTCTAATTCTTGAATGTATGGGTTCCTGTGCCTTGGGCCTGTAAGTGTCATCCATGAGCATTGCCAGTTGTGCACTTTCCATCAGACCTTTTAGTAAACTGATAGTGAGTCCAGTGAAGGCCACTGGGGAGGGGTGAGCCTGTTAGAATCAGGACAGTCTCTCATTCCAGTGGAAGGGGAAGTTTTGTCTTTAGTTATCCGGTGTCTTCTTAAGAAATAAGTTCTTGGGGCTGGAGAGATGGCTCAGCAGTTAAGAGCACTGACTGCTCCTGCAGAGGACCCGGGTTCGATTCCCAGCACCCACATTGGTGGCTATGAACTGTCCTTAACTCCAGTTTCAGGGGAATCCAAAGCCCTCTTCTGACCTCCGCGGCATTGTGCGACATGGGTACACTCACATACATGCAGGCAATACACTCATACACATAAAATTAAAATAATAAATAAAATATTTTTTTAAAAAAAGAAATAAGTTCTTAAATGGAGAGGGTACGTGTCACACAGTACATGGACATGAGTGCTTTGTTGTACTCGACGGCTACGTGGCTGTGTTTTAGACAGTGTAGTGACACACTGTTATTCTGCCAAGATTTAGAAATGGGCTTTAATCAACACTGATACATTTACCATTTGTAATTTTGGATATTACTGTCAGCATCCACAAAGATCTATGGTATTATAATATTTCGTATTACTGTGAAAATTTTGCAGTTGATTCAATTAGATAGTAGCTGTGTTTTCTCTCTAGGGACTGAGTCCTTTCTGGAGCTCCTTTTCGTTATACTCTTGGTAAGTGAACTTTTTCTTTTCCTTTAAAATGCTTCAGTCTCTGAGACTTCCTTTGACTTTTTCAATTGAAAACTTGATTGGGTTATTTGTGGTCTTTCTTGCTTGATGGTTCACATTTTGAATGTGATGACTTTTCCTTTGTTCAAAACTCACCCACACATCTGTGACATTTTACACTGACCCCACCCAGGCCCTTTTCAGATACAGGGTCTTGATTCATCTTGAAGCAGCATTTCATGGATTAGCCTTTTAGAAATACCTGGTCATATCAGAAAAACTCAGCAATAGATGAGCTAGCAGTTTTCTCTCATTTTTTTTCTCTTGACAAAGTTTGCATGTCTTCTTGTGGAGACTGTGGATGAACTGCAGTGTCTGAAATTCTTTGTGACAGTAAGGCTTTATTGGGGTCCTTGCTGTCTTTCTTTCCTGCGATCCCAGGTCCAAAGAGTAGACAGAGGGCTCTGAGGTAGAAATACTTATTAAAATTTAGGATGAGAAAATGACATGATAAAGAAGTAGAAACTGACCTCAAAGATGTAGATAGCTTTATTAGTTATGAAGGGCATGCAACCTTCCTGTGGGAATGGAAGTTGGGTGTCGGAGTTGGGGGTGGTGGTCTGGAATTTATAGGTGGGTCCAGCAAATCCCAGAAAGAGGGCTGTGCCTTCATGGAATACCAGAAGGTGGGTCATGCCTTATATGGTGTGGAGCTCCTTGCTGGGAAGGATGGGGAGTTCTGATAGGGGAACCAGGTATCTTCTGCAAGGTGATCTTCTGCAAGGTAAGGAACCAGATCTACAAGGAGGCTGATAAGGAACCAGATGTCTTTTAATAAGGGACCAGAAGTCCAGGTTAGGGGTCATGTGTTCTGAAATAGATGTATCTCCCTCCTGGAGTAAGGAGGCAGGGTGAGCGGATGGTCAGTTCGTTCAGTCATTTGTCAGGCTGGTTTTCCTTCACTTGTCTGTATTAAATAGGAACCATCAGAAGCACAGGCAAATTAGATGTCTTTTAAGTTATAGTAAAGGAAAACCATCACTTTCTGCAAATTTGGGTCAGAACTAAATTGGGTCAGAACTAAATTTGAGTCAGAACTAAATTTGGCTCAGAACTAAAGAATTGACATCAGCTCAGTTTCCTCTAAGACATCCCAGATTCAAAGTCTTAAGATCCAAGACAAGTTTCTTGGTGATAAAAATTCTCTGCAAATACTTAAAGACCATTTAGCTGACTTCACACTCTGTATCGCACCAGCCAGAATGGATCAGGTCACAAGCTGCAGGGATCAATGTCTCAAGGTTCCCTGGTGGTATCTTTGGGATGCTCACACCTCTGATGTGTTGTAGATCATTAGAAGAGACGAGGAAACAGTCACATTTTATTAATTTTCTTTTATTGAAGAAGTTTTAATTTAGTCTTTCCTCCTGGAAGCCTATTTTTGCTGGGTATAAAATTTAGTATTGACAATTTTTTTTTTCTTTCAGCACTTGAAAATATTGTGCCCCTCCCCCTTTTCTTCTTTTGACTTCCATAGTTTTTTTGACAAAAAATTGCCATCAAGTTGTTTTCCCTGTATAAGTAAGGTAGTGCTCATCACAGTTTTCAAGACTTTGTCTATGTGTCTATGTTTTTAGCTTTTGATTGGGATTTCTTTTGGTTTAGATATTTTGAGTTTGCTTATGGGATTTGCCAGTTATCTTAAACCTTTAGGTTTTGGTCTTTTGTCAAATTTTGGAAATTTTCAGTCATTGCTTCTTATTTCTACCGCCTTTCTCGTCTTCTCCCGGTTCTTCAATGTGTGACTGTTTGATCCTTGTATGTCTAGCCCCAAGAGTCCCTGATGATCTCTCTGCTCAGGTTTTTTCTTGTCTGTATTCTTTCTGGTGTGCAAAAAATGATTTCTACTTTTCTGTCTTGAAGCTCAGTTTTCTTCCTCTTTCTTCTCCAATCCATTTTATGGCTCAGCTTTTGGGTTTTTAATTTTGGTTATTGTATTTGTCAATTTGAAAAATTGCCACCTGGCTCGTTTTTATATCTCCCACTCCTTTTCCTTGCTGAGAATTAATGTTCTTTCACGTATTTTGAGTGTATCCATGACTGTTCATCAAAGAATCTTTAAACTCCTTGTCAGGTAATTCTAAATCTCTTTATTTCAGTACTTTTGTGTGTACTTCTCACTCATGTTGATACTTTCTTTGTTCTTCATATGAACTTTCTTTTTGTTTTAAAATTGAATTTGGACACTTTGGATACTAGGTTATTCAACTTGGAATCTTATGTCAAGCTTTTATGTTAGCAGGCATTCTCTGATTTAATGCTGATGGGAGTTGGGTGGGTACCTTGTTGCTGTCAGATGGGGTAGAAGGCCAAGTTGACACTCTGAAAAGGGAGGGGCTTCTTGTTACTGCTGGGTGGTAGTGCATGCAGAAGCGCTGAAACTATCACCTCTGATTACCCCCCAAATTGTTGTCTGTCATTTCTGTCATATGCACACCATTTTTAGGTCTATTTTTTAATTGAATTTTTCTGAATTTCATACAACATGTTTTGATCATATTTAGACCCAGTCCCCTTTCTGTATCCCATGTAGCGCCCCCTCTGGATTTTATGCATTCCATCTGTATTTTAAGGCTTATTGAGCCACATTTTTGCCCCCAAATGTCCTTTGATGTGAGTCCATCTACTGGGGTTGACCTATTTAGTGTTATTCACACTTTTGTATTATTATCCTTGTGTTGCTGCATAAAGTGATAACTTTAATGATGTGCTGAGTCAAAGCCAAATGTGCACAGAAGGTGATTTTCTAAGAAATGTGACCAGCCACCCCACCCCCATCCTAAGTTATGGGGGTAAGAAGCCATGAAAAATTCAGTTCTGTTTAGTCTGACACTGACCTCCTTGTTGGAAGAAATTGGGCCAGGGGCCTCAAAGATTAGTATTTTGGTCTTTCCTCAGCCCTATGTGGTAGCCATCTAGGCTCCACAAATAAGGGTGACATTTTCTTTTTTTCCAAAAAAATTTTTTATCTATTATTTATGTGTATGAGTGTTCTGCCTGCATGCATATAAGTGCACTCGTGTGCAATGCTCACAGAGGCCAGAGGAGGATGCTGGATTTCCTGGAACTGAAGTTACAGACAGTTGTTACCCATCACGGGTGAGCTGGGAACTGAACCCGCATACTCTGCAAGAGCAGCCTGTGCTCTTAACTTCTGAGCCATTTCCATAGCCAGAGAGAGACATTTTCTGACTGGTGAACTAGGCAGACATAGGAGGTGTCGTGCAATAACTACAGAGACAGCTATTAAGGACACAGGGTTGTAGTACCAAGCCTATTGAGTGCAACAGCGATCTCACCCCTGTAAGAATCAGTTCAGGGCTGAGACTTTGGAAGATCAGCCACAAATTAATCAGAGCAACTCTTATTATTTTTATTCATGTTCTAGGAATACCTTGTGTGCAAGAAGCTTAGATATAAGTGAATATTAATAATTCCTCAAATCCTTTCTGTTGTATCTATCTGCACAGAATGGAAAGAAGTTTTACATACACTATATTTTTAAGATTTCACAATAATGGTGTGCACTGGTTAGAACCTGTGTTGTCATTCCATTTATTGAGGATGAAGCTGGAGCTCAGAGAGATTAGATGATACATTCCTTGGTGTCAGGATGGCAATAAGGTCCTCAGACTCTAAAGATGAGTGCTTCCCACTGTGCTTTAAGAGCCAACATCTCAGAAGCTCCTAGAAAGCTGTTGGCACTCTGATTCTCAGTGTTTGCATCTTAAACCACAGCCCAGCTGAAGCATCCTGTCATGGGGGGATGAAATTAATCCTTTTTGCACATCTCAGAAAACACAGTGATGGTCTTGCAACCCTTGCAATCACTCAGGAAATGTGTTTTGAGCATCCACCACAATATATGCAAATAACTGATGTAGAAAATGTGAGCATACTCCTTTTATCAAATGAACTTCCCACTTCATGGTCTCATGGTCCAAAGTAGGAGGTCAAGTTTAAGCCTTTCATGGTATAGGAGAAGGTAAGGTGGGAGATGTGCTATGAGAAGCTTTCACTTTTTGCTAGGGGTTCCTGGCCAGATAGATGTCGTGGGGAGGAGGTAGGTAATTTTCTGGGTGCCTTTTAAATATGGCCAAGAAGTTGTCTTCCATCTGTGCGAGTTAGTGACCTACACTCAGGATAGACTATGCTCTGAATTCTTTTTCCCACATGCTCTCCTGAGAGCCCTTATGAACTTGAACAGGCTGCTGTATGGTTCCAGGCTGGGGCTGGGAACAAGGATTTGCCTTCCCTGAACAAATGGGGAAATGAAGATTTTGGAATAGAAAACCCCCAAACACCCTTTTATTCAGGTATTGGTTGAAAAGACTGCAGAATGGGCTTCCCAAGCCTTTCTGTAATAATTAAGACAATGATTTTAATAATGCTGCTGGTGCTGCTGCTGCTGCTGGTGCTGCTGATTCTGATAACGATGCCTCCACTTCACATGTACCCAGCTCATCTCCACGTTGATCCTCACAGCACTGAGATGTATTCTGTCACCTCCATACTACAAATGAACAAATCAGTCCTGTCTTGATTTATTTTTTGAACAGGGTTTTTCAAAATAGCGCAGGTTTATCTTGAATTTGTGCTTACCATTCACCTTCCAAGTAGCTGGGATTACAGGTGTGTGCTGTTGTGCTCTGCTCCATGTCATACAACGTTTGGTAGAGCTGCCTTCTTATTTAAGGGCTCTTAAACAGGATCCTTTAAAACGGTTTCTTAAACAAACAGTACTTTTAACAAAGCTAAATGCTCAAGTGAGTAAAGAGCATGTTAGACGATCCTTTGTCCAGCTCCCTCCCTTCCCTTCCCCTTGGATCATTTGTCATGCTGGACTGACTTGGATGATACCTACACCAGTGCATCATGTTGAATGAGATTTCTAGGTTGTGATAGTAATTTTGCCAATGTAATAATGGTGATTATTATTAATTATAGTAATGCTAGTTTTTATTAAAGCATAAGCCCTGTGTTGAGAAGCAGAGTGTTTCTTCCTCTTTTGTAATCTTCACAGCAATCAGCTGGGAACATGTTATTATCTCCACTGTTGCAGATGAAAGACCTGAAGGTTAGCGTTATCGAGTAACATGCCTAAAGTAATACAGTGGCGAAGGGGTAGAACTGGGACTTGACATCAGGTCATCTCCATTCAAAGGTCCGAGCTTCTAACCCCCCAAACCTCACTTTCTTGCACAGGAATGCAGGGTTTGAAGAATCTGGACTCTGAAGGCACACTCAAAATGCATCATGGACACACTGAGGAGTCTTCTCCTATAGTTCACTTTTGCCCTTTCATTCTACAAGTTGCTGGTTTGATGCTATGTGCCTGGGACCTGCTTTAGGCTGTGCTACAGAAGACATGAGTGGCGTATCAAACACGGAGACTCCTTATTCACTTCCCAGACGTTAATCAATGGCAAATTAGAATGGAATTGATATATGCATAAGACATGCACATTAATTCCGGATGTGTTTATCATAATTAGTGCTATTACAATGAATACCAAAGGAATGAGGGAATGATTAGCTACACTTAGTATTTGTTACGGTTTGTTTAAAAAAGTTAAACACAAAATTAGTTGAGGTTTGAGAAGCGATGTGCCATTTGCATGGTGGATGTGGCTTGAGAGCCTTGAGTCTTTGTAGATTGGAGCTTTTGAGGGGGCTTCCCCACAGAGTTTTATAGAAAACTGAGTTAATGAGACTATCATCTTCAATTAATGATGTGACTTTCCTTTCTTAATTATTTGTATCTCACATCTGTTCTCTGCAATCACACCTACATTAAATAAAGCAGATTAGTACAGAAGATGAAAATGGAGGTGGGAGAAAGGTAGATTTCTAGGGAGCTGAAAGGCTTGGTAGCAACCATCTAATTGAAGTTTAACTGACAGGAAAAAAGCTGCATACATTTATTGTGTTACATACTTAATGACAAGTTTGAAAGTGAATATACATCTATGAAGTCATCACCACAATCCATGCCCAACAACTCCAAAGTTTCTTTCTGCCCAGGGTTAGTTAATGTTGTTGCTGTTATT
>NW_008348586.1:5178036-5187817 GCF_000622305.1 Nannospalax galili
CTATTATTATTTTATAGTAAGAACACTCGACATAAAATCTACTTTCTTAACAACATTTAAGTTTGTGATACAGTATTGTTGACCATAGTGCTTGTTGATCTAGGACTTACCCATCATGTCCAATTGAAATTTGCATCCTTGACTGGCACCTCCTTGTTGGTCCCTCCTCCCAGCCTTTTATGACTAACATTCTACTTTCTGCCTCTATGAGTTTGACTCTTAGATTCATCAAGTGAGATCATATAGTGTTTGTCCCATTGTGTCTGGTTCATTTCACTGAGTACAATGTCCTCTAGAATCATCTATTTTATTGCAAATGGAAGAATTTCCTTCTTTCTTTGAAAGCTGAATACCCTGTTGTATATATGGAATGTATTTTCTTTACTGATTCATCTATTAATGAGCTTTAAAGTTGCACCCATCTCCAAAGGACCAGTAGATACTTAAAAAAGGCATATAATGCATTAACAGGATATTCGTATTTATTGAAAATTACTGTGACCTCCCACCTTCATTTAATTGGTTCTAATTTAAGCTTCAGAATGACTCTGAGGCAAGAATTAGCATAAGGGCCTGACTCACAAACATTGTGTATTCAAAATTACACAGCTATGAGGTGCAAATCATGGATTCAACTCTAAGTCTATGACCTCAAATCCACACATGTTCAATAAGAGCAGTGTGGTTCCCCTGAAGAGGGTAAAGGTTGAAGCCCATGGAGCTAGCTGGTACCTTGAGTTGTCTCTAGGGCACTTTGCTCCATTGTCCTGAAGCTCAATTTGAAACCCTTATCTGACTGGCTACCTCTCAGATGCACAGAGTGCTTCCTAAAAAGGTGAATGGAAAGAAGAGAGTTGATTTAGGACAAACCCAACTCTTCTGTTAGACCAGCTATCCAGAGTGTTCATTCTGCTGTGACTTGTTTTCAAAGGTTGTTTTCTGAAGAGACAATGGGTCATATTGAAGAGTGCATTCAACAAACATTTGTTGAGCATTTACCTTTGTTAAAAACACTTCCAAGATCTAGCGAGGTGGATGAACAGCACAGTCACATGTACAGATCCTTTACATTTATAGTGAAGACATTCAGAAATATTCAACATGCTGTGATAAATATTTGGTAGATATTGCCTTGGTTTCCTGTAGAGTTAGTGAACAGCAATAACCTAATATATAAATTGGAAGGAATGCAGTATATGAGTTGAATCTTGATGACTATCGAATGCCTGTTTGGTGTAAGATACTGTGCTACAGTCTCTGCATAGGTCCGATAGCCCTGGGAATTCATGTTTTGGAGGAGACACTCTGCTGGGACTGTATTCCACCCTTTAACAGTTTTTAACAAGGAAGAAACTTTTGTAAACTGTTGAAGAAATGAATAATCACACATAATCACACGTAGACAACACAAACCAAGGCACACAGTAGAGTTTCCGCTCTCTGCTTTTGCACTTCAATGTCTGTGCCAGCAAATGGGGAACACAGCAAGTTTATAAGAACCCCACCTGTACATTATGAAGAGTGTGGGCTGGAGAACCCCACCTGTACATTATGAAGAGTGTGGGCTGGAACCCTAGATCTTCTGCTTGCTGGCTATGAAACCTCATCTCTCAGTCTCTGAGTTTCATAATTTTTAAAGTGGATTGATTACAGCGTGGCATTGCATGGCAAAACTTAAGATAGCAAATACTTAGAGAAGCCTTTAGAATAGAAGCTAGCATGTGGCAAGCACTTAACCAACATAGGCTATTTAGTTTGCTTTTGCCTTAATCTTAGAAAAGAATTTCTTTTAGCTAGTTCTTGCTTTCCTTCAATTTCATTTGAACTTATTCTAAGCTCCCTTCCCTCTTTTAGACCTCGGTGATACATTTTGATGAAGGGATTCTGTATCTTCTCATTAAAGTACTATACTGGGTCCTGTCCAGTTTCTTCTAGCTATGAGACCTTGTTTTGCATCAGCCAAAGCATGCGTATCCACAGGCAGGGCCAGGCTGAAATATAAACATTCTTCCTCTTCAATTTTCTCAGTGCATTAGTTACATTTCTTTTTTTCTTTTTAAAATCAAAAGCCAAGGGAATCAGCTGGAATTCACTTAAGCAAGAAAAAGAACCTTGTTGGAAAGATACTATAGGCATTTTAGGGAGTGAATGGACCTCAATATGGTAAGGCCCAGCAAAAATCCAGGTCTCAGGGAAAGATTCTGGATGTTTCTTCCAGATCTCCACCAGAATGTCACCAGATTCCTAACAGAATCCCAAAGGTGAGTCCAGTTTTCATGTCTTTGGCCAGGCATCCATCATTAAATAATTTTGCCATAACCAAATGAACAGGGTCATAAAGCAGAAACAGAGCTGTGGGAGTGTAAGATCTGGGGTTAAACTACTGCTGTCTCCTGCAGCTCCTTATACATATGTGAGTGTGTGCACATGTGGGTGTGCATGCACATATGTGTGCATGTGTATAGAGACTGATGGTTGACATTGGTTTCTTCCTCAGTCACTTGCCACCTTATCCTTTTGAGACAGGCTCTCTTACTGAGCCCAGCGCTCACAGATTATCTAGTGAGATCCATGGATCTACTTGTTTCCACCCCACTGTGCTGTGCTTCAGGTTATAGATCTGCACAATCACACTCAGCTTTTATGAGGGTGCTGGGGATCTGAACTCAGGTCCTCATGCTTTATAAACTGAGCCATTTTTCCAGCCCTGCTGCAGTTACTTTTTGCATAGCTTGAAAGTTGTGAATTTTCTGTTTTCTACTTCTGTACAGATAGCATTACCTGGACATGCATATGAAAAGGTGTGTGTGTGTGTGTGTGTGTGTGTCTGTGTGTCTGTGTGTGTATGTGTGTAGTTGTTACAAAGAAGTGTGGTTTAGGAAGCTTGCCCTAGAAGAGTACAGCACAAACCAGAACCTGACAAAAAGATGACTTTATCAATTTGAACATGATTATGATTTCTGCATCAGCTGTTTCCTGGTTTCTTTTCTTCTAAAATATTTATATCTTCTTCATATTTTATGCCGCCTAAAAATTGGGGCATCTTTGGCTGAAGTGTTCAGTTAAGGGTTTATTTTAAATAGAAGCACATAAAATATTGTCAAATTTAATTAGGTTTATTGTATGTCAATAACTGTACAAACTCATCACTTCTTCATGTTCCTTTCACCACAGTCCACACTAGGATATCTGTATCCCTCATATGAAGAAGAGCTTTGGAAAGAGGCAGGTAACTGTTTCAAGATTAGCCACATCTAATGTAAATTGAATATATTTAAATGAATTTGAACTCATTTGCTAATTCCCAAGCCAGTGTTCCCTATTATCAGATATCCTAGATCTTCATTTTTAATGTTTTAAGAAATTATTTTGCTTATCTATCACGTACTTAACATTTTAAAATTTATTCCTTTGATTTCCTTCTCATGGAAAGATTTTCATTTTTAAAGTCATGTCTCACAGGTATTTCCTGAGCCTGTACTAATTATAGATCCCATGCAAAACAATAAAAATGAACACAGTTCTTTGAAAATCAACAAATGATAAATTTAAATTACTAAATGGTAATATAACTTTACATTTTCCTTTTTTCCTTTTATTTTTTTTGAGACAGGGTCTGACTGTGTCCTCAACTTCCCAACTTGCCTGAACTCACTATGTAAACTAGGCTAGGCTTGATCTCAAAGAGATTACCTAACTCTGTCTCCCCAGTGCTGAGATTAAAGGCATGAGCCAACATGCCGGTATTTTAATATTCTTTTTTTTTTCCTTTAAAAAAAAAACATTTTCTTGATCAGAACCAGACACAAGTTTAAGAAAAGTTTTGAAAATGCACACAATGGCGATGTGAGTAACAAAGCCAGTAGGTGATACCGACCCGAAGAACAGTGTTTAGAAGATAAATTTTTGGAATACTTAATAGTTTTTGAAATAATTCCAAGGACAAAAATTTTTTTTGTAACTATTTGAATGAGATCAAGGGGATTCCTTTAGAGGGTTAGGTGACAGGGAGTTGGAAGACCCTAGGGCCCCACTCTTATTTTGTATCAAGGGAGATGCTCCAGGCCCAACAGGATGGAATTAACATGTTTAGATGAACTTGGATAAATGCAAGAAGTGACATTAGGTGTGCCTAGAGACTTCGATGGAATAGCATACTGACCGAAATAAATTCAAGTGTGTCAGGCCTGTAAAAGACATTACTTAGAAGATGACCGAAGGATTCTGAGGAGCCTCAAGAATGAAGGACAGATGTCAGATGATAGATGTCATGACCCTGAAAGACTGGCCTTGAAAATAACAGGACAAGCTTTAGAAGGGGATGAGGAGGATGCAGTGAGGGCTTGGTGCAGGCAATTCCTGCCAGCACCAATCTTGCCTCTTTTGTAAGGTAGGAAAAATCAAAGCAAACCTAAATCCAAACCTAAACAAGCAGAAAGGACTTTAGCAACATATCTGAATATCTTTGTGGTGACATCTTCATGGTCAGTAAAAATATACTTAAGGGAAGCTGCATGGGTTAGTAACTGATCAGTCATACTCAAAAGATACAGTGGTTCAAAGTTACCAGGGAAATGGTGGTCAGTCGCGCACTCAAAGGTGCTGTCCTTGGTCCTGCCCTGCAGTCTGGCTAAGAGATGTAGGCACTGCTTCCCTCATGTTGTGGAAGATATTGATGCCACAGTCATCCGCTGTGCAAATAATACAAAGACAGGAGGGACATTGAATACCAAGATAGAAACAGGATATAAAATGATATTTATAGACTAGAGATCTGGGCCAAATCTAACAGAACAAATGTAGCAGGGATAAATGTAAAGTTCTACAAATCCCAAAATTAAACTCTATGAAATAGGATGAGGGAGATGTTTCAGAGAATTAGCAGCATGAGTAAAATATTATTAAGAGGCTTGGGAAATAGTAAGCTTAAGGTTTACTATGAGTCAACCTTGATAAATCACAAAGCTCATGCTAATCTTAATAGATGTATATTCTGAAATGAGAATGTATTATGCACTTTTCATTTGGAAATAGTATGCTGTAATACTTGAATCTGGAAGTTTTTTTTTAGCTCTGGTGGACACATAATAGGGTGTGGACATACAAAGGGAGAATTGTTTGGCAAGAAGGAGAAGGCAAAGAAGGGTCATGATAGCAGCCTTTAGGTATAGGAAGGTGTGCCAAATGTAAGAGGCATAGAATTGTTTAATATGATGAAGCTGATGCTAACATACAGCCATCATAGAGGGACATATTTGGGAATCTATATAAAGAATAAATTTCCAATAGGGGGTGCCTGGTCATAAGGTGAGTTTTCTGGAAGAGAGCAAATTTTCTAGGCTGAAAGACTATGAAAGATAGTCTTTCTGGAAGATACCAAATTTTCTAGGCTCAAAGACATTTCTCTTAATTACTGCTGTATCCTGCAGTCCGGTGGGGGGGGGGCTCAGTTTTGTGAGCAGATGGATGACAGGGATTCTCACCCTACTTTAAGAAGTATGCCAGCTTGGAGTTAGGGGACTTAGATAGGATGCACTTGCTGTTTTCCAGGTTCATTAAAACATGGTCAATGACCAGATGAGTTGAGTAGAGATAGACCTGGGAGCACTGGCTGGTAATCTCAGTTCCTTCAGAGGCAGAAGCATGAGGATCATCACTTCACAGCCTGCCTGGGCTGCAGAGAAGGTTCAAGGGCAGCCTGTGAAACCTAGTAAAATCCTGTTTCAAATTAGAAAATAAAGAAAGGGCTGGGGTTCTAGGTTAGTGTTAGAGTGTTTGCCTAGCGTGCATGTGAGGATCTAGGTTTGATCTTCAGTATGATGCCACCCCCTAGGAAAAAATAGTTAACTCAACAAAAAAGAGTCTAAGAAATTGTTACTCCAAAACTTCTGCAAAGCACAGTGAGTGAATGAGTGTTAACTAGCTTGTTTTGGATATGTGTCAGGTCACTTAGCTTTCTCAATGGAAATGAGAGGCTAGATTCAGGATTCCTTTTATTTATTGACATTTTGGGATGAAACAATCCATAATAAAGTTATCCCCAGGAAGGTACATTTATAGCTGTGTGTCTGCCCACCTAAGTAGTATGGTGTGAGGGAGGACATCGAGGTAGCTGTTCTATCCAGAGATATCCTACAATGATTAGAATTTTGTCACTAAGACTTTATTCACTTTAAGTCCACATCTTCTCACTTAAAAGGTGAAGGTGCTAATGGAGGGAAACATGGTAAACCAAGGTTTAACTCTGGCACAAGTGAGGTTTTCTGTTATGTTTTCTCTAAAAGTTTTAGCACCCAGGGTGTTAAGAAATTTTTGTGTTAATGAAAGAACACGTGTGTGTGTCGGGGCAGAGGTCAACCTTGGTAATTCTTCAGGTATCATTCACCTTGCTTTAAAAAAATTATTTTAATTACATTTTATTTATTGTGTGTATGTGCATATGTGGAGGTCAGAGGGCAACTTGTGGGAGTGGGCTCTTTCCTTCCACCATGTGGAAGGAACTCAGGTCATCAAGTTTGGCAGCAAGTGCCTCTACCTACTGAACTATCTCACTCACTTGCACCTTGTTTGACACAGGTCTCTTACTGGCTTGGAACTCACTAGTTAGCTAAGTTGGTTAGTCTGCCTGCTTCAGAGAACTGTCTGCCTGCCTCTGCTTCCCTGATGCTGAGATTACTGCCGCCATATCTGGTTTTTTTTATTTAACATGGGTTCTGGGGAACAAACTCAGGTTTTCCTGCTTATGAAGCAAGCGCTTTACTGACTGAAGTATCTCCCCAGCCAAGAAAAACATTGTTGGAGCATGGGGGCAATGTTTGGATTGCGATGCTGAGGAAGGTTGCTGCTGCTGACAAGCATGGCATGGACGTGATCGAAGGACTTCAAGGGCACATTTTACAGCTTGCTGTTGGATAGCTGTAGATGCCTTTCGCTGACCCCCTCTAGTTCTTGAAGGATAAGAGCTGTGGGATGCCAGGTGTTTCTCATTGTGACCGTTTGATCTGTGCAGTGATTGAATAGAACTCCCATCAGCATTTGAGTCCTTTCAATATAATTAATTATTCTCATTTGAATATTTCATGTTAAAAAGATCATTGTGTAACCTGAGGGATTATATAAAAACCCAAGTTGTTGTGGTTTTAGTAGTTGCAGTGGACTGAAAATTAGAGAGTTAAAGTATTTTCTCTCTATTCTGAATGCTTGTAGAAATCCATTTATCTTGGGCTATTCAGCAACCTTGAGAAGAGTTTGCAGGTAGAAATCAGTGAGGATTTTGAAAAATGAAACTGGACAAAAACACTTTATGCATATGGAGACTTTGGCTTCAAAAATAATTTACAAAACCATTTCTAGCAATTAACCACTCAAGTATCAATGTATCTATTCTATTGACTGAACTTATTTTAATTAAATGTTGTACCCGGCTAGGTATCTTTTTAGAATCTGGCATTGACTTTGGACAACCATGGGGAATCAATCCAAATAAGATTTGCTTGGGTCTTTTCCACAGGAAAAGTTTTAGGGCACCTTCTAATTTTTTAAATTAAGAGTGAGGAATCCACTTGATGGATGGAACCAAGGCCACCTTTGCTGTTTGAGAAAGGTTAAATGATATTTACCAGCAATATTTCCTTGCCAAGAAATTTAAAGGGAAAAGTGATCTACATTCATGCAGAGTGACTGGGCCAGGTAATGTCAAGAGGAGAACTTATACACTGAAGCCCCACACAGAAATTTCTTTCAAAGCTGGTTTCTGAAAGATGCACTGAATATAAAATGTGTGGCAAAAGGAAGAACAGAAAGAATACAAGTGTTTGTAGTTGGCACCACTTAGCTTTTCGTCAAGAGCTCATTCCTCATACTGTATGAATGATTAGCCTTGATTAGTTAAATGTGTGAATTTCTTCATTTTCCCCTTCTCAGTTCCCTTCAAATATGTTTTTTCAAAGATAGCCCAATAACTTGTATTATTATTTTTCAAAGGATTTCTTCACCCACAGTCATGTTTTCTAGTGTGACATTGTCCTTGCGGATTTACTGTAGTACCATATTATGAATGAGACCACATTATCATGACTTTCTTAAGAGATCAATGACCAAAGTGTTCAAGGCTGACCCATATCTATGAAATTTTGTGCTGTCATTCCACTGACCATATTTTCAGAAACCTCAAATATACTTTATTTTTTTAAAGGTGAGAACAATTAGATCATATTTATAACCTGATCAAAATTCTAGGGGCCTAGGGAGATGCCTTAGTTGGTAAAGTGCTTGCTTTGCAAGCACAAGTACCTGAGTTTGAATCCCTAGCATCCTCATAAAAAGCTGGCTATAGCTACATGTGCCTGTAATTCCAGCACTACAGAGGCAGAGACAGGACTCTCCCTGAAGCTTTCTGGCCAGCCCCATCTGGCCAATCAATAAGCTTAGGGTATAGTGAGAGATGCTGTCTCAAAAAATAAGGTGGAGAGGGATTGAGTAAAATACCTACCTGACCTCAGCCTCTGGCTTCTGACACATACAAACACACACACACACTCAACTCCCCCTCAAAGTCTAATATTACTTATTGCATGTGGATGGGGCTGAGTAATGCAGGAACAATTTAGGGTTGGTTCTAGGTGTTGGTGGCTTCTGTTTACTAAAATTCTACTGTATGTCAGATGCTGTGCTACTGGTTTTGCATTAGCTCCTTTAATCCCTGCAACATCTGACTGGAGAAGTCATTCACGAACGCCCACAGGTTAAGGAACTCTTTGTGTAGTAACTAGTAGAAGTAGAATCTAACCCCTCTTCCTGTTCCAGAAGTATACACTGCTTGTTTCACTGAGTTTCCTCAGTGTTCATCACCAGTCTGTCCTGTGGATCTGTTACAATGGAATCATGAGGACCTGGTTAAATATTAGACTGTTAGACACCTCCTAAGATTAGATCAGATATCTCCTGCTGTTTTGCAACTCACCAGGTTGATTGTGCAGCAGGGTTTGGGAACTGTGGGCTCCTCTTGCTGTCTTATTGTCTGCCTTAGCCTGTAATAGAGGCAGGATGTCTGCTGTGCACCAGGGGGAATCAGATGTTACTGTGTGTGGTAGAGGGCTAGTTAGCCCTTATCCTCTGGTATTTCTGGTTTTAGGTGTTATGAAAGCAGAAATCAAGAGAGACAGAAAGGTAGTGAGGCTTCTTTAGGCTTTGGAGTTTGAGGCACTCAGCCTTGATTTCTGGTTCAGGGCATGGGAATTTACTCAGGAAATGATTCCCATCCAGTGTGCTTGGAACTTGAGATATTCATAGCGAAATGAAAGCTGATTACAGAAATCAGTCCCTGCTGGGGCCTCTCCAAGCTGGGCTCTGACCTCTGTCCCCATTGATTGGCATGCTGTTTATTAGCATCGATAAAAATTTATTCCACTCATTACAGGATGGCAATTTGAATGGTAGGATCACATCCCATTCCTGCTCACTCATTTACTCATTTTCTCCTTTTCTCCAGTTGCTAAAGTAATACAAATGGAGTCAGCGTGGGTTAGAGCAGGATGCCAGAAGAAAAATTAAATTAAAAAAGGTGCTATTGAAATAACCTGACTAATCTTAGCAGGGACCTGTGACTAATACAATCCAGGTGAATTCCTTCTGGTCGACTGAAAATAGTGTCGTGTGTGTATATGTATACATAAATGTTACTCTGTAACAGGGTTGATGAGAGGTAGGTAGAGGATATACTTACCTAGAGTTATTAACAAACAGTTGAAACCTGACTTTCTTTTTTTCTCCCTTCCCTTTC
>NW_008348586.1:5187880-5226066 GCF_000622305.1 Nannospalax galili
AACCATACATTGAACATTGGTTGTATATCTAAGACTTGTCCTTATTTGAATTTTCTAGGGAAGAAAATCTGGACTTACAAGAAGGAAGGACTTATATTAAGACTTCACATCAATAATAAAGTTATGTAAGAGCTGAGACTGACTGAGAAGTAAAAAAAAAACATTCAAGGGACCACATGAATATTGCAGAAAGTAGTTGCAAAAGCTAAGTAAAGAGAATACTAAATAACGTAGGATTCAATGTGAGATTTGACCTGCAGAGGTGGTCCGTTTACATGGGACTAAGGACATTCCAGGTGGGGAGAATGTTGTGAACAAAACCATTCCAGGTGGGGAGAATGTTGTGAACAAAACCTAGAAGCAGAGGTATGCTGGGAACATCAGCAAACAGCCAGGCTGGATGAGTTATGTCCATGGTGAACATGTGAGTGAATCAAGAGAGATAAAGAATGTCATTTAAGGACCCGAATGACACCCTTTTCCTTTTCTCCCTCATCATACTTGTCAATCAGAACCATAATGTTTTGTGTTCATGCCTGTTGTCTCATTATATTGAAACTTCTTAAGAGAAAGGACATTTATTGACTTTTAAACACCATTACTTATATAAATCTGGTAAATAATTGTACACAATATGTTGGAACTGAATGAAAGTGATGTGCCGGGACTCAGGGGTGAGGAGCCAGCCCCTGCCTCCCTCCCTTGCTGCCTCTTCCATCAGCCAAAATGGTTTGTTCTTGTATAAAATTTTAGTGTATTAGGTGGCTTATCATCAGTGTGGTCAGAAGAAGTTGAGGTCACTCTGAGCCCCAGAGTGCTATTATTAGAGTTAGGACATCAGTGAGCCATAGAGAAAATGGACCAATACGGAGAACTAATGGGCAGATCTTTGCTAATGATCCACTTCTGTCTGCTTCAGTGTTAAGGATGTGGGGGACGAATGAGAGACTAACAAATAGGATCGAATAAAAGCACCATCTTTCAGAAGCATACATCAGATTGGAGAGATGAAAGCCCCATTTTTTTTTTTTTCTTTTTTGAGACAGTGTCTCCCTATGTATCCCTGGTTGGCCTGAAACTCACTACATAGAGCATGTTGGTTTCAAACAAGAAGAGATCCCTCTTCCTGGGCCTCCTGAATGCTGGGCTACAATGAGTGCACCATCACATCTGGCTGAGAGTCTCATTCTTACAATAAGAGTGAACAAAAGACTCTCTGCATAGTCCATGCAATCTTCCTGAGCCTTGACTTACTTTAAATGGTAGAGTTGTACTGGATGATCTCTAAGGAGCTTTGACCTTGAAATTGAGCAAGAGCTCAAGGAGTTTATCAGGAATTAATAACTGTGAAGGGCAGGCTACACTTACCTAGTACCTTCTTCACGAGTATTGCTTCTTGGGAGAATTAGATAGGCTAAGGTGGAGCTTCAAAAGTGCCGGCTGGATTTCAAAATAAAAGTCTGCTATGCATGGAGAGGTCAGCAGCAGAGGATTGTGGGTTGAAGTGAGCATTCAGAGTGGAGGCTGCCAATGGAATTGGGATAGTCCTTATGGAGCATTGACCCTCAGGGTATTTCAAGACAGATCTTCTGTGAGGTTAAGTACCTGCCTTCCAAGCTGCTGGTAGCATACTGGCCAGAATCCCAAATGTTGGTGCTCTGTGCTGGCACACAGGGAAACTGGCCTGACTTTCAATTCAGTGATTTCTAGAACTGAATGCTAAGGACTTACCCTTCTACAGTTCCACCTGCTTGCAGGACCCTTTGAGATCATCCCTTGACTGCTCCTGAAGCAGGAAGGTCTGTCTCCATGTCCAAGTCCAACTGTTACCCTTGGACTCCTGACCCACTCCAGCATCAAACAGCTGCTGCTGCCCAAATCAAAGTTTCTCCTTCTTCTTTTATTGCCAATTAAAATTCACAAAAGTTTGTGCTTGTTCTGACCAGGTGGGTGTGCTAGAAGCCCCCCTGACCCCAGTGCTCTGTTTCCACACATGTGGCAGCACAACCCAATTAGGAGTGACCAGAGCAGCAGCCCACTTAATTTTATGCAGTTAACACCTAACCTTTGGTTTCCTTGGCAAAGCAAAGTCATTGGCCTTTTGACTTCTGCTGATCTGGTCATCAATTGCCAAGTTATTAAAACTAAATAATTGCCATTAGCTCTTGTCTTCAATGCATCCAGAGTCTTACAGTGCACTGATTTTCATCTCATTTGTGAAGCTGTCCAATCCAAGCTACAGATGCTTGTCCTTGGACACCAGGTAGGTCCAAGAGATCTTGTTCTTCTGAGGGTCACACCTCAGGGTGCTTTTGCTCTTTAAAGGTGTTACAGCAGGTGAGTTTTACATTCTCACTTGCTGGCACTGTAGCAGCAGCATGCTGCCTGCTGACTGTGTTCCTGTTCGCTTGGAGGGCCGAGGCTTTATTGTCAGGGGAATAGGCTTTTTCCTTGCTTTTTCGTAGCTGGATATTGCTTGTGATAGTGGTTTGAAATTCAGTTTGGAGGGTATGAACTTTCTCTCTCCGTCTCTTTCTCTTTTCTTGTCTTTCTTTTGAGTTCCCATTTCAGAATGACTTTTCTTCTTAAACCCTGGCGTTCAAAGGAGGTGTTTTCATTTTCTCTGGGTGCAGTCTCATGCACAGGTGTGCGCCTGATTCTGTACGGGCAGCTTCTCCTGCCGCCTTCATGTGGATGGCGGCTGTCTGAAGTACAAAGGGAAAGTTAAGATTACAGGCTGTCCTTCTCTTTGATTGCATTCTTGACTGTAGATTCTCAGCCCTTTGCAAGAGGAACTCACATCAGGCTGGGATGTGGAGACAGGGGAATTCTCAGCCTCAGAAATAATTGCTTCTTCGCAGTAGATTGTTTGAGCACCTCAATGCTGAGGAATGCTTTTAGACTAAGCTCCAGCAAGGGAGAGGACTTGGTTGGGGAGAAAAGATTTGAGATCTGTGTTGTGGGGCAAGAAAATTTTGGGAAGCACCTGTGTGCAAATGTATGCTGAGGTTTAATTAGGCCCCTGGTGTGTTTATACTGCTCTGTTGCAGGGGCTGTGATAATGTTTGACTCTAACCACTTCCAGAGGGCATTTAGTTTTAATGTGGATTCCTCTTTTTTTTTTTCACTAGAAGAGGAGTTGGCAATAATGAAGGTAGATTCATTTATTCCCTTGTTCAGCTATTTGATTCATGTTTAAGTGACTACTAGGATAAAGTAAGGTATAATCTAGAACCATGCGTTATGGTGGCAGGAAGGCTCATTAGGGGCCTCTGTCTTCTTGAGGAAACTCAGACTCAGTTTCCTTATCTAAAGAGTGTCAGTCTACAGCCCAGGTCTTGAGCATTCTAACTCTAGGATACTTTGTTTCCTGAACACCCTGGCTTATCACTAAGTGACAGCTGGGCGCCATGGGGGTGCTGAGCTGGTCGTCCACTCTTGCTGGTGTTCTGGGGTCCCATGTCCCTCTGTGAGGAGGAATGGGTTCCAGTTCTTCCTCTACTGATCCTCCCAGGCTGCTTTTCCAACCCAAGGATCTCTTCTCTTGTAGCCTCCTTCCTTAAGTGACCTGCCATTCTGCCTCCAGAGTGCTAACATCTGGAATCCAGACATGCCTTTAACCCAGAGAAGCACATCCTGCCAGGAAAAATAGTTTCCAATGTGAGGCTCTGAATTATGGCCTGAATTTTGTACCCTAAAATTCCTGTGTTAAATCCTAACTGTTATAATGAGAGCTCATTTGGAAATACATTTATTGCAGATATCATCAGTTGAGCTGGGGTCTTCCTAGAATAGCGTGGACCTTGATAACAGTATGACTGGTGACCCTTATCAGATGGAAAATTGGAGCACAGTCAGACATGCAGGAGGCCATCTGAAAGCGGAGACTGGAGTGAGGCATGTACAAGTAAACATATGTCAAAGACGATCAGTAGACAATCAGAAACAAGGCATGGAGTAGATTCTCTACCTCAGAGAGGGAAGGTCTGTGCACACCGTGGTCTTGGGTTTCTAGATTCTAAAACTGTTATATAATGACTGATTTAAGCCACCTTGGGTTTTATTCATCTGATACAGCAGTCTGAGCAAACTAATGAAGGCTCCAAACATACAATATTTGAGGGATTCTAGGACTTGCGGAGTGCAAAATAATCCCCTGGGGAGGAGAGAGAGGAACAGGATTCATATTAATTATTCATTCTTGTTTTCTCTTCTCTCTATCTCTCCCATTTATGCATTAAAAGTTGTGTTTTTCTTAGTGAATACTGAGATTCATGAAATGAATGACTGAAAAATTTTTTAAATGTTATTTATTGTTTTTATCTTTCTGTGTATGAATGTATGTATATAAGTGCACCTGCGTCATGAAATGCCCACGGAGGTCAGATCCCCTGGGACTGGAGTTATGGATGGCTATTAGCCACCATGTGGGTGCTGGTAACTGAACCAGAGTTTTCTGGAAGAGCAGCCAGCCAGTGTTCTTAACCACTGAGCCATCTCTCCGGTCCCTGAACAAATTTCTTGTATTAGGTTTAATGTAAAAGGTGTGTGTCTTCACAGCTGAATGAGCACTATATCTTAGATCTTTGGGTATTCACAAGCCATATGATTCAACAGGCAAGAAGAAATGTCTATTATAAACAGGTCTTCTGTAAAAAAATTCTCTCATGAAGAGATGGTCCTGTGATATGGCTCAGGGGTAAAAGGTGTTTGCTGCCAAGCCTGATAATTGGAGTTTGATCCCTGGAACCTACAGGATGGAAGGAGAGAGCTGACTCCAGCAAGTTGTCTTCTGACTGCCACGTATGTGCCTTGGTATATAAAAACAAATGTAATAAACAAATATTAAAATTATCTCACTAAGAAGAGGAAGTGGACAATATTTAAACCATTTGAGATTCTGTTTCAGGATTATTTATTATATATTTTCAGCATTTACTAGATATTGCCTTTTATTTAGACCAACTTTTGACTTTTTTGATCATGTGCTAAAGTCATTGGGCTCCATCTCCAGCCTCACTTCCTTGGGCTGTCTGTTTACACTTGGCATAGGTGGTGTGTTTTACTTTTCTCTGCCATTAATTGCTATGGAATAGTGTATTGTGCAGATTGTCACTTTGACAGACATTCTCTTGCTGCCTGGCACTGTTCTAGGGGGTTGTGGGCCATAGTTTATAGACCGGAGACACCTCAGTGTCATCCCTGTACTTGGAGAGTTCATACAGAACTGGAGCACGTGTATGCCATTCCTGTTGGTAGGTATAATCATTTCAGATCATGTATAATGTATAATCATGTATAATCATTTCAGATCAAGGCTCTGAAAAGAAAAAAAAAGTCCTGTAGGAGAGAGGAAGCTTGGGTCAGTTGGAGATGAGGAGGCTTGTCAGAGGGGCTATAGCTAAATATGAGACTTTAAGTATCATGAGGCTTCATGACAGATGCATCAACCATGCAAAGATCTGGAAGAGGAGAATCTCAGGGAGAGGGAAGAGCACAGGGTAAAGCCAAGAGAGGTGATGGTCCTGGCCAGGCTAGAGTGGCTGGAGTTGATGACTGAGTACTAGAAATGTGTGAGGTCAGAGAAATGAGCAGGAATACAGTGATGGTGATGTAGGCCTTGTCTTCTTGCTAGAGAGATCACTGTGTAAAGAATTTTATAACCTAGCATGCATTGTTTAATATACTGAATAGCTGTAAATACCTGTAGTAAGTACAGATATTAATTAGACATTGCTAAACAAAGACAATCATGTGTCTAAGAGTTGCTTTGGGGGCAAATTCTGCCATCCAGGATGCATCAAGAACTAGTAAATAGTGTTCAGAGATGCTAAGACAAGGTGTCAAGAGTTTTATGTGTTAAAATTTGTGTTTTTCTTGGTGGTGCACGCCTGTAGTCCCAGCACTTTGGAGGCAGAGGCAGGCAGATCTCTGTGAGTTCAAGGCCAGCCTGGTCTACATACTGAATTCCAGGACAGCTGGGGCCCAAAGGAACCCCCCCTTAAAAAAGAAAAAAAAAAAAAAAAAAAAAAAAAAAAGTTGTGTTTTTCTTAGTGAATACTGTCTTTGTCCTTTCTTCAGGCCCTGTTAACTTTCTTTGCACACTACTGATAATTATCTAAGTTGAAAAAATTTTCAGATCTTAACAAATTTAAAGCAAGAAATTATCATTGTGAAGTAAGTGGGGGCAGAGAATTAATGATGCCTTGCAGACAGATTAGAAAGTAGATATAGGAAGAAGGAAAAAAAGAGAACAAAGCATGAATTCAGCAAGCTCATTCATGTGAGACTATAACCTCAGAGAAGCAGTCTTAAATATCACAATAAGCCTGAGATGTCCTGTGTGATACCATGACACAACTACAGGTGCTTTACAATGAGGATTCCATAATACTTTGAGAAAGCTTGTATTGTACTCCATTTGTTTAGTCTAAGAACACGGGGAAGTGAATACCATTCTTGAATAATTTCCAATTGAAATGGCTAAAATTTCAAAAACAAGTCCCGTACTTTGGGATAAGCTTCATATATCTGGAAAATGTACCTCTGTGCATCCTACCACCCTGAATGATGCCAAAATAAATGAAAATGTGATTGTTGAGAGCTTTTATCTTCAAAAGCCTCAATACAAGTGGTAGATGATTTCCTGCGACCTCCCAATCAGAGTGAAGAATTATTATTTCTGTTTTTTTTTCCTCCTCCCTAAGAGCCAGGTAGGAAATGAGCGAACAATGACATTATTACAGTGGCATTTTAATAGGTGTTCAGGGAACTAAGAAGTTAGCAGAGACGCTGCATGAAATATTCATGGGTATTTTTCTTTCTCTCCAGATACAGGAAGTAAAAAGCATCCAGGGCCAAAGTTCTAGCTCCTGAAGCATGCAGAAAGGGGTGGGTGGTCTTTGACTCTTTTGAGAATGATAAGCAAAGCTCTACTGTCCACCCCCTCCATAACTCCATTTTTTTCCTTTTCTCTGCATCTTTTAATTTTTTTTTTTCTTCAGAAACCTGGGACACATCTGCTTCTTACAGTGGGTCTAGGATCTGGATGGTTGTTGACAGCTCTCTCTCTCTCTCCTTGTTGGGAATTAGGAAAGGATTTTGAACATGCTGATTTTTCCTCTAAAGGTGTTTGGGGGAAGGCACATGGGCTCAGAGTTATATCACTGAAGGGAGGCAATATGGGTTAAATGGGCTGGCCCAGGGCATCTCTTAGGTACCGCTCTCAAGTTGTTGACTCAGGAGAGTAGACTCAGGAGAACCTCAGATGCACAGGGCTGGCCCATATCTTATCAGAAAGCTGCAATGGGCCCACAGCCTGCTTTTGTCTACTAATGATCTTTACAGATAAATTTGGCCAACATGTAGGCCTGTATTCCTGTGTGTGCTTCTCAGTGGGTCTCTACTGTATGACAATATGTTTGCATTGAAGCCTCCTTTATGTCCTAGTTTGCTCTCTGTTATTGTAATAAAACACTGACCAAAACCAACTTGGCGTGGAAAGGGTTTGTTTGGCTTAATGGTTGCAGTCCTTTATCAAGGGACGTGAAAGCAGAAACTCAAGGCAGGAAGATGGAGACAGGAATTATTAATGGATACCTCAGAGCAACGCTGCTTACTGGCCTGCTGTTTCTGGCTGATTCAGCTACTTTTCTTATGCAGCCCAGGCCCACCTGCTCAGGGATGGCACTGCTCACAGTGGGCTGGGCCCTCCTATATCAGTTAACAATTAAGAAAATGCCTCACAGACATGCCCTTAAGACAGGCTGATGGAGGAAATTCATCCCTCTTAATTGAGAGTCCCTCATTTCAGGCAACTCTAGTTTGTGTCAAGTTGACAAAAAACAACCACCACATTAGAACAAGAATCCATCCTTCCAGTGTGTTTAGTCTCCTCTCTGTGCCCACACTCATCTTGCCCCATTTCCCCCTCACATCCGTTCATATTTTCTCCCAGGCAGATGTTCTCCTTTCTATATAGAACCTTTGCATCTCTTTGATCTAGCCCTGGTTCCATCTCCTACATGAAATGTCCCTCATCTACTCCAGTCCAGTGGGCTTCCTTTTTTTTCTTACTTTCCCTGGCACTTGTTGCCTGGTCATTTGTTTAATGCTTGTCATGAAGTCTTTGTAATCAGTGGAGTGCTGGTCAGTGTTTAATAACTTGTTCTCTGGGCTGAGTGAGCAGGGAGAGCCCTGATTTCTACGCTTTGCCCATTACTGAAGTATAAAGTCCTATGGTGGTTGATTTTATATCCACAATATGATGTCATCAAGTGCAGAGTTGGGGAGCAAGATGCACAATTGGCTTTCTCCAGCTGGTACGAGATGTCTGCAGCACACTGCTGTGAGAGCTGTCCTGGAACTCTTCCTGCTTATCTTTCTTACCTTCTCAGCTAAAATCTGATCTGCAGTAGGCTCAACACTGGCTTCATATTAGAAACACCTGGGAACCTGTGAGATTATCAATGCTCAGGGCCTCTCTCCAGGGAGTCTGATTCTGTGGCTTGTGGGAGAGACCCTAACAAAAGTACTTTTAAGATGCTTCCTTGGTGAGTATAATATACAGGCTGACAGGGGTGGGGAGGGGGAGAGCCACTGTCTTAAAAGCAGAAAATATATATCAGTGTTTTTGGAAGTGTGGTTCCTGGACCAGGAATATCCGCATCACTCTGGTACTTGGTAGAAATCTAATTTTGGCCAGATTCTAAATCTAGTGGATGAGAAACTCAAAGGAGAGGGTAGTCCAGCAGTCTGTGGTTTAGTAAGCCCTCCAGGTGATTTTTACACACACTAAATTTGAGAACCACTATCTTATATCTCCTGAATACTTATTAGAACTAAAAACAGTTATAGACACACAGCTGTGCCCAATCAACACTTGTTGATTAAAGTCTCTCTACATTTTCATGAAGGAAGCTATTTTTTCCTCTTTGTGAGAGGATTTAGTGCACAGTACCTTAAAATAGAGATTTCTTTTTTGCATATTGAATCATGTGGTTTACAAATATTCAAGGATCTCAAATATCATGTTCATTCAACTATACAGAAAACACCTTTACTTTAAATAAAGTATAATGTAATTCATTAATTCATATGTTCATTTATTCATCCAACACGTGTATTGATGCAGATAATTTTTTATTAGTCCACCTTCCTTTATCATGGTCACTCAGAGCCAGGCAGAACAGGCATGGACTTTCATGCTTGATCTATGACTTATTCAGGCTTATGGTCTGAATAATCTTGTGGCAGTTAATTTCTTGAGACTCTAATTTTTTCATAATTGCTAATATTTACATTTTTTTCTGTTCTAATCTCATAGGATAGCTATCAAAAACTTACCATAAACTTATAATGAAGAACATGAACTGTAGCCTCATTTAAAAATAATAAAAATGCAAAAAAAGAAAAGAAAAATCCCTGCTAGCCTTTACCACTTCTCTCTTTTTAAAAAGGTAGTAGGGCAGCATGCATATTAATCACTTGCTGAAGTTGACTCTGGTTAAAAGGTCAGAGGTTGGGTCTGAGAATCTGCATTTCCACCCAGTTTCCAGGTGATACTGAGGCTGCTGGTTCATTGATCACTTAGCAGCCAGGCTCTTGGGATGATGCGCTGGCCTGGGAAAAAGGAGGAGGAGACATGTAGATTATTTACAGAAATAATTAACTATGAAAAAAATGACAAACCACTAAAACTAAAGAATATTTTTCTCTATATGCTTGCTACTTGAAGAGGTAGCTGTGAGGGTTAAGTTATGGTAATTGTTAAATCATGAAGTATTCCAGACACTTCATCTAAGAAAGTAATGACCCATTAGCTTCTCAAAACATAGTGAATTGTTCTGCAGAGTCTAGACCATTGTAAAAGGGTGATTGTTTTTTCAGAATGATTAAGATTCATGCCCAAGGTTCTAGGAATCTCTTCTTCACCTGTTTCCTTTGTCCTGTGATATGACCATCCATAAAGTAGATTTCCCACACTTACGATAGGGAACTCTTGGAACTATTTTAGGCTGCATGGACAGGAGAAGGGGTAGCAAGCAGGTGTTATCTACTAGAAAGATCTGATAAGTTGGGCATTTTGGAGTCTAAATGTTGAGACTGCGTGCAGAATTAGAGAAATGTCTATAAGACCATTTGAGTTAGTGGGCAGTGTTGTACATTTAATCTGAAGTAGTTGAGAAAAAGGCCTTCTCAGGAGGGTGGCAAGGTTTGCATTCTGAATCCCTGGGTAAATGAAAAGCTCCCAGTAGCCTTGAGATCTTTCTTCTACATACCCAACAGAGCCCCACCTTAATGTAGAGATGAAAAGCTACCTCCTATCCTACAGAAGCAATGCCTTTTGTAGCATTCATTAAAGAGGACTTGACTAGGACAAGATTATACTTTCTACTCTGAAAGCTGGTGACAACCCTTCTTTTTACAACTGTAGTTCTTTCCCTTTCTGCTGCTCTTCCTCTTAAAAACATTTAAGTCTAGTAGAGCTTTCCTGTAGTATAAAAGATAGTCTGTAGGTGTCGCTGTCTGAATTGTTTCACTGTGGGCTCAACTATCACATTCCTTGGGACTAGGACCCAGAGATTTAAATGTATAAGAGGAATTAGCACTTGAGTTAGATGTACTCTGAAAACAAACCTCTAAATATCTTCTCCTTGACCTGGGTTGGCACTGTGAGAGGAGAGCATCCAAAGACATGGTTCATGGAATTGCCTCGGAATCCCCAGCTTGCCTTGCTGAAATGATGATTTGCAGAGCTGCAAGGTAGGTGTACAGGATCCAAGTTGGGAAGGTGCCGTGAATCTGCACTGCTCTACTGGCTGCTACTGCGGTGCACTGGTGAATTGTGTATATGTTAGAGGTTCACTTAGAGTAGTTCCTCTTCCTCTTCTGGGGTGGCAGATCAGCAGGCCTATTAGACTGAGGTTTCAGTTGTGAGGAGATGGAGAACAGACACGTTTATGAGAAATCCTGGTCCCCTCCTGTGAATTGGAGCTGTGGTCCTCTCCCATGAGCCTGGGACTGGGTCCCCAACCATGAGCGTTCCTTTGGTGGTGGGCTGATGGTAGAACAGATTGGATGAAGGCAGCAGTTTCAGCCGTTTTGGAGTGGCTATGTTCCCCATGGCTCCTTCCCCCAAGGTCTCAAACTACGCGTGTCAGGGACTTTGCCTCTGTGTTAGATTTATGATGGGAACAGGGGAGGTTTCTGTCAGTTGCAGTTTGTAGTCTTAGAGGACTGTTTCTCAAGAATGAACTTCTCACCTCCCTTGATGGCCAGCTAAGGTCCACAGGTAGTCCAGAACACCCAGGCCTTGACAGTGGCACTTTTCTACTCCAGGCACCGAGAGGTTTTCCATCATTTTTCTATTAATCTTCTACAACCCCAGTGTACCTTCACCTGTGCCCTGCAGAAAATGTAAAGCATGTAATTGAACTTGTAGAAATAAAATAAAAGAACATTAGACAAGAAGTTGGGGAAGTTGGGGGATGAATAGTGAGTACATTAAAGATATATTGTATCCATATATGAAATCCTCAAAGAATAATAAAAATACATTAAAACCCAAATGGTACTTTATTTTTTTCTACTTGCAAATTGCTTTTTATAATGCAAAATATATTTAAGGGAAATTTGCACTTGAGAGGAGACTAGAAAATAGGAGCAGGAACTCTTGATAAAGAGGAGACAAAAGGACACTTATTTTGCTTATGTCATTTTTCATGTTCCCCAACACTGTGGTACCCATGGGGTGGGTACCAAGCAGAGTTCCTCTGGTCCACCACTGGGGCTCCAGGAGGAGGCAGCACAGTTTCGTGGGCTTTGATCACTTCTTTGGTCCATGTGCTGTGTTTGCTCAGCTTCTGCTAGTGGACCATTTGCTATTCAGGAGCTTCACGATCAGGGTCGCCCCTTGCTCCTGCCAACCCAATTTCCTATGCCAGAAGCATCTGCTTGCTCTGCTAATTGGAGGTGTTCATACTCCTGCCTGACACCAGGGTGACCTGACGCAGAGGCACAGTGAGAGTGCGCAGAGAGTGGACAAGTGTGCAAAGGTCCAGGCACTGAAGGAGGTGCAGGGGCCAGGGCAGCGTGTGGAGCAGGCTATGCAAACAGAATCCAAATGGTCTTACAGAGCACCTCTGGCCCCTGGTGCCCTATTGTGGAATATGACACCAGGCGTCTCCTTATCCCTGCCTTGCTTCTGCGTTTCTTCTCTCCCTTGGCTCTGCTTGCCAGACCACTCAGCCCCCCTGTTCTAAGCAGCAACAGAACAGAAGGTCAGACAACTACCAATTTATTTGCACTTAAAGTGCATCCATGATAGTGGGAAAAATGCCACAGCTTCTCCAGAGACAAGAGAGTCCCCTGGTTATCGGAACTCACAAGTTCAGCTGGATGAGCAAAGAAAAGGAGGCTTTGAACCCCTGGGAGCTCTCCACTGCTGCCTTTTGGGTCCCTTCCAGCCAATGGCCAGGAGAAAGCCAGTGGGAGGCCAGTGCTCAGGGATGGTTCCAGAACTTTCCAAGGTGTTGCGTCCACAGCAGTGCTGCCAGCAGTTTCTATTTGTGGCAGTGGTTTCAGAAATAAGTATCTGAGTTGCTACTTGAAACCCTTTGGTGGTGTACTTTCTACCCATGAACTAATGGCAGTGTTAATTGTCAGACGGTATGCCATGAAGTCACGAGCTCTTTCACCAGGGGTAATCAAGGAGCCATGATAGACAAAACTGCATATGAATAGTTCCAAGGTGATTTCAATGGAACCATTAGATTATTTAAAAGTTGGGTTTCCAGACCTCAGCTCAGCTGCAAAGACTTTAATTTGTCAAGCTTGGGGGCAGACCTGGGAATTTTGCTGAACTAGTCTATGTGCATATGATGATAGACCACGGAGTCCTGAACCCCATCTCCCTTAGGGCTGTGATACCTCAAGGAGAAGAGGTCTACTTGATCTTGCCAGAATTGAGTGTGGGTTTCATTTGCACGTGGGAAGGGGCTCCTGCTTGCAGGCTAGAAAAGCAAGTCTGTGGAACTCTGTCAAGATTCTGCTCTTGCGAGGTAAATTCATAGGCGGCTGGAGTGGCAACACTGTCCAGTATGAGCATGATGTAAGCCCTACTTTGAAATTTTCTAGTCATCATCGTGTTAAAAAGTAAAAGGAAAGTAGCTGAAAGCATGTTAAATTATTTACTTAACCTAGTATATCCAAATGTCATTTCAACATGTAACCAATAAAGTTGTTAATGTAATATTGGGAATTTTTGTCACAACTTCCAATCCTGATACATATTTTATATTCGCGGCACATGTCAATTGGGCCTGACACACTTCTATCTAAATGCTCAGTGCCTCATGTGGCTGGTGGGTACCATATTGGATAGTGCAGATCTGTGAGGTATTCGATTGTGTGGTTCGAGCCTAGCTGTATCGGCACCACTGAGCTCTAACGGGAGCTTGTTAGAAAAGCACTCTCAGGTCCCACCCTGAACTCCTGTATCAGAATTTGCATTTAGCACCATCCTAGGGAATTCTGCACGCATTAAAATGTAGCAGTGCTGGCTTATACGACCTGTCTTCCAATTTTAAGGCTTCCCTGTTCTTCAAGATCTCTGTGGGTGCAGTTAACCAGTAAGTACTGCTGACATGAGACACAGGGGCCTCCTGTGTGCAAAAGTAGAGTAAATTTGGCTCATGGAATGGATGGATGGCCTCTCAAAGGGGCCATAGGATCCCTGGGCAGAGGATGAATACATCATTTGGTAATGAATATTGACATTTGAATCTTGGCCAGAGTTGATCCCTGGTCCTAAATGTGGATTATGTGGCCATGGGCTGCCATTGAGATGGAGGCGAACCTGGAAAAAGGGGGGCCTTGAGGTTAAGATGCTGTCTATTGGTACATGAGTGGCCCCTCTTTTCTCCCTGCTTGCCGTGTTCTGAAAGAAGCATCCTGTGATTCTTCATAGATGGAGGGTGCAGAGGGTGGGTCCATGAGCTAACACCCCAAGAGGCAAAGAACTGAGCAAGAAACCCACTGAGACTTTAGACAAAAACTAACCAGCACAGATGGGTATATGAACACAGCATGTTTGGCTCCGCAGCAGGAGGAGGTCAGTAATGCTAAAGAGGTGACCAGCATCAAGTACCTTCACGGAAGCCTGTTGTTCTATTGGTTTGTGTTAATTAATCTTCGTCCGAATAGTTAGGCTCTGAATGCCTCCCTCCACAGCAGTAGGGTATTGGTGCCTTTTGCCTTTGACTGCTGGTTGGTAGATTTTCAGGAATTTTGTGGTCAGGTTAATATATATTTGCTGGTGGAAATCAGCCATACTGAAAATATTTACACAATGTTAAATTGGTGAATGCTGTGAATTTGGACTCTTTTACCTTACCTGTCAGAGAGCTGGTGTTTAAACATTTAATAACACAGACTGTAACTTCCAAGGTGGTGGACATACAGAGCAGGAGATCACAGGCTGGGGAAGAAGGTAGCGCAGTGTGAAACAGATGCTTGTGTGTGTGTGTGTGTGTGTGTGTGTGTGTGTGTGTCTGTGTGTGTGTGTGTGTTACTGGTCAAATTATTTAGCTTGTCTGAGGTTTGTTTTTCTCGTTTATCAAATGGAGACATCTGAAAGAATGGGCATGAGAAGTGGGTAAGATGTATTCAAAGTAGATACTCCAGCTTGGGCCAGACAGACTAGTTCAGACTGGTTATTCCACCCATTGAACAGATGCTCAATAAGCCCCTCAAGAGCTGGAAATGTCTGTTCTGTCTTCCTTTTGAATTGTTTTTGAATATACTATTTAACTTTGTCTTATAGGGTATGATGCTGTCTCTGTTTAGTTGTACAAGCCATCTCCCATTCATTATAGAACAGTTGTGCAGGTCACTTCCTGGTGTCCCCACTCCCTCTCTTCAAACAGCTCTCATGAATCAGCCTTTCCTTCCGACTGAACAAACTCTGGGCCTTTCCTTAAGGCAGTGGAAGACAACTCTCCCCACTCCGGGAGACTCCTTGGGATTTATGAGTCCACTTTGCCAGCCTGTGTTATTAACCAGTGTGCCTCTGAGGGCCTGCAGTCTGGCAGCAGCCCCTCCTTCCTCTGCCACCTGTGCTGATACCACCATTTCCCCAGGAAAAGGAAAGCCCATGTTGTCCCTTGATTATTTAAGGATAATATTTCTGGCAGTGGAGCAAACGAGGCGGGAAATGGCTTTTGCGGGTGATTAAGTGCTGAGATGATGTGGCAGCTTCCTTCTGTGGCCATGAGTCTCAATTACCTGACAAGAAAGAGAGATGTGACCAAGAGGTCCTCTCTGAACCTTGATTCTAAGAGCTGGTGGAAGGAGAACTAGCATTTAAAACAGGGATCTAAGACCAAAATTGTTGCAAGGGGGCAGCCAGCATGGATCCTGGTCCTGCCATTGCCAAACATTGATATGCAGCCTTGAGTAGGTCGTTCCCATCTCTGCCTTAGTTTACCCTTCCATATAAGGATGGGCTTTGACTAGCTGATTGCCAGAGGCCCTCTTAGCAGGGATTCTATGCTTTTATGAAGTTTGCCAGCAAGCAGAGACATCCCTATTCAGGCTTGTTTTATGTTCTAATTCTGAAGTATGTATTTCTAGTGGACTATACTCCAGAGAGTCTAATTATTTCTTGTTAGCCAAGAATAATTTTAGCAAGGAGCAGTAAGCAATGAGGAGCCTGGTTGTTGTTGTTGTTGTTGTTGTTGTGTGTGTGTATGTGTGTGTGCTCCAGCTTAGAGTGCTCTGGGAATTTAGTTTAATTCAGCCAGCACTTAAGGAGTGCCCACTCTTGGGATGAATCATGGTATCCTGGAAACCACTTGAGATTTGGATAAGAAAATCCCAAGTCTCCATTTAAGATTTGCTGCTTGTTAGCTATGATCTTGGGCATCTTGATCTATGAGTCTCACATGTAAAATGGGAATGTGGAGCCCCTTCCTCATTGAGAAATAAATGAGGGAAGGTGGGTAAAGTGCTTTAGATATGCAAATACTCAATACATGTTAGTGCCAGATATGCCTAATCTCTTAACATTACGACATGATACTGTCCTCTACAAAGCTGGAGCTCAAGCTGTGTAATTCAGCTCATGCAACTGAGTTACAAAAATTGTAAAAACCCTCAAAATATTTTCAATATTGAAAATTTTCAAAATATTGAAAATACATTTATGGTTTTGTTCTAGGCAGAATTATAACTATTTTGGACACATGTTGCCCTCAGGTCATGGGTTGGACATGCCAGTTAGTCTCCCGGTCAGGGGCCAGGCTTGAGTTAACTGTTAGGAACCCAAAGATATGTGCTAGTCCAGTGACTATTGAATGCAAGACTCTTGCTGACTTGGCACACATGGTCTGTGTTGGAGGCATCAGCTTTGTAGTTAGAAAGTAATGATGTGGGGTGTTACAGAAGAAGGGCTCAGTTCTCAGTGCCTAGAACTAGAAATCCAATAACCAGTATGCTCTTGGCAACAGTCAGGGAAAGAAAATATACTCTTTGGGGGCTAGCTTTGTAAAGACAAGGAGGCTACATTGGCTACTTGTGACTTTGGAGTAACGTTTAGACCATCTCCCTATGGACAGCATTGTCCTTGAAATGTTCCTGCAGAGCATCACTAATATTCATGTTTCTTGTGCCGGACTAGCAGCTTGGGGCTGAGTCCATACACTAGAAGAAACAGCCCATAAAGTGAAGGGTTCTTGTTTTGCTGTGACTCAGAGTGCTATACAGTATGCAAGTAGACACAGTGATAAGCCCTGACAAGGAAAGAAAGACTACTAAGTGGGACACTTTCCCTCTGTCCTTCTTTCCTTTCATTAAACAAACAGATATGGAACACTTCTTTGTGTCTGTGCCAATAGCCTTGGTGGAAGTGAACCTGGTATTTGCCTCTGGAAGATTCCATTCTGATTGATGTCAGTAAAGTATTCTCAGCTAAGTGGTAGGTGCTCAGGACATTGGGATACAGTATGGGACAGTATAGAGGAGACACAGTGTAAGAGCATCTACCTGGGTGACAGAGACACATGTTTGCAAGAAGGCACAGAGAGAAGGCGTTTGTGGGAGGTGATGGGGTACTGGGCAGGTTTTCTAGAGGAAATGAGCTCTGTGTTGTTTACTCAAAATTTTTTTCAGTCCACGAAGCTGCTCCCTAGCACTGCCAAGGTGGGGGAATTCTTATGTGTATTTTGACTACTTTCTACTAGGCTAGCTCAACACTGCCAGACATTGCAAGGGTTGTCAGGGTTGGCAGGACACCCATCTTTGAAGGTCAATTACATTTGCCTTTTGAAAATGGGATAAGACATTTTATGCTTAACATTAATATTTAGGTATTTTGTTGTTGGACTTTTTCTAAACAGTTTTTTCAGGTCATGCTCTGTTTGTGAAATACAGTTAATTTCAAATGGAATTAAGTGTCCTATGTAGAAAACTTTTGCCAATAGTTATATAAAATAAAGTTTACAAGGAAGGCTGTGTTTATACTTCTTTTAAAGAACAGTCCAGAATCCTCAGCCTCTTTCTGGGCATACAAGACCACTGAAGTAAGTTATCATTCTCCAATAATCTGAATCAGGAGAAAGTCTAGTAATCTTATAGTTCAGGACTCAGAGAAACCTTTCTGTATGATCTGACTTTAATAAAAATAAAAATGCCTGAGCTTACTCGTCAGCAGAAAAAAAAAAAAAAAAGCGAAATACCACAAAGCCCTGCAGAACCACATAGCTTCTCTTTGTTAAATGGCAACAGGACAGAGACAGAAGGAGAGATGGAAAGACTTCTAGTGAAGGGAAGGAACTAGGATGACAGGACTGGTGGCTTCTTTGGGCTTCCATATGCCCAGGTCACATGGCACCTTGCATTGCAGATGTCCACGACTGTGACTGTCTCTCCAGTAGTCCTTGCCTCACACCCCCACATTAGGAGACTAGGCTGGACATGTTTCATCTTTGAGGAGCTCTACTCAATGGAAGCCCAGGCTCTTGTTTGTCATTTGACAGTGAAGAAGTTGAGGTGCAGACTAGGAGCATCCAACAGCTATTCATTGTCTACTGACAGGTGGATGGGATGCATGAGTGTCCGTGGTTTTCCCCAGGGAGTGGCTGCCGAGCCTCCCAATGACATGTAGCCAAAAGTGAAGAGAACTGTGTCCTTCCCTCACCCCACTCTGGCTTGCTGTACTAAGTGAGGTGTGTGAACTGAATGGACACTGGGTCTTCTGTGGACGATGATTTAGCTTTCAAATCTATTTTTTTCCTACCTCTTATCACAGTGGTTTTCAACCAGGAGCAATTTTGCCTCAGAACTGTCTGGAGACATTTGTCACAACTGGGAGGGAGGTGCATCTAGTGGGTAAATATGGAGGATGCTGTGTCACATCTTATAGCATACAGGATGATATGCCACAACACTCATGTGGTCCCGGACAACAGTAGTGCCAAGTGGCTGAGTAGGATACTCTGCCTTGTCTTGTTTTGGGTGTGAGTGTGCATGGGCCATGCATTAAGAGATTGGGGTTCATTGTGCCTATGGTGAGAATGTTGGTATATTTTGGGGTGACTTAGGTTCCTCTTTATGAAAATCGTAATCTTGTCCAAGCATTGGGTTTGTATTACAAGCTTGTTGAAAATGGTGTATTTGGGACTGGGGAGATTGTTCAGTGGGTAAAATGCTTGTCATGAAAGTGTTAAGGACCTGAATTCAGATCCTTAGCACCTATGTAAATGCTGAGCTGGTGTGGAGACTTGATGCATCCCAGCTCTCAGGTGGTGGAAGTGGGTGATCCCCAGAGCAAGCTGACTCCCTTGCTGAGTTCAAGTGAGAGACCTTCAATATATAAGGTGGTGAGTGATTGAAGAATATACCCAATGTCAAGCTCTGTGCTCTGCCCCAGATGCAAGCACGTGTCTCTGCATATACATGTACCTACATACATGCAAATATGAATACACACATGCATGCACAGACTTAGAGGTGGGCCTGCTTCTTGTCTCTGAAGGTGATTCGGAACTGAACCTGTTTTAGTAAATAATGGACTCAGTAGCAGCATTGATTGTACACTTGCTATTTGTCTGTTCAAATAAATCTGGATTTTGATCTCAGGTCTGCCATTTATCATCTGTGTGACCTTGGGAAAGCCCAGTCTGTGTTGTCATATCCTGGCTCAGCTGATGGTTGTTGGTAAGTGCTCATCCCTGTCAGATGAGCTTCTGTGTTTAGTATAACCAGTCCTGACTCACCAATCACTTAGATGACAGGCACCATGCTAAATGCTTTCATAGCGTCTTTTCTTCTTAGCCTCATAGTAGCCCCACTTCTAGGGCTGGGTCCATTGTGTGTACTCTGTGTTGGCAGAATCTTATACCTCCCATGAGATGTCTGGGTCCCAGGGCCTGCAGTCTGTGAATGTTCCCTTCTTGACAAAGGGGATTTTGCAGCCACAATTAAGCTAAAGACATTGAGATAGAGATTATTCTGGATTATTTGGGTGGGTCTGATATAATCACAGTGGCCCTTCAAATGGGAAGGCAGGAGTTCAGAATGTAGGAAGCCAGTGATCAGAGAGGCACAGGGAAGTGGTCACTAGCCAAAGAGTACTGTCAGCCTCCAGAAGAGAGAGCAGGGAAGGAATGCAGTCTTCACTGGAGCCTCTAGAAGAAGCCAACCTGGTTTCCACTTTGGCTTTTCTCTTAAGACCCTTCTGACTTGTGACTTACAGAATTGTAAAAAAAAAAAAAAAAAAAAAAAATTACAAAGTAAGAAATAAACAAAGGCTGGGGATGTGACTCAGAGTTACATCAAGTAACTAAAGAGTACTTGCCTAGCATGCCTGAAGCCTTAAGTTCAACCCCTACTATCACCAGGCTGTTTTCTAGCTCCAAGTTGCAGCAATTTGTTATAGAGCCATAGAAAACTAGTACACTTACTGTGGTCTCATTTCCAGAGATTCTGAGCCCAGGGCCATTGCAGACTGGTAGGAAGGAAGTCCAATACATGCTGTCTAGCTTCTGGAGGAAGTGTACCCACTGGAGGAAAAGGCCAAGAGAAATCATACCACGTTACAAATTTGACAGAGGACAGTTGATTGCAAGGTGATATTCCCAACTGACCTGATGGCACAGGCCCTTAATCCCAGCTACTCAAGAAGGAAACTGAGGCAGGAAGATGGTCAGTTCAAGGCCAGCCTGGACTACAGAGTGAGCTCAAGGCCAGCTGGGGCAACCTAGTGAGACATTGTGTCAAAATTAATTAAACAAAGCCCAGAAGGCAATGGCTATTAATGAAGTTCAGTGGTAGAGCGCCGCTTACCAAGGCCCTAGTTTCAGTCTCTGGCACCAACCAAATAAATAAGTAGAAAAATAAAAAAAGGATCTTCCCCACCTGGTACTATTCATGCAGGGCAGCTCTGCAGAGGAAGTGGGAAGGCTGCCAGTCCCTGAAGTCTCCAGTCCGTGTCCTATAAAGACATCTCGTTATCCTACAAACAGAGGCTTCTTTCTTGCTCAGTGATCCACTGGCCCTTTCGATGTTGATCCTTCTGTCTGCTCTCCTGCCTTCTCCTCTCCCCACATGGGAAACTCCTGCCACTGTTGACACATTCCGAGAGCAGCTTTTGCATTCCTGTGACACTGAGGAGAGAGGATGGCAGGCAAGGTCCCTCTTTATTCCCAGTCTCTGCCAGCCACACCCCACAATGTCCCACGATGTCCATTTAGGAGGGCATTGAAAGTGTTGAGTAGTGAGCCTGTTAGATGTCTGAATTATTTAAGGAGATGTGCATGTCATTAACCTGTCACTCATCCCAGAGAGGCCTGACATATTCATTAACCTATGCACATTGCTAGTTTGCTTATGGGAAAGAGGAAGAAGCAGAGGATGGGGCAGGAGGTAGAGGCCAGAGTGAGAGTGGGAGAAAGAATCGAATTGGCTGTATTGTGGCGGCTTGGAAAGAGTTACCCCGAGAAAGGAGAAAGGAGACAAATTAAAAAAATAACCGAGAGGGTAATTTGATAGCAGAATATTTTTGGCTCCAAGATGCTGTGAATTGGGAACTTGGGAGAAGTACACGTCACACGTTCAGAGGCATCTGTGAGCATGCATCCCAATATGATCACTGTAATTATAATAATAATAAATGTTCTCTCATGGTGTGACTTGTGGAGGTCACCCCGAGTTGAGAAAAGGAAGAGGAAGGGAGGTGGAAAGGAAGCTATTAATAAAACCGTAGACACAGCCCTCCAATCTCTTCCCTTGTTCAAACTGTATCATTCATACCAGCCCCCTGGACTAGACTTTAATGACCTAGGAACCATCTGGTTTGGCATCAGTAGCCCTGCGGTGTCTGCTCTGATTTCCACATGGCTTGCTTTGTTAGAAGGAAAACCATTCTGATTCCTGCCGCTTTGGATCCAGTGGGATCTCAGATCCAAAAAAACAGGTTCCTTTCTTTATGTGAGGTTCCAGGTTTTGCACAAGATTATCAGAAGGGTTGAAAGACATGACCATTTCTGATGGGATACACTGAACTCAGTTCCTGAAACAAACTGGCTTTGGAGGGAGTCAGACTAAAGCTGTGGGTGCGAGGAGATGCCTGTGTCTGGTCAGTCATCTAACATTTGTTTAGCATCTGCTGAATGTTCTTCTTCCTATCGGGTGGGGGGCATACAAGTGTCAAGTAAGAGGTCTCTTTAGGATCTTACTGTTTCAGGTAAAGATGAATAATATTAGCAATAGAATGTAATATCATTATAATCAACATTGCTGGGAACAATATTCTCTAATAGCAAAGAGTGCTATTATGATGCATACATTACATTGCTTTATTGGCTACAAATGGCAGTAGTAATAGTGGAACCACTATTGTTCCACTAGAGATGTTTTTGCTCAGAAAATGGGTATCACTGGAGACGAGAGATGGTGGAAAGTCTTTCAGGCAGGCCCAGGAGTGATGCTGGTGTCTAACATCTGCAGAATGCCTCAGAGTGCATATCTTACCTTGCTTCTCATAAGCTCTTCACAGTAGCCCACTGAAGCCCAGAGAATTTAAGTAGCTTGCTTGTGTCACACAGCTAGTCTGTGAAAGATCTGAGCTTTCAATCTCTTGTAATGCTAATCAGGGCCAGGACTTGTCCCAGCCCACCACAGTTGCCCCCTCACAGAACTTTATGTATTTGGCATGGTATATGTATCCGAGTCCTTTCACATCAGTCATTCACTTTGATGGTTACGGGGATGGAGTGTAGAAAGCAGGTAGAACGGACTCATTCTGGGATTTTCAGTGACATGGGATTCATGAAGGACATGGGCTTGAGTCCTGTACTAGTTGATGTGTGAAGAATGCACTTGGCTCCTTGTGAGAACTCACAAATATACGTGCATGCAAGCAGACTATAGAAACAGACTAAAACAGAGGCCAAACAAACATGAATAGAAAGTTGCAAGTGCAAAGGCAAGTTTAGTTGTGTTGCTGTTCCTTGCTAAACGCTAAATATCAGGTGTCCTGTCCTCATTCCATAGAGGGTGGCAGCAAATGACAGTGTCCCCAGGACCCCCATGCTTTCCTGTTCCAAGCTGGCAGCGACATCAGATCTTCCTGTCCATCTGCCCTGGGTAACTCTGGGTTTGTCCTGTTTCCACCCAGGGCTTCCTGAAGATAGAGAGCAGAGAAGGACTGAAGAAGGAATTCTGGAACACACTGCTGGCATTGGGCTTGTGTGTGAGGGTCACATGCGCTGGCACGTGTGTGTATTCACAGACAGACACACTTAGGTTGTGCTTTCTCTGCACACTACATACTATGAAGCAAAATCTGCCCTCTCTCATGGATCGTGTGAATTACCGATTCCAAGTCAATCCTGTGATTTTAAACTCCATGATATTTTTCAGTGACTGACCGTCACTGATATATTTCTGCTTGACACACACTGAGTCCAGAATTGACTTGGCTTAGAGATGTCATCTGGTCATTAACATTGCTCACCCCATGCTGAGCCCGTCCTTCATTTCATCTGGGCTGCCTCCCATCAGGGGAAGGCAGGGAGCTTGGGAAGCAGGTGGTATGGTTGGGACCCACCTGGGTGAGACTATGTCACTTCCCTAGAGATGGCTTCTCTGGGCATTGTGTCATTCAACACCGAGAAGGCATAGCTATGCTGTTGAAGTTTTAAGTAAGAAAAGGCTGCAAAGGTGCCTAGACTACCTTCCTCATCAGTTATTACACCCTGCAGTGGTCATTAGCTTGGCCTTGGATCTCTGCAGAACAAGGAGGTCAGTCCATTTCAGCCTCCTCATTCTCCTGTGATCTGAACACTCCTTCTTTAGTTAGTGTGTGGTCACATGGTATGGGCACTGGGCCAAGGGCCAGGTATGAACAGTTTGTGAGCTCCTCTTTATCTCTGATAAACTCTGGATCTCCAAAAAATCACATACCATCATGGGAAATTCAGCGTCTCTCACTATGAATTGGGAAGATTGATTTAAGAGGTACACCGAGAAGCCTGGAGTTTCTGGAATGTTCCTCAGTGTTATAAGGAAGGTTGGCATAGGGTATGTTTTTGTTAAGAATCCAGCTAAGAATAGTTAGGACTATACTTTTCAAGGGAAATTCAGTGTCTCTCACTATGAATTGGGAAGATTGCTTTAAGAGGTACACCGAGAAGCCTGGAGTTTCTGGAATGTTCCTCAGTGTTATAAGGAAGGTTGGCATAGGGTATGTTTTTGTTAAGAATCTAGCTAAGAATAGTTAGGACTATACTTTTCAGAGGTTGGGCTTTGAATTCAGTGAGTTTTGTGGGTAAAGAAGTTTAAAAAAAATGAGGTTGAATCATTCACAGTTCTTTTCATCTCTAATTTTTATGACCTTTTAAATCCGTGAAAATGACAGCATTTGATTTAGTAGATTGATGTCATGTTTTTAATCCATTTTGCACAGAATCACTCTAATAGCTCTTCAGGACAGAATCAGGACAGCCTTCCTGATGTCCTCAAACTTCCTAAAATCTGCACAGGTTGTGGTGTGATGATGACATCAGAGCAGCCCTGGCCGGAGGATGACATGGGAGATGCCTTTTGGTGTCTTCTGGTGTTTCCGTCTCATTCTCCGTAGTCTACTGGGCCTGCTCAGAGTTCATGGAGGGAGAATGATCTCATGATGACACCCTGGATGAAGAGGTAACTCATGGTGAGATTTAGAGTTTTAATATCTCCCCAAATCATTGGGACTGTTAAAGCCTGAAAGTCAAAATCCGTTCTCAAAAAATTGAATTTCTAACTGCAAAGTCTGAGGCTCTGGTGTCAATGTACTGCAGGACCTCCTATGGGTGGGGCGTTACCCCGACATCCTTCAGCTGCTGCGCTCTTCCTTAGGGTGTGTTTGCTTTTGAGGTATAGTTGCAATTTTGCTTTACAAAAGTTGTTCCAAAGGAAATCCTTCTGAATGCTCATCCTAAGTGATTGAGATAAAAGGATTGTGTGGCTCCAGCCTTTGGGGGAATTGTCATGTGTTCTGTTTTCCTCCTGGAGGCTCTCAGTGTATGCTGATCTATGTCAGGCTCTGACAAATCCAGCAAGGATGAGACCAGTTGATCTTTGTTTAATCCAGGCTCTCCTGGGCCGTTTGACTAGTCTTCTGCTTTCCCCCAAGCAACAACAGTTTGCTCTCTGAGAACTGGTGTCCCCTAGAACCCAGTCAGTCGATTCCAGAGCAGTGGTTTTCAACTACAGATATTTTTGCTCCCTAAGGGTGTTTGACAAAGTATGTAGACATTTTTGGTTGCTGTAGAGGGTGCTCCTGCCCTCTGCTGAGTGTGGAGGCTGATGAAGCTGCCACTCACCCTACAATTTACTATATAGGGACAGCCATCCACAGCAAAGGCTTGCCTGGTCCCGAAGAAGTCAGTAGTGCTGAAATTGAGAAAGTACTTTAGAGCTAGACAAGAACTATTAAATGTAGCGCAAGACTCTGCAAACCAAAACACTCAAGTCAGGTTTTTAGTGACAAGGAGTTTTTCTGGACAATGTTGATGGAGGTGCAGCCAGAGATATCTGTTCGAGTGGAATAAAAAAAATCACAGGCTCTCCTTCAAGCTTGATTTCAGAGCAGCTTCCTAACTCCATGTAGCATGGCTAGGTGCAAGGCCCCTCTCCTTGAGAGCATCTGGGATCAGGCTGATGTAACCCTCACCTTGTTCTTGTGTTTCCTTCCCATAATCAAGTGGCTGAGCACCACCACAGGGGAAGCCTGTTCTCCTAGCTTGCAGATCGAGCATCATTTATTTTCTTAATCTTATTCCAAGCCTTTTTCTTAGACTGACAAGACTTTGCTGCTCATTCTGAGACTGATGTTGACTGGCTAGAAAAAATTGTGCCTGCTGTCAAGCACAATTTGGGATGGGATTCCCAAAGTCTCTGTGATTTATCTGTGTCCATAAAACAGGGGGATAATGCTTCCTAGTCAGCAGAACTCATACCTGAAGCCTCCTTGGCTCCTTCTGTTTCAGTGGGACTGGATTGCTTCTTATATGTTCTAATTCTCTAAGTCAGTGAACATGAACCTGTTGGGGCCATGAATCCCAGTGAGACTCTGACGAAACTGATGGAACTTGTTGCAGAAGATGCATGCTGGTGGAAGCCTGTGCACATGGTGCTTATAATTGTAGTAAAGCATGGATGTATAGTGTGTGAGAACTCAGGTTTGAGTGTGGCTGATTTATAAGAAACCTATTTGGGGTGTGTTTGTGTTATTAGTATTTTACTGGGCACATGCATTAAGGAGCCATCTCGGTTGCCTATCTAAAATCACTGTTGTTCTTGGGAAAATCATAATTAATAATTAATAAGTGTCTCTCCTGTTTTAGCTCGTTTAGCTTATGCTTATATAGTTCCTGAATCACAAGTTCTGTTTTAACTATTGGGGAGGCAAAAATGGAAGAAAAATTCTTTATCTCAGCAACTGAGAATGTACAAGTTGAGATACAGAGCTGGAGAGATGGCAGCTAACCCACCCTTTACCCGTTTGATTGGCTGTGTTTTGACTTCATAATGAGTCATGGTGATCCAGTAACAACTTCCTTCATTCTTTCTGGCTAGGCAAATGTTCTTGGAGAGTACCCAAGTTCAGTTCCCAGGACCTATGGTGGACAGCTCACATTTACCTGTAACTCCAGATCTTTTGAATCTGACACCCTCTTTTGGCCTCTGTGGGCGCTTGCACACACTTGTGCATACACATACATACACATAATGTATGTATAATAATGTAAAATAAACTCTATAAAAAGACTATGAGTGGAGATACTAAGTAATTAAAAGAAAGAAGGAAAGCTGACTCTTAGCAGGGGTAGAGGCATCCTTCCGGAGCAGAGCATGAGCTTCAAAGGCAAGGTTTGGACCATGGCTTTCCTTCCGAGGGCATTGGTTCTCTAGGTCTTCAGTATCCTGCTGCTGGGATTAAAGAACATTACAGAACATTGCAGGGTCAGGTAGGCTCTGCCTTCATGTCTGGTGCTTGATCCTGGCTGCAAGCTTGACTTGAGAAATATTTTAAGACCATTTTAGGAAAACATCCCAAACCTTGCACTGTCCCAGAGTAGCACTGCCCATTCCTCCTTTTTGGCATCCTCTACAAAATACTACAGATCTTCCCCTTGCTCACCCTGCTCTGCTGAGAGCATTGGGTGGCTTGAATGAGTTTGTCAGCGGGTTCAAAGTGTTTACTACCACACAAGCCACAGGACTGGCACAACTGTTAACAGTCCCTCAACGGTGGTGGGTCATGTGTGTGACTTCTTGTTTCAGGCCATGAGTAAGACACAGTGTCCGAACTGGATTTCAGGACTTGACCGTTAGTAGTGGTCCACACCCCACATATGACCAATGAAGGAGCATGTGATGTGGCTGCAGTGGGGCTGGGGAACACAGTGAGCCAAGGCTCGCTGCACCTAGTACCCCTCCCTGCTGCTGATTTTTCTGAGCTAACTGATGGGGTTCACTGATGCTGAGGTCTCTGCAGGGGTGAAAGTAGTAATTTTTCAGGATGATGACCATCTCTACAATGGATCATGCTAACCCACCCTTTACCCCTGTTTGATCTTCTGTGTTTTGACTTCATAATGAGTCATGGTGATCCAGGAACAACTTCCTTCATTCTTTCTGGCTAGAAGACATATGTCAAGCGATATGGGATAAGGAAGGGCTGATGTGTGGAAAACTTTGAACTTGGCTGTGAATCCAGCCTTAGTCATCTGATGCTCCTAATAGAGCAAAGTGGGCATGTGGGATTTCCTTTTCTAGAAATAATTTATGTCTGCACAAGGCTATGATGGTCTCCCCTGAAGAGATACAATAAAGTCGACAGCAGTCGGATTCAAAAGAAGAAATTCCTTTTCCGTAATTCGTGCGTTGTTATTCTCCTTTTAAAATGCCCAACCCACCACCCCAGCCCTGAGGCCCTGAGGTCAGTTGGAAACACTGACCACCCGCTACAAGAGGACAGCTCTCTGCCAGTGAAAATGAGGGTTACAATTACAGATTTATATGGCTTCATTTTCTGGTTTCAATATGGCCTGTCGACATCTCAAACTGAGAAGCCCATGGCTGCAGCCCAGCCGTCTCCTCCCAGCTCCTGTGTCAAGAGAGATTTATTATTCTCATAGACTCTGCTCACAGAAACTCCTTCCAGACAGGTCTAGGGAGGGAGGCCTTTATTTTATTTCATTTTACTGAGAATCATAGCTCTGTGGGGACATTTGTTCTCCCTCCCAGAGTAGGTCCCTGAATCTAGGTGAGGAAGGTGGAGAGATTGAATTAGGAAATGGCTGAGTTGAAAGAAAACTGAAATGGAGCCCAAAGGCCATTTACTGTCACATCACAAGAATAGGAAACTGAAACAATAGCTGTAATGCCTGTCAATTGGGAATGGATAAATCAATTACAGCTCTGCTATAAAACGGAATAGTATGCAGCTGTTAAAAGGATGGAGGAAAATATAATTTTATTGATAAGGTCTGACCTCCATGGTTTAATATAAAATAAGGAAGAAATAAAATACAGTATAAAGCCTGCATATTATGTTGTTTGTTTTAAAGTAAGAGTGATAATATGAGTATGTACCTTGTATACAGGGATAGAAAAGAAACTTGTTGCATTTGTTGCTAAGGAAGGTCTTGATTGAAGGTGTGGAGGGGGGCAGGGTAGCTTTTTGTAGGAATACCTTTTGCATTTCTGGGTTGACCTTTTCCTTTCCTTCTTTCTTCCCTTTATTATGTGCTTGTTTTACGTTTAAAAAAATCATTTCAGGTTAAAAATGAATTTCAAATGGAACAGAGTCTGGCAAGGTTTGCTTTTGGATGGATGAGTATATTGTGGCTTGAATATGCTGAACAAAAGCTACCCAGAAATGCAAGGTGGACTCAGGAGCTCCCATTATTGTGCAGAATTTATCACTACTAATGATAAGAAAGGTCTAGACGCTGTCAGGGCAGGTGTGGTTTCACCTTCATTTATGGGGATGAATCAAGGACATTATGGGTCCCATAAATTGCCTCTACACCACACTGATTTGTTATACACCATTCATCAGATGTGTGACCCTCCCTCCTCATGCCGTCCTTGTTTCCTACTGCCGGGATCTTGGGCCCTCTTCAGTCGATGTCTTGCTATTCTTTAGAAGATAGAATGGCCATTCAGTCTCTTAGGGTGCTCAAAATGTCTTTCTTAGACCTTGGGGGCCAATGAGGTAATAAGTGTGCAGTAAATTGATATCCTGTGTGTGCAATAACCACAGGCGATGGTGTGGCTCCACTTCAGCCTAGAGGACATAGCTGTGACTCATGCCTTGTTCAAACTCCAGGTCTCTCTTTTGTCTTACTGAATGAAGCTTTTTCATGCCTCCTCTGCCTCCATCCTTGGTGCTCAGCCTTCCTCCCGGGTGCTGGGAACCTATGGCAAGGGTTGGCTGTCCAAGTGGGAGAATGGCCGGCTTTTTGAGTTCTCTCTTTATTCTGCCCCAAGGTATTCAGCAGCATCTTAAGTCTTCTGTATTTCAGGGATAGGATGTATTGATCTCCTCTCTTAGTACAGGGGCTTAATACATCTTGCCCTGGGCTTTTCTTAGAAAACCTGGGTCTGGGAGACTTGTCAGTGCCACCGGGGAATGCTCTTCCCAGGGTATATATATATTTTTCTAATAGGAAATGTAAAGGCTAAAATTATTGAGAAAAAAGAAACAGTTGAACAGAATCATTCTCACTTAGGACAGCCTCTATTCAGAGTAAGAATGCCGTATTCATTTAGAGAGAGATGGCTTCCCTTTGAAAGTGTAAGCTGTTTGTGGGGCTGCATGCTGCTTGTGTGTCCTCGGCTCTCTAGTGCCACTCTCACACACAAAGATTATCTGGCTATGTGATTCTTGGGGCACTGTTTCTCTTGCCTGGCTTCTTCTGGCTAACAGGGATACTGTTAACAGGGTATCCCAGTGTTCAACTCTGATGGATAATTCAGGACTTTCTCCTTCATCTTGTCTGTTCTTAATGGTGTGAGAGTCTCAGGGGGTTCTATACCAACAACTCCGTAACTCCTGGGTAGCTCACCCATGCAGGGGTTTCTTCCCCAGAACGGGAGACCAACAGCTGGCCTAGTTCCATATAACACTGTTTCTCTCCCTCTGCTGAGCCCCAGGGTACAGGCTATAGCTTTGAAGTCACCACAGTGCTAAATAACTTGATGCAGCAGCCAGCAGCTCCTATAAATTACTGACAACGGTGCTGAAAAGACAGTATAGGGGGCATAAATTTACGTGTTTAGCCAACAGCTCTTTAACTTGGGGCAGATAAGAAGAAAGGAAAAGCATCAACAAACCATTTCTTGGTTTGAGTTTTCAGAACTGGAGGACTTCAAAGAGGAACGGGGGGGGGGGCGGGGGCATAGAAAAAGAGAAGACAGCCTTTTCCGGATGGTGGAAGAGAAAATCCTTGAAACGTCTTGAGTTTGCAATCCCTTGGAAATGTTACCATGGGAAGGCCTGTTTCAGCAACCATAGTTTTCCCATCTGGAGGCTTCAATGCGACCTTCTTCCCAAAGTCTTTCCTGGTGCTGTTCCATGCGGAAACAGCTCACTCTAAAATGTGTTCTGTGGCATTGTTTCCCACTGTCTTCCTGCTTTTCACCCTAATGATTATTTGAGTCTATCGCCCCTGCTTCTCTACAAATCTGTAGACTTTGACTTGGTGACTGACAGTTCAGTGACTGTTACTGTTCTGTATAGTCCAGTCTCCATTTCATTGGGGCAGACTGAGAAGAAGATGGCGTGGTTGAGGTACTAATGACATTTACCTTCAGCAGAACCAAGCACAATTCTTTGCATAGTATATGAGCAATCTTTTGTGTGAACTTGTTGCAACCCCCAATTCCCTGTTTTAAGGATGAGGAAATTGAGGTCCCTAGCTACTTGACCTTCATAAGATGACACTCCTATTTGCATAGGGCTAAAACTCAGATAAACCATTTCTTGCTGTATTTTATGGTCTGCAAATAACACTGGTGCCTGGTCAGTTGTGTCTACGGATGAGAAAGTAGATCAGGATAACCCAGAGATGCCCTGACTATAGTTAGGAAAGCAACTTCCAGCTAAAGAAAGAGCATGCAGGAGTGACACTGAGCAGGGTCAATGGAAGAATGATGTCTGAGGAAGCTTAGGAAAGGATTTCATGAGCCGAGGATGCTGGTGTGAGCACTGGGCTACAGCTCAGATGACAGGTAAAGTCAGTGTCATGGAAAGCTTCTTTAATCACCTTGCAGATGCCAGTATGGGCTAAGAACCCTCTAGCCAAACCCGTCTCTGTGTGGACTTAGCTTCAGCCAGTCCCGTTTAGCTCAGAAAATAGCCTTTGTCTTTCTTGGTTGCCACGGGAAGGAATTGGAGCCAGAAGACAAATTAAGAAGTCATCCTTCCCACCTGCTACCTCCACACTTGTAAGGCATTACCTCTATTTGCTAGATGACTTCTAAGAGGCCCAATGTAGTTAAGGGGTCTAAAGCTACTGAGGAGAGATCTCTAGTTGCTCGTTGCCAAGAGATGATTTGTAGAATGTGGACTGGTCATTTTGTGAATGCTTTTTAAGATTTTAGCAGAATTGAGCCCTGATTTCAGGTGAATCCCAGGTTCCTCAGGGGCCAACTTAAGACTGTCCCTGAAAGCTTGGTGTCTGAACCTTCCTGTGCTTGCTTCAGAGCTTAGGTGATGGAGGAGGGTGAAGGAAGAGTAGATGCCGTGCTGCTCTGAGACCATGTGGAGCCAGAGCAACCAGAAGCTCCCAGAGTCCTCCCTCCTGGGCTCTTCTCTCTTCGTTTGTTCTAATGCCTGCAGAACATTCCCAGTACTCTGTAACTCTGAGACAGCTGGAGAGATTCTAAACTGGAAATCTTTACATATCTGTGAGTAAGAGCAGCTACTGATATTTTCCACACTACTTTCCCTGACCAAGTCAGCAACTCAAGTATTTTTCCAAGATCAGATTTGTTATATTTCCCTTTTGGAACTGAATTAGAGATGGAGTAGAGGGATAGACTAGGGGCCTATGAATGCAAAGAGTCAGGCTAATGTTAGCCTTCCTTGCAAGAGAATGTCATATGGGTGATGGGGACTCATCTTGACTTGGATTAAAACCTCATGATTCTGGAAAGGGAGAGTTATTTGAAGAACCTCTCAAAGATCAGACTTCTCTCCCAGTGGAGGCCTCTGAGCAGTAGGGCAGGCCACAGAGAAGATGCAAAGTCAGTGGTGAGACTCCCACAAGAACATCACTCATGGCTGCCAGCTTATTTAACATCAGTCACTTGGAGTCTCATCTTCCTGTGGCACATGGTTGGTCCCTCTTTTAGAGCACATCCCATTCTGCTTTGCTTCACTAGTTAAGCATGTTAATGACTCTAAAAGGCCATTTGGTCCTTCAAGGCAATGAGTGTTTTATTCCCCTCAGACTGCTCTTAGTACTTGCACTGTTCCTGGCCGTTAGAAGAAACACAGTGAACATTTATCTTTATGGACCAGTTCTTGCTTTGGGGAGTGAAATTTTAAGTATTCTTGTTATTAAATTCTTCTTTACAGTTATTTTCTTCATAAGCAGCCTCCTTTCTGAAACTTCTAGTGACTTAGCGTTTCTTTGAACTGCTACATTTCTATAGGTTGTGTGCTGTCTGTTTTCATTACGTTCCACTGCAGGTAGTTATGTGAGCTTGTTGAATCTTCCACAATGGATATGGAACTTTAGAACTGAGTAATGTCTGGGTCAATGACTTCCAACTTTATCATTTGTATCGCTTCATGCTCGGGTAAAGGAGGTGAGTCCTAACGACACGAATCAGACATTGTGTGAAGTGTATTTTTTTCCCTAATTTTAGTTATCACAACAAACCTGTGGTAAGCATCTCTGTTACTTTTAATTTCAAGAAAAAGACATTCTTTTCACTTTAGAGGTAAGCTATTTTGAATATCGGGTAACATAACCCCATTTCACATGGGCAAGTTTTTTTTTTTTTTTTTTTTTTAATGTAGAGATTAAATTTTATTAGTGTGTGTTAATTGCACCCTTTTCAATGGGAATGTTTTTTTTTTTTTTTTTTTTCTTAATGTAGAGTGACTGAATGGGAGGTTGAACTTTGAGTACAATAAACAGAGTCTACATTTTAGGTGATTAAGATAGTGCATCTGTACTCTTGCTTTTGCCTGAGGTCACTCTGCCAGCAACCTGTGACCCTATATTCAGTCCCAGGTCTGCTTCAAATCTAAGTCCTCCTGATTGAAAGGGGATAATAATACAAGACTGTGTATAAGAATCTGGATTTGGCAACAAGGTGACCCCTACAAGCTTGCTGGGTGACCTGCCTATGATATTGTGCAATGCATGCTTTAATAGAAGTTAATATTGCTTGGAAGTTGCGGTGATAGGCAGTATGTGTAAGTAGGAAGAAAGGTCAGTTCAAGTTCATTGTATTGCAATTTTCCAGCCAGTCAATTCATAGAAATGTGGACTGATGGAATACAGAAGATGGGCTAGGAGTTTATTGTTCCAGAGATACAGTTCTTATGACTTAATAAATTTGGGGAAACATGAGGGCAGCAAAAAGGCTTTGAGATTTTTGGAGGGATGCTCACCCGGCAGTGGCACCATGACCTCACACAGGGACCCAGGTGTACAGGTAGAGGAGCAGGAGCTCTGATTCAGCAGGGGAGAAGGGAGGCAGTTTAGTATGACTTTGATGTATGACTGAAGTGAACCTGTACCCCAGGAGGTTAGGTTCTTCCAAGAGGCAGTTGGATTTGTGGATTGAACATGTGGAGGGAGGTCTGGTTGGAGATGGACGTTTTTGATCCATTGACATTTAGGTGGTAACAATGCTGATGGCGTGGACTGAATTTCCCAGGAATAGAATATGGAGAGAGAGGAGAGTAAAGGCAGAAGTTTGTGAATGAATGACCAAACTTTCAGGGACAGAGTGAGGCCATCAGTGAAAGCAAACCCAGAGAAGATGCCAGCAGTTTGTGAAGGGCGCAAGGGCCAGGCCTTTCTTTAGCTTCGGTGTCCAGGACAGAGAGTAGGAAAGCATGAATTCCGTTCTTGGCAGCTACTTCTCACACACTCTAAGGTTACCCTAACAGCATTGTTCAACTCCTGATTTCTGGAACAGTCTAGATTTCAAATGCTTTCTACTGTTGTCAGATTTTATGCACACCGTGTCCTGATCTGGGGTTGGAAAATAAAAAATGTGTGTTGATCCTCAGCTTTCTCAAATAAAGCACTAGGCATTGCCCAGCGAGTCCATTTTCCTTCAAGGGATGGTGGTTGTGATATTTTCTATCATGGAAGTAAAGTGTAAAGAGCCAAGTGGCTGCTGTGGTTGGGACCCGGTGTGGACGACAAGGGGAAGGGTGAGGCTCAAAGCAGATGCCTGGAGGTGGGGAGGTGAATCAGAGCACAGAATGAGAGGTTTTTGTGTCTGGATTTGCAGGTTATCTGGGAGCATTAAAAAGTAAGGGGAGGAAAAAGGTAGTTACTTCTATGAATGTCTGTAGCTTAACAAGTTTAACACTTAACAGCATATTGTCCCACATCGCTGCAGTGATTACTGAATCTTAATTATTAAATTGAAGGGTACAATCCTGGCCCTGCAGAAATTATGTAGAGATCTGGGACCTGGCTCAACAGTATCCCATAAGAACCTTAATATGTTAAGCATTCCCATTTTGTAATAGACCAAACTTTAGAGGCTAGAGATGACTTCTGGGAAATAGCATATATTTGAGAGTTTAAAGAGTGGACAAAACCCTCATCTCTTTATTTCATCATAGCATATACCTACATACTTCTTCACAGGTTTTTCTGCAGGACAAAGAGAAGTCTGTGGTGATAAAGAGGCTCAAGAGGGGTGCACCAGCCACGAGCTCCCTGGTTAAAATACACTGCCTAAGGATGTCGTATGCTGAAGGCTGTAGAGGACAAGTACCCTGACTTTCTCTACCTAAGTGATACCGTATGTGGACTCAGCAGGGGATACGGAGATCCCTACACAGTGGTAGCAAGACTCCCCACAATGGAACAGATTTTGTAGAATGGTTTCCACAGTATTAGAACCTATCTCCCCTCTTCTTAACAAATATTTTGAAATATTCACTTTACAGCACTGAAATGACATTCTAAGATAATGTAACCTGCCTACACACATAATTAAATCAACATAATGCCCCAACTATAATATAGAGCAGAAATAAATGAGTGTAATTTGTAACAAAATAGTGTGCATTTCAGTAAATGCACAGGTATGACTGCATTTGAAGACATAATGAAGTCGTCAGATGCTTGCTCCTATACATAGAAATTACTGTGAATAAGACAGCCATAGAGGCAGACTATCAGGTATGCTGTCTTGGCAATTCCAGTGCTATAAATGGCAATAGCCATTTATTTTGTGACTCCTTAAAATGGTGAGTAACTTTTCATAAAGTTCTTTATAAAACAAAAGAAAAATCTTCCTTCAGTCTGCATCCCCTAGTCTTCTGTTCTTAGAAAATTCCGTCTTTTATCACAATGAAAAAAGCCTCTCTGTAGCTCTGTCAACTGAATTTGGGTTCTAGGTATGGTTCATGATGGATGGATTCTTCCCTATAAGAATATCTGGAGAAATATTTTCAAGCTGGGTGGTGTGCCGGACAAGTTTACCCAGTATAAAGTAATGCAGGACTGTCAGCATTTCTGCCTCAGTCCACTAAATCCCATATTGATCCATCTCATTGGATGTGCAAAATGCCTCCTATGGGACAGAAACTGTCCCGTGGAGAATCACTAATTAAGAGTTGATGGTGGCCAGGAAAGACCAGACAAGCTGAGAGCTGGAGATCCACAGCTGTCTGTGCTCAGTTCTTGGTGCCCTGGGAGGGAGCTGTCCCTAGTGCTGACCCAACTTTGACTGGATTTAATTTGATTCCTACTGACTTGATTGATTCCAAGTTCCAGTTACCACCATGATTCTTATTTGGTCCCCACTCTGATCTGAGACTCTAGTTACTAGCTCTAGTCTTATCTGTACTATGAAATATGAGCTCCATGTCCAGGCCATGAGTTAGGCTACCTTGGACAGTCCTTGGCTGTGGCAGCATCTTCCTGAATGGATGAAATGCCAGAGAGGCTCACAGCCTCTAAATGGCTTCATAGAAACCACCTTATTAAGAATTTCATAGATTTTCTATCTTTCAGTTGGGTGGAGCTTGGTAGTTTTCTCTCAGTTGGGTTTAGTAGAGTCTGGAAATTCCACTCTGTACCTGTGAAAAGCCTGTCAGTGGTACATATACCCTTTAGTAGCCACAGATATTAATGATATTTTCCAAAATGTAGGAATTTCAGGAGTTTAGTACATAGATGTGGCAATAAAATCACACTGACTTCTTTGATGATTCAGTTCATGCTTTGTAGTCTGTTTTCTACCCTCTAGGACATCAAGGAGAAATGCTCAGTTTGGGGCTGGTGCATCTTTAACACTTTTTTATACTTGGCAATAGTCTGTTTTCAGAAAGAAAGAACAGGCTTCAGGTTCTGAGCCCATAGCAGGGAGAAGTATAGAGTACACGTTAATAACCTTGTTTTCTCTGCTTTACAGTTATCTTTATGATTACTCTGCATTTATGGAAGGTGATACTGATTTTTCCATTTTGGTAGAAATACCTAGTTTTCTTCCAAAGATCAACTCATTTTAATAAAAAAGAAGAGCCAGTTGAAAGAAAAACATTCAGTTCTTTACAGGTATTACAGGAATGAGATTTGTGAGAAGGGGGCACTAGAGGTATTGAAGTTTGAGTAGCACTGACATTTTGTGTCATTCAAGGGGCAGGTGCCTAGATGTAAAACAACTTCTAGGACAGAGGCAGATCATACTGTCAGGGTACTGTCTGGCTGTCAGTTCATTAAATTATTGTTTTGTTTTGTTTTCATTCCAGAGTATTTACTATTCTTGTTGCCTCTTTGTCCCTAGATAGGAAGGCAGCATGCTAATGCCTCATATAATCGGTGATGGATGGCCTCAGCCTGTCAGTCTCTGACACTTTGAGTGTTCAGTAATTTCATTATCTACACATTTCTTCACTCTTCACAGCCTTGTACTTATGACAAGATGGCATCCATCCCCAATGACGCAAAATGCGTCAGGATTCCTAAGAATCATTCTGTCTTCAGTAGGGGTAAAACTCTTCAGAGAAGGCACCCCTCCCTCAATTTAGAACAAAGAAAGCAGCTGGGATGAGAATATTTGCTGTTGTAAAAATAGAAAATAAAGAATAGATATTGTAGGTAAGAGGTCTGTAAAATAAAACTTGTAGTATCCAAGTCAAAATAGAATTAAGAAGTTTTCACTAAAAATGGCTTCTACAGCAAGTAATTGTATGATTGGATGCCCACCAAATGAACCCAATCAAGGGATCCATACTTGTCAGTGGTTTGATGGGGCCCTGCTGTTTGCTAAGCCAGTTTTTCCACTAGGAAAAAAGTAGCACAGCCTTGATGCGGAGTCAAGGCTCAATTTTTTCTTTCTTTCTTTCTTTCTTTCTTTCTTTCTTTCTTTCTTTCTTTCCTTCCTTCCTTCCTTCCTTCTTTCCTTCTTTCTTTCTTCTTCTTTTTTTTTTGTCTTTTTGAGACAGAGTCTCCCTGTAGCCCCAGCTGTCCTGGAACTCACTATGTAGACCAGGCTGGCCTTGAACTCAAATGGAAAATAGTCCATGAATGTTCTCAGTACTTAATAATATTCCTTATACTTGTTTGGCCAACTCCTGTATGCCTCCTACATTTATTTAATAAAATCTTTATTTCATCTAAGCAACTTGTAACTTCAGAGAGGAATGGTTATGTCATTTGCCTCAAGTTTCCACAGCAGCATGGTGAGGCTGGATTTGAATTTCATATCTCTGAATGATGTCTCTAAATCTACAACCTATGATTTTGGATCAAGCATTTTAGTCTGGTCCAACATTTGATTTTCTCAGAAGAATCTTCATAGTTTCAGTTGAAATACCCTTTCCTCATTTAATTGTAAGATACCCCCAAAGAGCAATTTGAGGAGATTGGAAAAAGCAAAAACAAAAGTATCTGGTGGATAATATCAATTGTTGGCTTGAAAGATCTAGAATTACTTAGGAGACAACCTCTGAGCAGAAAGAGTTTATAGACTGTTAAAATAGGTGAGGAGGTCCATCATAAACATGGCAGCACTGTTCCATGGGCTAGGGTCCCTGACTGGATAGAAAGGAGAAAGTGAGCTCAGCACCAGCATAATCTCCCTGCTTCCTGGCTGCAGATGCAATGTCACTTGCTGTCTCAAGTTCTGGCTGCCTTGACTTTTCCACCACCATGGACTGTACCTTCAAATTGTGAGCCAAAATAAACCCTTCCTTTCTTTTTTCAAAAATTTTATTTATTTTTATTTTATGTGTATGCATGTATTGCCTACATGTAGGTAAGTGCACCCATGTTGTGCAATGCCTGCGGAGGTCAGAAGAGTCTGTTGGATCCCCTGGGACTGGAGTTACAAACAGTTGTTAGCTGCCATTTGGGTGCTGGGATTCAAACCCGGGTCTTCTGCAAGAACAACCAGTGTTCTTAACCGCTGAGCCATCT
>NW_008348586.1:5226634-5295852 GCF_000622305.1 Nannospalax galili
TTCTTTTTTTTAAAAAAAATATTTCATTTATTATTTTTATTTTATGTGTATGCATGTATTGCCTGCATGTAGGTAAATACCCCCATGTCGTGCCATGCCTGCAGAAGACAGAAGAGGATGTTGGATCCCTTGGATCTGGAGTTATAGACAGTTGTTAGCTGCCATGTGGGTGCTGGGATTTGAACCCAGCTCTTCTGCAAGAACAACCAGTGTTCTTAACTGCTGAGCCATCTCTCCAGCCCTGAACTCTTCCTTTCTTATGTTGATTTTGTCAAGTGTTTTGTCAAAGCAGTAAGAAAAATAACTAATAAAGTATCTTAGTTCTTTGGAAAAGCAAATGAGACTCAACAGCTACAGCAAGATATATACCTAGATTCCTAGGTATATATTCCCTCTGAGGCCTACAGGATCAGCATGTCTGAGAGTGAGAATTCACCATCTGTCTGGTAAGCCGGGCACCTGTTTATCATCATCAGGGATATCTGGGAAGTGTCGCATGTTCCTATAACACTGGGGTGACATTTCAAATGTTTAATAGCAAATAAGGTCCCAGGCTACAGTCAGCATCTGATATCCTTGAAGTGCTAAGCCTTGCCTCCTCTGGGGCAGGATACTAGAAAAGTTGAGAGATATAAACAGCAGGTATTCAGCTTCTTGAGTGGCATGGGATATGTGGGGGCTTGGAACAGATGTTTGTTACTTACAGGCCTTGAAGAATGTCAGTACTTTTACTTACATGGCTGTACCAATGAGTGGAGTATCAGTGTTGTAACCTTGTAGAAGATAGGGCAAACTCATGTGAAGGATTTCTGGTTTTTAATTCCTATGAAAGCAATAATTCTGAAAGATTCTAGTTATCTGCATGAAAATCACAGGGAACTCTTCAAAAATGCAACCTTGATAGGTGATTATATATATTAGAGTGCCAAGGGTTCAAAATACTGACCATATGAAATGCTGGCAAGGGCCTGCAGCTGCAGAGACTCACATTTATTGCTGGTGGGAATGAGAAATGGTGTAGACACTTTGGAAGACAGTTTGGCAGCTTCTTTCAAAACTAAACATACTAACATACTCTCACAATGTGACCTAGAAGTCACATGCCTTGATATTTACCCAAATGATTTGAAAGTGTATGTCCACTCAAAAAAACCTGTGCACAGATGCTCATAGCAACTTACTAATCATTGGCCAGATTTGGAAGCAACCAAGATTCACTTCACAAGGTGAATGAGCATGTGTGTTTCATACTTACAATGGAGCAGTATGCAGTGTGAAGAAATGAGTTGTCACTCCAGGAAAAGATAAAAAGAAACTTTAAGTACCCACTGCTGTTTGAAAAAAGATAATATAAAAAAAGCTACATGCCATGTGAGCACATATATATTATATATATTTAAAAAACAGGACGTTTGAGACAGTGAAGAGATGAATGTTTCCAAGGGGGAGGGAGGAAAGGATGAGTAAGTGGAGTATAGAGGACTGTTAGCAAAATGAAACTATTTATTTATTTTTATTTTATGTGCATGAGTGTTATGCCTGTATGTACGTAAGTGCACCCATGTCATAAAATGCCAATGGAAGCCAGAAGAGGGTGTTGGATCCCCTGGAACTGGCATTAGAGATGGTTGTTAGTCACTATTTAGGTTCTGGGAATTGAACCCGGGTCTTCTCTGCAAGAGCAGCCAGTGCACTTAACTGTTGAGCATCTCTCTAACCCCAAACTATTTATATGATACTCTAATGGTGGTTACATGTCATACATTTCCCAAGACTCAAAGAATGTACAACTGAGTGAGCCCCAGTGCAAACAATGGACTTTGAATTTAATGATATTTCTAGATACCCGGGTTCAATGATTGTAACAAAGTACTACTGTGGTGACTGATGGCTAAGAAGGTGTGAGATATGTGGGGGTGGACTCAAAACTATCTGTATTTTATATTCAATTTTATGGTGACCCTCAAACTACTCTTTAATCAAATTTGTTGAAACAATAAAAATATAAAAATCCAGCTTCCATTCCAGGCTCTAGTCCTAGGGACCCTGCATGGGGTGAGATAGGAAAGAGGCAAGAACCTCTCTTTTCAGCGAGCTTTCCAAAGGATTCTTAAGCACACTGATGGTTGAAAACCGATAGATGAGACAAGCCAGTCACTGGCAAATGCATGTCCTTCTCATTCCCACCTTCCCCATTCCCAGCTCTCTTGAGCCCTGATCTGCTCTTCCTTTTACATCACCAATTTCCAAAGCTGTTTCTTCTATGAAATCCTCTAGTCCTCAGCTCGAACTGAGTTCCCCAGACTATTTCATTGATGCTTTTCATGCAGGTACTTACTACTTAGTTTAGAGAGGAAACGTTGTAGAGGAAGAGCAAGGCAGCCCGGGCCGAGATCCCTTTCCCTCTACTCCATTTAACCTTAGGAATGTCATCCAATGTCTCTGAGTCCAGGCTCACACATCCGTAAAGGCTGCGAGGGGGTGTCTCTCTCATATGGAAGTTTGGGCTTCTACCTGAAGGCAGACTAGCTTTAACAGTTTTCTACTTCCTCTTCTCCCTTGGCAGGGAGAGGGTGGAGTGGGCAATCTGTAACTGAACAGATCTTCATCTTACCTGACCTTGGAATCTTTTCCACCTTTTCAAACTGTTATCGCCTCTTTTGTTTTCTTTTTAATATTTTATTTATCATTTTTATTTTAGGTGTAGAGATGTGTTGCCTGCATGTGTGTAAGTGTATCCTTGTTGTGCAGTGCCCACTGAGGTCAGAAGAGGGTGTTGGATCTCCTGGAACTGGAGTTATAGACTGTTGTTAGCCTCCATGTGGGTGCTGGGAATGAATCCCAGTCCTCTGCAAGAGCAGTCAATGCTCTTAACTGCTGAGCCAGCTCTCCAGCCCCTTAATCTCCTCTTGTGTATGATGGAAGAAGTTAAGAAAGCCTACCTCTGCTGGATGTGGTGGCACACTTAATCTCAGCACTCTGGGGGCAAAGGTAGGCAGATCTCTAGGAGATCAAGGCCAGCCTGGCTTACATAAGGAGGTCCAGGCCTCCTGGGACTACAGGGAGAACAAAAGAGGCTTACCTTTCTGTAATTTTGAGCATGAAAAATATCAGTCCTCCATGAAAGTCAATTCTGTGATAGGCTCAGGAATGCTCAGTTGGTGAGAACATCTTTGAAGACCCTTGAGTTTGAGAACAAATAAATTATGTACTCATGTTTGGCACAAGAGGGAGCTTAGAGAGTAAGAGCTGCAAGCATCATTTTAAGTAATATCATCCAGGCACACATGTTTTGAATCAGGGCCTGACAGGAAGAACTAAAGTACAGAGGACGAATTTAATTCTAACACTAAATCTGTATGTGAGTTGACAGATTCGTAAATGCTTACAGTATCATTGTGATACACAGTAAGGGCAAGCTTCACATCACGTGAAAAAACTGGAAAGTTCTACCACTTTTGAAGGTCTTAAGTTTAAACAGTGGTAAGAATAGAACTTACAATGATTTTGACAGATCCTGGCTTCTTTGATGTTAAAATGGGAATTGTGTTCTCTGAGCCCTACTTCCCGCTGCCAGCTCACTCAGCAATTGCTCCGATTTTCTCTTTTTCCCTTTATTATATTTTAAGGCATTTAAAATATTTTGGTGAGTCATTCTTCTAGGTAATTAGATGAAGTGATTAGAATAGCTTTTATATTCTGAGGCATTAAGTTTCTTTTACACACTTCAACATCTTCATTTTCAGTAATGACCTGGTACTTAACTATGGTTTTACAAAGATTCCAGATCCATGAACTGACAGAGAAGAGAGAGAGGGAGAGAGAAAAGGGGAGGGAGAGGGAAAGAAACAGGAAGAAGGAGAGGAAGACAGCAAGGTGGTGGGAGTGGAGGGTCTAAGATCTTTTCATTCTCACTGTTAGATAATTAAAACATCCATATTTTGAAAATAGAGAAGAAAAGAAAAAATTGAAAAGTGGTTATCACAAAGCTGGGGCTTTATGGGCTTTATAAAAGTTTTTTTCCAACATCTCTTAACAGTTACTAGAACTGAGATAACGCTTTTAAAGGCCTAAACTAAGTCTCTTCAGAATTTAAAGGAAGTGATACAAGGCCATAGTTTCTTCTAAAAGTTTATAACCCATCTGGGGGAGTAACTTAACTTGGAAATATTGTAGAATGAGAAGGACCAAAAAATTCAGGCTCCTAGTGGAACAGAGTAAAATAAAAGAGAGAAAAGGAACCCAGCTGCCCCAGTGTGGCTTGGGAGTCCAGTTGAGGATCCATAGAATTCTTTTCCTTAAAATGAAGTATAAACTAATGCTTCAAAACCTGGGAGCAGCCTCTGAAAGTCAGAAAAGTCATCATATTTATCATAGGATCAGGTGTCACATTCTCAAAGACAAAGATTTTGTGAGCTGAGATTGTAGCTCAGTATAGAGCAAGTATATAGTGCATTAGGGGCCCTGAGTTCAAGTCACAGCTGTAAGGGACAAACAAATAAAAGATACTGGAGAAAGGGTGGCAGGCATTAAAAGGAGTTATTAACCCTCCCTTTCTTGCCCCTGATTAGGGCAGAGGTTAGACTTCTTTTATTGTGACACCCAGAGTACTGAAAGTCAAGATTTCATTTCCTCTCATGTCTTGGTAGGGTGACTGGTCGAGGGAGGGAAGGTAACTGCTTTTCAGAATGCCTGAGACCCAGACTTTTCCCATCTTGTAGCTCTGCTGCCCTGAATTTGGTCTTTTCTCTTGGTTAGAGCCAGGTATTGTCATGTTCCTCCTGGCAGAAAGAGAGCAGGAGGGCAATAAGTTTCCTTTTAAGGAAGCAACTCAGAAATTGCACAAATCACTTCCATTCGTGTTCCACTGAAGAGAAACCAAACTCGGTGTCAAGGTCACCCTTAACTGTAATAGGAACAGGATGTCTTAGTTTCATTCTTTTGTTGTTGTAAAGTGTCCTGACCAAAGCAACTTAAGGAAGGAAGGGTTTATTTTATCTTCAGTTCCAGAGGTGTGATGGTTAGCTTTAGTTGTTCACTTGACACATACTAGACCTATCTGGGAAGAGAGTCTCAGTGAGGGTCTGAGTACACTGGGTTGGTCCGTGAGCATGTCTGTGGAAGATTGCTCTTTTTAAAATTTTTATTTATTTATTTATTTTTATTTTATGTTCTATGTATTATTTTTATGTGTATATGTGTATTGCCTGCACGTAGGTAAGTGCACCCATGTCGTGCAACATCTGTGGAGGACAGAAGAGGCTGTCGGGTATGAGTGTTTTGCCTACATGTATGTAAGTGCACTATGAGTATGCAAAGCCAGCAGAGGCCAGAAGAGGGCATCAGATCCCCTGGAACTTGAGTTATGGAAAGTAGCAGCTATGTGGGTACTGGGAACCAAACCCTGGTCCTCTGGAAGAACATCCAGTGCTCTTAGTTTCTGAGCCATCTCTCCAGCCTCAGAAAATGATCTTAGTTCAGTTAATTGACATGGGAAGACCCAGCCCAGTGTGGGTGGTACCATCCTTAGACCTGAACTCTATAAGCACTGAGAACTGAGCCGAGCACAAGTAATGCAAGCTAGCCTGAATGCACTAATTTCTCTCTGCCCTTGACAGTGATGTGGCCAGCTGGCTCAAGATCCTACCACTGTGACTTTCTCACAGTGATGGACTTTAACCTTGATTTCTAAGCTAAAATAAAGTCTTTCTCCTCTAAGCTGCTTTTTCCCAGGCCATTTTATCATGGAAGCAGAAATGAAACTAGAAGAGGGGGTATACAGTCCATCATAGCCAGGGAGACATGGCAGAAGGTGCACAAGGCAGCCTGTCATGTCATGCTGCATCAGCCATTTGGAAGCAGAGGGAGAATGGATAGAGGGACCAGGCTATGAAAACCTCAAAGCCCCCTGCCTCACACGCATGACATACTTTCTCTAAGGACAATCCACCTTCTAGGACTAGAGATGGCTCCTCAGTTAAGAGCACTTGCTCTTCTTCTAGAGGACCTGGGTTCTGTTCTCAGTACCCATATGATGGCTTACGACCATCTGTAACTTCAGTTCCAGCATATTCGACACCCCCTTCTGGCCTGTGTGGGCATCACACACATGCATGATGCACTTATATACACACTCATACACATAAAATAAAAATAATAAATATAATATTTTAAAAATAAAACTCAGTGGTCCCATAGACTCTCAAGCAATACTGGCCATTGCACCTGTTCTTGGTTACCCACCAGAATTTCATGGTAAGACCATGCTGAAGATGCTACTTACATGAACTGTAGAACAATCAGGGAGAAATCAAGTTGGCACTGGCTTCAAAACCTCATCTCTGCTGGTTGGCTTTCATTGTACTGGAAGTTGCTATGCATGCTGCATGAAGAGAAAATTAATCATCAGTCTTACCCATCTGTGAATCCTGTGAGCTGTAACTATCCTGTCAAGATATGGCCACCAGTGCAATAGTCGCATGAATATTATGGAGTAACAAACTACTTTCTAACTGAATTTTAAGGTCCACTTCATAGGATGGAGCCAATGCCTGATGTCAATATCAGACTTTGGAACCTGAGCCTAGACAGGTCACAGGGCATAGAGGAGACCCTAATACTATTATTCTGCTAAATGGGTATAACATTAAATTGACTCCTTGTGACTTATTATTATACTCCTAGATTACTATAGCTCTCAGCTCTCAGCAGAGAAGCTTCCTCACGCAGCAGGTGATGATTAACGCAGAAACCCACAACTGGCCAATGTTCAGAGACTAAGAGGCTGAAGGCTGCTTATTCCAGAATAGGACACCAGTATCAAACTTCTCCCAAGGCTCAGGCATCATTGTGGAAGAGGGGGAGGAAAGATTGTAAGAGCCAGAGGTGGTAGATGGGCACAAGGACAGAGTTTTTCAGAGAGCTGAGAAGTTGTACAGAAGAACTCACAGCGTTATTGACAGCATGCACAAGTCCCACATAAGCTCAAGCCAGACAAATTCCCAGCATAGATGAGGGAGAAGTGGGAGAGCATCCCTGATTCTGCCTGAGGAAATATTGGCAACCAATGCCTACTGGGAGGGGGAGTATCAGTCTTGTTTAAGGGTGAGACTCTTGGTGTGTGTGTGTGTGTGTGTGTGTGTGTGTGTGTGTGTGTGATATATATATATGTATATAAATATAAGAGTACATGAAATCAGATTGGGAGTAGGGAGGAGGGATACAGATAGAGGAACAGATCTAAATATGATCAAATATATTGTATGAAGTTCTCAAAATTTCATTTAAAATTATATTTAAAAAGATTCTGCCTTCTAAAGCTTCTGTAACATTCCCAAACAGCACCACCAAATGGGGACCAATTGTTAAAACATCTGAGCCTATGGGGGTTATTTCTTATTCAAACCACAACAGGAAACAACTTAGAAATTACACACATCTCTCACACCCATGTGCTCCTGGAGAGATACAAAGCTGGATCTCATGGTCATCTAAAACTGCAATGGAATTGGGGATGTAAGTCTAGCTGGAAGGAGATGGAAACTTGGTAAGAGGGAGTCCTATTTCTAAAAGGAGAAAAGCAGATGGATAACGAAGGGAAGCTGGGAGGATCTGTCACAGCCCCTTGCATTCCTTAGTCAGTGTGCTTCTCCTGCTGCAGGTCCTTAGGGTCCCTCTCATTGCTCTCGGAAGCTGCTTGCTATCCAGTGGAGAGACCAGCGGGATGAACAGTGTACCTCTCCACAACCAGCTCACTTTGATTTTACCATTTTTTTCCTTTTGGCATTGACTTTCCATTTAAGCTTTTTAAAAGAAAAGTTTCCTGGGCTGAAATATTTCAGAACACCCCTTCTATAAGCACTTTTAAGTAATCTCTGCTACCTGTCCCCTCTCTCCTTTGTGGGTGTCTGGTGTCTGGTTATAGGGAATGCATTTCATGTTTTTATGGGAGTTCCCAGGCTCATTTACTCACTCAAGCTTTTACTGCAGGTGAGTGACCGCATTTTTGCTTCTGTATTCTTATGACAGTGAGCATGTTTCTTCCTGATCCTTTCCTCCTTCAGCCCATGCTTGGTGGTTCCTCCCTCTCCTTCAGGGTGCAAGGTCTCCCTTGTTGGCATGTTGACTGCTAATTGCAGAGGTGTGTTACTTTCCACCAAAGGCTGTTCCAAGCTGGAGATGGAGCAGCCATGTCCTTGCTCACCATCTGATGCTAGGGTTGAAATCAATCCAGGGACTATTTTGGGCTTTCAGCCCTGATTTTTAGGCATACATTACCTGTTTATGCCCAGTTATCTAATTAACTTGCTGGCACAGTAACTTCTGCTATTTTTGTAATAACAACTTGAGATTGCTTAGAGTTTTGTAGTTTCTGAAGCTCTTTTTCATATATCAGCCCTCCACAGCTATTTCACATGGGGGGTCTCATTTGATTCAGACAAACACCCAGGAGATGAGCAACTTTAAATGTGAATTTTAAAGATGGAGATACAGGTGCTCATTAAAGATGGAGTGTGATCACCAAGTGGAAGAATCAGGATTTGAACCCACTTCTGCATTCTACTTTCATGTACTTAAACTCTTAGGTGCATGGATCAGGGAGAGGGTCAAAGTGGTTGCAAGTTGTTCTTATGTTTTTTGCTTTACAGGAGGGGCTTAAAGTGAAACAATGTTAGCTTCCGTCCTCCCTTACCACAGTTGATATTTCATGTGTCCTTACTTCATTACTGCACGTGCTCTTTACAGTTGCACTGCGGATAGACAGGGGAAGGATACTTATTTGCACTCTGCAAGGATGCAGAGGCCAAGCTAGACAGATGAAGGACTCTTCCTTTGTCACCTAGTTAGCAGGGAACCCTTTGGCTAAGGCATGTTCTTTCATTTCTGCTTGCTGAGCTGTGTCATCGAAGTGGGAGCTTTACTGCCTATACAGTAAAAGTTGACGCTTCATCTTCAGAAGTCAACAAATCTGGCAGTGGCAAGATGAAATTTGGAGAATGGAGACTATTTGTAAAGCTAGAATAGATGAAAGTCATGATGTGGGGAAAGTGATTTGATATTTTTTTCTGTGAAGACTAGAGATGAATTAATTCCAGGGTGTGAGTCTACTAAGCATCTTAAGAAAGGATCCACTCTAGATACCATGAGGCTTAACTAATCCATTCATTCATTCATTGGTTAATTCATACAAATGAGGTTTAGGTAAGGAGGTAAGTGGAAGAAGTCAAGCCCAAATGTTGCTCTTAGTTGACTCTTCCAATGCATCTTGTCACATCTAATGAATACCCCCAGTAAGTGGTACAAGTGACCTGTGGTCCTGTGGCTCGTCCTCCAACCTTGATACTACACTTGATCTTAGCCAAAAGGCCGAGAAGCAATAGTCCTCCAACCTTGAGTAGGAGGAAAGAGATGTGTGGACAAAGCACTGATAGGTTATTTTGGATTATAGCAGACATGGAAACAGTCTGTCCTGAGATCAGAGAGGAGGAGGACAGTTCCAGCTGGAAGGTCAGGGATCCTGTCATGAAGAAGGAGCCTTGTTCTGTGACTTGGCTTCCTTGGATAGGGAGACCAGGAAGGATGCAGAGCTCAAAAGGGAACGTAAGTAAAGGCTTATATATGGAAAATGCAAGGAAGAATCAGAACATCTCAACATTTTCCATGCTGCTTAAAAGGAGTTTTTCTGGAAGGATGTGGAGGACATTGTAAATGGAGGAGGTAAACTCTGTTTCATACAATTAGAGGTGGGCCTAAAGCATTACACTAAGAAGTCAGGATTTCCCATAGGAGACTAGAGGGAGAAACTAGACTTCTAAGCATGAGCGATGGGGCCTGCAGAGACTTTGGGACTGATGGCAGTCAGTACCATGGTCTTCTAGAGGGTGGAATTTAAGATCAGATAGAATAGGGTAGGGGGGCAGTGTGATATTATCACCCCACCCATCCACCTCTTCATACCCAGTACTCTAACTTTGCATAGCTTGTTTCCATGTCCCCTGTCCTTTTATCCTTTTCTTCTTTTGAATTTCTCTCTTTCATTAGTTAATATCAGTCTGTCTTTTATCTTTAATTTTTTGACAATTTTATACATGGGCACCATGTTTATATTACCTCTACCCTGCTTTCTCCTCTTCAACTCCTCTCATGCCTCCCTCTTCTGTCTCAAGTTCAATATTTCCTTGATTAATACTGTTACATATATGCATAATGTACTGAGTCCATTGTACTGGTGCTCAGGTATACATGTGTTTATGACTGACCATTTGGGATTAAACTCATCCCTGGAGGAAACTGATTCTCCCTTCCTCAGCAACCATTGATTGCCTGTAGCTCTTCTAGAAATGGGGGCTTGTGAAATTTCCCTCATCCACATTGGCATGTCCACTGGTGGTGTCATTATATGTATTAGTCACTTTTCTGTTGCTGTGATAGAAACACTGACCCAAGCAATTTATGGAAGGAAGAGTTTATTTGAGCTTATGGTTCCAGGGGAATTACAGTCTGTCATGGCAAGGAGGCACGGTGGCTGGAGGTGGCTGGAGCAGGAGCAGCAGAAGTGAAGCTCTCACATCATCACAGGCACAGGAAGCAAGAGTGCAACTTGAGATCTGGCAAGAATTGAGAATTCTCTAAGCCCACCCCCAATGACATGCTTCCTCCAGAATAGCCACACCTTCTAAAAACCTCCCCAAACAGCACCATCATCTGGGGACAAAATGTCCAAATACTTGGAGCCTATGGGGGACGTTTTCAGTCAAACCACCACATTATGCAAGTCTTATTTAGCAATCATATTGTTGATATTTCATGGGTGCCTCTTCCCTGTTGACGTGTAGAAGACATTTATCTTGCAGCAGGCATCTGGTCCTCTCTCTTAACACTCATTCTGCCCTGTCTTGTCCTATGTTCCCTGTGCCTTCGGTGTGTGGGTTGCCTTGTAGATGTTTCAGTGTGGCAAGGCACCCCATGGTTGTTTATTCTCTGCACTGTGACCAGTTGTGGAACTTTATAATAGGCTCCATATGTTGTCCAAAGAAGCTTCTTTGATGAGAGCACATTTATCTGTGAATATAAGGATAAATATTTAAAATATAATTAGAAATTACATCGGTTTGGGAAAGTGGCAGCAGTAGTTTCTTGTCTAAGGTCTATGACCTTTCCAGCCGTGGGTATTTGGTTATTTTAAAGGACTAGGTAAGGATACCCCCTATTGAGCAGGCCTTAAGTCCAATCAGACAGCTATTGGTTAGCCCCAAGACAAAATCATCACTATTGCACCAATAAAGATATTTTTCTGGGCCAGTCATTGTTTTGGTTTGTAGGCTTTACAGCTGGTAGGATCATAATTGTTTTCCTCCTTTGGCAGCTTGCATAGCAACTTCTGATACTAACAGAGCTAGTCTTCAGGGAGGAGGCTTCCAGGTCAGTTCCAGCTCAAATTCTCCAAGTCCTGTGTTGAAAGCATGTAGTGCCTTCAGCAATAGGGTCTAACCTTCATGTTATGGGAGGCACCAGGTGCTATGGTAATAGCCTGTATTGTTTTGGAAGTTCTTTAGAGTACCCTGACCAACAACTAGAAGGGACATTTCCCTTGCCTGGCACTGGAATTTTTGTTAGATAGCCTTTAGCTGTATTTTTTCTTAATTCCTTCTCTGAGAGCCTGCTTTGTTCCCTATGGGTTACCTACATTGTAAGACCTACAGAAATGACGTGAATGTTGGGAAAGAAGTTGTGAATATACTTAGTTGTGAATATACAAAAAAAATGATTGCCATTTTTTTGCTTTTTTGTAAAGTAAGTCAAAGTGTCCTTAGCCTCCAACTGAGGAAATGGAAGCACTGAGAGGCCAAGGTTCTTCCTAAGGCCACACAGTGCTTAGTAGAGCCAGGACTCCAGAGTATTTATGACTAAATACCCATGTGGGTCTTTTCACTTTGAAGACTGACTTCTGTGATTTACTCCCTGTGCTTAGGTGGTAAGTCAAAGCAGACAAAGGTGTCGACTACATGTGGTGACACCATATGATTGTGGATAGTGACCTAAGTAACAGAAATGTAACATCTCTGAATGTGAGTAGCAATGCTGTAAATATAGAGACCTTCACAGCAACCTTGACACTGCAATTAACATGCTAGTATCATTGTAGATCAGAGCATCTCTTTTGAAATGCAGTATAATGTATCTGAAGCCACAGTAGTGCTTGTGACTTTGACTCAATGATATTATACCTTGGAATTTATACTAAAGATCTGCTCTAAGATGAATGTTGTTAAATGAATAAAAAACATATTTTCAGAAAGGGATCCATAATAAGTTTTGTCTGTGATAACAATAATGATAAGTTGTGAAGACTTCCTGGAAGAAATGTGACTGTATTTATAGGTTAGGTATAAACAAAAATGTAGTTCCAAGCAAGAGTTAATGGCCACATTCATAAATCCCAGCACTTGAAAGGCAGAAATAGTAGGACTGCAGCAAGTTTAAGGTCAGCCTAGCTTATATAGCAAATTCAGGATAACCAGGTAATCAGGTACACAGTAGGACCATGTCTCCAAAACAGGCAAATAAACAAATACAATAACAAATTATGATAATTCAAAGTGGTATGTTTCTCTGATGATAGCTCTGTATGAGAGGGTCTATATTTTGTACAAAGGTTTTGGTGTTTTGTGTTTTTCTTTTTTCTTTTTATTTTTTTAAACTACTTTTATTTTAATGATTTTTTGGGTGTATTTCATACAGAACATCACAAACAACCTTAATCATCTTTATGACCCCATCCAAAATGGCACCCTCCCACAGCCTCCCCTCACCCCCACTGGAGCCCATATATTGTTATACCTGTTACTTTCTACTGTGTTATCAGTGCCCCCAGCCATTCCCCAGTGCAAGTCCATCCACTGAGTCTAGTCACCCTATCTAGAGTGCCTTGTTTTAGGAAGATCGGCTCTTCCTCATCTAGCAGCAACCAGTTGCCAACGTTCCTTTAGATAAGATTGGGACCTGCTGTTCATTTTCCCAGTTCTATACTGGGTTATTGTCTGCCTGAGTTTGCATGAGACTTGTGTATGCTGACACCATTTCCATAGAATCATATAAGCAGGTTCCCAGGAGCTTATATGGCTCTGTTTCTATATAGTCATGCCCATCCTCCCTGGCTCTTAAAATCTCTCCACTCCCTCTTCCGTGATGGTCCCTGGGCCTTGGGTGGATGAAGTTTAATAAAGGGGTCCTGTCCGAGGACCATTATTTAGAAGACTCTTGATCTCTACACTTTGGCCATTTGTGACCTTTTGTGTTCCTGGCCCTCCGCTGCATGAGGAGCTTCATTACTGAGAACCGATTCCTTAGTGTCCTCTTCTTTGTCCCTGTTCTATGTTCCGTGAGCCTTAGGTGTAGAGGTTGCATCGCAGATGTGTCCCTTAGGCCTGGGCAACTCACAGACAATGTCCATGTGTGACCAATTGTGGTACTTGGTATTCGTCTCTGCTGCAGAGTGAACCTTCTTTGATGAGTGGCAACTGGGATATTTGTCTGTAAATATAAGGATATGTATTTTGCACATAATAAGAAATCACATTAGTCTAGTGACGTGAGAGTTTTGGGGTTTTCTCTAAGATCTGTGACCACTCTGGTCATGTGTATTTGGTTATGTTACAGTAGCATGTTTCCTCCCTTTGAGTGGGCTTTTAGTCAAATTAGGTAGCTGTTGGTTGCCCCCAGGACGAAAGTGCCACTACTGCACCAATGGAGTATACTGTGCTGGCCATTGATGTGGTTATTTGGTCTTGAAGCTGGTGCTGGATCATCTGGTGGTATTTTCCCTTGGCACTTTCATAGCGTTCTCCAAAGCTATGAGCACTCACCTTCAGGGGAAGTGGCTTCCAGGTCAGTTGTGCTCCAAATCCTGTGTCTGACATATGTTTTGTCTTTGGCAGTAGGGTCTTACCCTCAAGTTCTTGGAGGCCATTGCAGGCTGTGACAATAGCCTAAGTAATTTTGGGTGTCTCTTGGACTGCCCTGGAATGTATCTCCTGTCTGGCATTGTTTCTTGTTATGTAGTCCTTACCTATGCACATGGACTTTTAAAGAGATATACTGGTCACTTTAATCTTTGGTTATAGTTTCCTTTGGGGTGTTTAAGACCATACGGTTGGCCTAAATAAACCAATTTATTTTTACTCTTGAGGTCATTTGAGGATCTGTTCTTCAGGGGTCACATGAGCTTGGGAGGAGCTCCTGGCTCCTTCCTTTTACCAGTTCCATCTATGTGAAGATAAGTCAAAGGTCCTGCTCGACCATGGCTGGCTTCACTTGGAAGCATAGAGGAAATGTTTCCTCTAAGTTGACCATCCTCTTTGTAGACTGGACACTGGTTCAAGTCCATCTGGTGGGATCTCCATGGCCTCCCTGAGCAAGAGGACAAGTGACTCACCACAGTTACAGGAAATTTTGAGAGATGCTCCATAGTCTCCTGGAATTTAGTCAACCTTGGAGGGAAAGGAACAAAACCTGTCCTTTAAGCCCCTCTGATCAGATTATTATAGGCCTCAAAGTACGTCTGTTAAACATCCAAGAAGGTTAGTTCCACCAGTCTGGTACTTTTAATTACTGTGTGTCTTGTAGATAAATCTTGGGCAGAGACCAATTGTTCTCAGATAAACCTTACCTGGACATATGTTTCTTGATCTACTATGTATAATTTGTCAGTAGGTTGTTAGAGTAATATGGTTCCCTCTGGTTTTCAAAACTAGCTAGGCATTATTTATCTCTTGCATTTTCTCACCCCTCCATCATGGTTTTCCCACTTAAGGTGCCCCCATTTCTCCCTTAATAATACCCTTCTCCTATGGTCCCACCTCTCTTGGCTCCTTCTTTCCCTTTATCTCCAAGGTGACTTGTATTACCTTCCCTCACTCCTTCCATTTAAATAACACTATTTTTATCCATATTTCCCTAACACCTGTTTCCTACTGTTCTTCTCTCTCAGGTTCTGTCTTTTCCTTTACCTCCCTGGTTCCTTTTCATTATCCTGGTTCCTGTAGTTATGTCTTGATACATACTCACTTATAAGGACTTGGTGCTAGGATCCACATATGAGGGAGAACATATGTCATTTGATTTTTTGAGTCTGTGTTATTTCACTTGGTATAACAGTTTCTAGTCCCATCCATTTACCTGAAAATTTCATGATTTCATCTTTCTTTCCTGCTAAGTAGAACTCTTTTGTATAAATGTACCACATTTTCATTATCCACTCGTCAGTTGAGCACACAGGTTGCTTCCATCTCTTAGCCATTGTAAAAAGAGCAGCAACAAACACAGATGTACAAGTGTCTGTGCAGTAGAATGAGTTCTTTGGGTATATACCAAGGAGTGGTATAAATGGGTCAAATGGTAGGTTAATTTTTAATTTTTTAAGGGTTCTCCACACTACTTCCCATAGGGTGTTGAAGAAGTTTGCAATCCCACCAGCAATGGATGAGTGTTCCCTTTTCCCCACATCCTCTCCAACATTTGGTATCATTTGTTCTCTTGATCTTAGCCAGTGTGACTTGGGTAAGATTAAATCTTAAAGTGGTTTTAATTTGCATTTCTGTAATTACTAATGATGTTGAACACCTTTTAAGATGCTTCTTAGTCATCTTTATTTCTTTTGAGAACTCTCTGTTCAGCTCCTTAGTCCATCTTTTAATTGGGTTCCTTCCTTTCTTGATTCTTTGATTTTTTGAGTTCTTTATATATTCTGGATGTTAAACCTCTGTCAGATGTGTCACTGGTGAAGATTTTCTTCCACTCTGTGGGTTTTCTCTTCACTTCCTTGGTTGCTTCTTTTAGTGTACAGAAGATTTTTAGTTTAATGAGGTCCCATTTGTTGATTCTTGACCTTGTTTACTGAGCAATTGATGTCAGGTTTAGAAAATCCTTTCCTATGCCTATATATTGTAGCTTATTGCCAATGTTTTCTTGTAACAGTTTCAGAGTTTCAGGCTTCACTTTAAGGTCTTTGATCCATTTGGAGTTGACTTTTGTGCAAGATGAAAGATAGGGGTTTAGTTTCATTCTTTGACAGGTGGAGCCAGCACCATTTGCTGAACATACTGTCTTTCCTCCAGTGAATGTTCGTGACCCCTTTGTTAAATATCAGGTGGTTGAAATTCAGTTACTCATATTTCGGTCTTCAATTTTGTTCCATTGATCTATGGGTCTATTTTTGTGCCTGTACCATGTTGTTTTTAATGACTATAGCTCTGTAATATAGTTTAAAATCTGGTATAGTAATCCCCCAGCATTCCTCCTAATGCTCAGGGTTGCTTTGGCTATCTGAGGTCTTTTGTGCTTCCATGTGAATCTTAGGATTTTTTTTCCACTTCTGTGAAGAATGTCATGGGGATTTTGATTGGCATTGCATTAAATCTATAAATGGCTTTTGGTAGGGTGGTCATTTTCACAATATTGATTCTTCCAATCTCTCTAAGCATGGGAGGGCCTTCTATCTTCTGATGTCTTCCTCAGTATCCTTCTTTAAAGATCTAAAGTTTTCATTGTAGAAGTCTTTAATGTCTTTGGAGGATTTGGGAGCAGAGATGGGCCCTATAGTGTTCTGTTTCATCTCAGCCTCAACATTTCTTTCTTTTTTCCTCTGGAATGACTCCGGGAAGATCTGAAATATGCATTTAAGGTAGTATTTTCACAGTCTTCTGAACTTTTGCTCCTAATAAAATAGTCCGTGTGTGTGCGTGCGTGTGTGTCTATATGTGTATATGTCTGTATGTACAAGCATGTATGCTGCTTAGTTCTGTGTATTCCTTTAATCTTAGTCAAAGGGCAGCATAGAACAAGTTCTTTTGAGGGTTCCTTTATTCCTAGAGAGATTTAGTGACGTATTCATGTGAAATCTACACCTTGTTTTCACTTTGGAGAGAGGTTCCTTTATTTTACCATCTTATCTGAGAACTCTATGAGCTTCTAAATTCAAGAGAACCAGAGAATAGACCTGAAGGCATCAGAGCTAGGAGGGAAAAGTCCCTAACCAGGAAGAGCCTTGGAGAAGATGATCAGAGGAGAGATGATCAACTCTTCTATGAACTTCAAGTTCCATCTTTGTGTGAAATCAGGTTGGTGGTGTTAAGAAAGTTACAGTTATTGGCCAGATGCCCTCCCCATCTTCCCATCCCATCTTTCCCTAACTTTTGAAATGTGAGGCTGCTTTCAGCAGCTGAACTTTCTGAGGATGATAGCTCAGAAGTTAAGATGCTGCTGTGGCTTTCAACACTTGCTGCTCTCCCCACTTGTAACAGATGGATTTATAGCCATTATTCCACAGAATATAATGCATGATGGAGTTGTTCTCACATCACAGAAAAAGGCTTCATGATTTACCTTCAAATGTGGGCTGGAGTGAGTGCTGGGAGGCTCAGCTCTGCTGTGGTGTAAAATGGATTCTTCAGAAAGGGAATGGTTCAGTTGTCTGACCTTTAGAGCATATTTAAATATATATTATGGTGTTCATAGTAGTAAACAGTATAGCTAAGGTTATGCACTGAGAGAACTGAATGAAACATTTACAGCTAAGCCGTGGGCTGTCCTGGCGGGGAGACAGGCACTTGGCTTTGGGCTAGAATTTGGAATCTGGGAGGGGGAGTGATGGCAAATATTTTCCCACTGAGTGCCAGTCGCTTTGGCATCAAGAGAGCTAGGACTTTGGAAGCAGAAAGCGTTCATTCTATTGATTCGGGATATATTCCTTCTTTTGTAATCTAAGAGTATATCTCTATTTACCCACCCACCAAATGTTTATTTAACTTATGCTACATACTAGGCACAAATATAGAGGCTGTGAAGGTACCACCTGGGCTTCAACTAGCTCACAGTATGGTAGAGCTGAGTAGGTGTTAGAAGATGTGATAATGGGTCATCACAGTGCAGAGACGACATGAAAGAGACAGTGGTTAGCACTATGTAGGGGCCTTGAGGAGCAGGAAAACTAGAAGTGTGGGCGTATAAACAATGACTTGTTTTTTGAAGGGTAGATAGGAATTCACCTGTAGGAGATCAGGGGGGAGGTTATTTCAGATGGACAAAAAGGCCTAGAGATGAAGAAAAGGATGATACATTGGATGGCGACAGCTTCTTATCACTTCCCTGTGAAGGATATGGACACTGTCAGTAGACTGAAGGCTGAGGTCCAATGTCATTGGTCTCCACATATCATCTTACTAAGGAGACCTAACATTCCTTAGGTACCTCCAACATTGCAGGTCTTCTGCTGAGCATTTTAGGTGTACTGTCTCATGGAATATGCACCTACCAGAGTTATCACCGTTTTGTAGTCAAAGAAACCAAGGCTCAGAGAAGTCAAGAAACATGTCAAAAGTCACACAGTAGAAATGGCTTGATGGTAACTTGAAGATGTGTTGGCAATAAAACAAAGCAAATGAACTTGAAAAACAATCAGGTGACAAAGCCTGAGAAATTAGTGAGCACTTGATAAAAACAAGAATGAGGGGAGGACACAAGAGGATTGAGCATAATTTCTAGATTTTTGTCTCATGCAATGAGAGGGATGGTTATGCCATTCACAGAGTGGTGTGAGTTTCTAGGGACACAGAAATGAATGACACACAGCTCCACTGTTTGAGGCTAGGGAAAGTCACACAGCCTGTGAGCAGTGAAGGCTGATCACTCTTTAGCAGGACCCTGCTTAGCATCCTTTATTCGACACTGACGTTCTCCTGATGTAACAGGAGGAAAACTCAGCCCCCAGGGCAGGGGCTGCTTCCTGGAGCTTTGCCTGGCATGTGTCATCCTCCAGTGGGCTGGATTATTTCTGAACATGCTTCCGACAGCAAGCACGTTCTCCTTTAAGCAGAGCCATATGCCACATCTCTAGTTAAAATTTAGCCACCACTGAATCATCCAGAGATGAAATAAAGGTTATAAGATTTTTTTAAAAAGAAGAAATAAAAGGCTTTTGACTATTTTTTATTACATTTTTGTGATTATAAAAGAAATTAGAATATCAAAAGAAAGAAATTCAAAAATCTAGAAATGTGGTGAAGGATACAGAAATGACTGGTATCCACTGATCAGGCTGATGACTTACATGTACATTTATTTTGTAAATTTAGTTTGATACTTTATGTATTTTTTTCTTTCTGTTAGCATTGTCATTGTGTATATGTGTAAAGTTTATATTCCAAACATTTGTTAATATATTATGTTTTATAGATTATATTTATAGTTAACTCCATATTATGTAATTGTGCATTGTAGTCAATATCAAATGTGTTTGAAAACAGAATTTTAATATCCTCATGTTGAAGTGTCCCAGGGTCACTGACCACTCTACTACTGTGGGTGTTTGTGTTGCTCCTGAGTGTTGCTTCTGTAGATCGTGCCCTTTGACCTTCCTGGCCCACGCATCACTATGATCATCTGATTGTCTCCTTGGGATATCACCTTAGAAGTAAAAATATTGCGCTGGAGGATAAAAGCATTTCTTAGAGATTTCTAATGGATACAGAGAAACTGCTTTGCAGAATGGCAGTGTAGCAGTTATGATCCTGCCTCTTGTATTGTTTTTAGCTCAGAAATACCCTGGTGGCTGGTGTGAAGACCTTCCTGGCAGGTGTTTGTTCATTCACCGTTCTCCTCCTTCACTTACGCATTTATTTATCCAGTAAGTATTTACAGAATGATGTAATTTGGGAAGAATAAAAAGGTCTAAGCCCAGTGGTTACACAGCTTTATGCATTTTTCAAAACTCATGACACTGTACATTATAAAGAATGTAAGTATATGTAAGTTTAAAACAATAAAAACTTAAGATGGTCTCAGGCAAACCTATAATTCCAAGGAACTTAAATTCAGGACAGAGATAAGACATGCATGCAGTAGTTATAACATGGGCAAAGTGTTTCAATAACACATAGGAAGGAGAGTTTTTATTGGAACATTTGTGGAAGGAGGTGGACCCCGTCAATATTTTGCATATTCAATTTTTGTTCATTTCCTGGGAATACAAAGATGAAAGGACATGGAATCTCTGAAAGAAACCTATATCAGTGGGGTCAGACCTGCAAACAGAAACCATGCACATGATAACTACTGCAAATTGCACATAAAGGAGAACAAAGACTGTCTTGGGGAGGTGAGCCCAGTGGTCCTTTGGGAAGAGAGATGTTTCATTTACTCTCTACAGTTGGCCAGGCAAGGGCTTCACACTTACTTAACGAGGAGGAGATTGAAGTTTATAGAGATTAAGTGACTTGACCAAGGTCACACAGATCGAAGTGGCAGCACCTCAGATCAAGTCCCCCTAGATCTATATTGTCTGTCCTAGTCACTGGGTTCCTAAGACTGGTACTTAGGATAAGCATCACTTGATGGGACTAGAGCTGATGTAATTGGAGGGCCAAGGGACATCTTGTGGGAGAGAGGCTCAGAGAAGGAAGGCAGGTGGGAGCCCAGGGGTTCATTTGGTGTTGTAGGAAGGAGGAAATGGAAACCAGACATCAGGAGGTATGCATTCTGAACTCAGCACTGTCAACGTAGCAGGTAGGAAATGAGTGATCTTTAGAGAACAAAAGAATGGCCTCTAGAAGGTCTGCATCAAGAAAGATTAATCTGGTAGTGGCACCCCGAGGGACCTAGATGAGGAGTAGATGGCAACTTCGATGTCCTTTAGAGAATACTGTACTTCCAGTGGTAGGTATCCACACTGTCCAGAGTGAGGAAGCCCATGCACTGTAGGCCCCTGATCTCTTGTGGACTAGCTAGACCCACCCCTAGCTATCACAAATTTTTTTCTGGCTGTAGGCATGAATTCATAAAACAGCAGAAAACTTTGATCCAGATTTTTGTATATTATTTCAGTTAAAACAAAGCAAATCAACTGAACTCTTCCACTCAAATGTTATTTACTTTTCATTTTCCAACTCTCCTCCCGGCTTGCAACTCCAAAAATAAAAGCTTTGTTTTCTTAAATAACAACAAGGCACAATGTTGAGACATTGTTGTGAGTCAGGCAGGGGTCCTGGTGCAGAACCACAGAAGGACTTTGACCTAGAAGGCAGCTTGCAGAAAAAGCCTTCATTTCAGAACTAGATTTTGCTCTTAAGATGGACTAGGCAGGGCTCAGCCCCATAAGTGGCTGTGAGCAAGGGCAAGGGCAAGGGCATGAGATGTCAGGACAGCCCAGGATGTTCCTGGGAGTCTCAGCTTGGGAAGGCATATCCCAAGAGTCAAAAGGAGTTCCCTGATGACATCCAAAGGAAATGGACCTGCTTTTATCCCGATATGAGGTAGACGTGCTCTGGGTGGATTCTGTGTGTGTGTGTGTGTGTGTGTGTGTGTGTGTGTGTGTATGTGTGTGTTTGTGCATGTGCACATGTATCTGTGAGTAGGTGTTAAGCCTTTCTTTGACATCAGAGATTAAAGTTACTTCTTCCTTTCCTATAGCACCGAGGTTTGCCCTGACCTCTGACTCTACAACACAGGTCTTCACAGCCCCCATCATTTTAGCATCGTTGGCTTTTGTCTGACCTGTAAAGCCTCCATCTGCCCACCACCTTCCCAGCGTGGCCTCACATTTGTTGAGCACTTTCCGGTCTCCTTGACTTTTCTTTTTCTCTCAAAGGTGGCAGATTATTCAAACTTCAGAGCCTTCTCCACAAGTGCTCACTGTAAACGCATGACTTTTCTTTCTTTTCTCCTTCCTGTAGCCTGTAACCTGTCAGGACTCATAACTACTGAGCAAGGACATTTCTGATATTCTGGGAGAAAGTCATCCCCAATTAATTTTTTTCTCCAATTCAGGAAACTTCATTGCAATTAGGAATAACATCATCATTTGTTTCATTTGCAAATCTCATCCTTAGTGTTAGATTTTATGTTCTGAAATGATAGCAATAGTCTCTCTTAAGCACGTCATGGACTGATCTAGTGTCCCTCACAGGCTCACGGTTTGCTTGCTTGTTCCCCAGATGGTGGCGCTGTTTGGAGATGTTGGGGAACCTTTAGGAAGTAGAACGTAATTGGTGGAAATAGGTTACTAGCGGTCAGCTTTGAAGGTGACTGCCTGACCCCTGGTTCTAGGCTCACTCACTGTCTGCTGTAATGTGTACAGCCTCTATCACACTCCTGCCATCATGATGTTCTGCCCAAACCCATGGAGCCAAATGACCACAGACTGAACTCTCTGAAACCGTAATTCCAAATAAGCCCTTTGTCCTTAACTTGTCTGTGTCAGGTATTTTGGTCACAATGACTCAAAAGTAATGAATGCAAGGCATGATGTGTACCGGTGTATACTAATGGACACACTTGGTGTGGTGACTGCAGTGAAGAGAGGGCTTCAGTAATACATGTGGGATGATTGGCCTGAGTCATTCAGCTTCTGAACCCCATCATCTAGTTCCAGCCAACTGTACACAGTGCTCACTCTTGGAGCAGGGATGCCCCCTTCATGGCTGGTCTGCTGGTCCTTCAGTATTCCATGGTTGGAGTCACTGTTGCCCCAGTAAGATGACTCTATAGAAAGTGCTCTGGAGGCTGGTAAGGCTTGCTCTAAAGAAACAGCATCCTTCTAACCATGAAACAGAAATAGTAACCAGGACAGTAAAGTTTTCATGGGTTGGTTGAAAAAAAAGATTCCTCTGGAGGCTGGTAAGGATTGCTCTAAAGAAACAGCATCCTTCTAACCATGAAACAAATAGTAACCAGGACAGTAAAGTTTTCATGGGTTGGTTGAAAAAAAAGATTTTTTTCCTCTACCATTTTGATTATCTTTGATTTTCTAAAAGCTACTTTTTCAGACAGTAGAAAAATATTCTCATTGATAACGTGTACTTGGGAGAGTCTTTCGTTTTGTTCTCCTTAGGCGACTGTGACTAGTTTAGGGAAATGCTTGATTGTTTTCCACACTATTATGGTGACTTTGCTACTTACCTAGGAGAAAAGGGTATGTGTTCTCTTCTCTTGATCATCTGGACTGTGTGAGAACCTTTGTCTACAAATAGCTTGCAAGGAGCTAGTCTCATGCCACAAGGTGGGTAGATGGAGCTCTGAGCCTCATGTGTAGGGTTGGGGGACTGTAGATCCAATTTTGCCTTGCTCTTTGGGACATATTCAGAGGCCCATGACCCATGGCCTGCTCTCTTCACACCTGTAGTGAGACCTGTCCTTGACCTTCTCTATTTTTCTTCCCACCTTCCTGCCCTTGTTTTCCTTCTTCAGTGTCTCACACCATCCACAACCATTGAACCCTTTCATGAGCCAGGCTTCTGCACTGACCAATGTCAGTGACCCTGAACTTGAGCTCTGCTGCTCGATTCTCCCTGCCTTTACAGGCCATTGTGTCCTGTGCCTTTTAGATGCTGCTCCCCTTGCCTGAATCCTGCTCTCTTCCAACCCTTGTCAACTTCCCCGTCTGCACGACCACCTCTTCCTATTCATTGCCTTTGTGGCTTCCTCTTCCTAGAAGCCTGCCTTGATTGTTGTTCTCCATGCACTGGCAGTACCTCATGCTCAACTCTGTTAGTGACAACCGTTGTTGCCATTATGTGCTTATGTTTCTAACCTACTAAGTGTGAAATACTCTGGGGGAGAGACAGGATGCCACTTAATTCATCTTTGCACCAGCAGCATACACTAGACAATCTTAATTAACCTTATTTGCTTCATGATCTAAGACAAAATGAAGCACACAAAATCGGGTTCACTGTTTGATCTGTGGCTTTTTTGAGTAAGTCTCTCAGCCTTGTTACATCTCAAAGATGGTGTTACATCTCTCTTTCCTGATGATTGTCATCATCAAATCCCGACTGAGCTGCAGCCTGTGAGTGAGGACTTTAGAGATGAAGAAGGGAGACATAATCCTTGTTCTCAGAACCTTACATTCGAATGAAAGAGGAAAATGACAGAGACATGCATGGGACATAATTACCTCTGGCCTGTCAGCTCAATCTTACGTTGTCCTGTCAGTCAGTCATTCAGTATAGCTTTGAAGAAGAATGAAGTCAACCACATGGGGTGCTGGGATACAACATTTTGGACACATTTACGCTTAAATAAATAAAGACCTGACATCACAATACAAAGCACATTTACCATTGCTCCTGTTCCTCTGTTTAAAATGCTATTCTGTTCTGATTGTTACATGTATTTGCCTTGCCATAATTCCATATTAACAGGCATGCTCCTTTTAGATTGGCCTCAGGTTAAGTCAGTACATGAAACACAAACACTTTTTCATAGTATACTTATCTTTATGGGATGTAACAGCAAATTAGATTAATAGCAAATGTTAATTTATTTAGTGAGTATATGTTTATGTTTATAAATATTTATAGTAAGACTGAGCAGACTTTTTTGCTGTAAGTTATAGCTTAAGTATTTCTGCACATTCTAACTGTATTAATGTATACCCTGTTGTCTCAGTTTTCAATTTGATGTGACAGTTTGGAATTTATCATAGAATATGCCATTAATTGCTTGAATATTTTCCACTATTGGATATTGAGGAAGCTTAATTGCCTTTTTAATTCCAGAGGGCGATAGCACCTGTTATAGACATTTCTATGCAAATGGCTTCAATTCTTCTTTGCTTTTGAATGATTTCCACGGAAGGACAGAGTATATCAGGCAAAGTGGGATTAGCAGAATAATTGGCATAAATAGCTCTGTCACTCTGCCAGAAGGCTTCCTGATGTGCCTGGCTCAGCATACTGTGTCCCCAAGAGGATAGGTGGATGCCTATCTCCTTAAAATGTCTTCACATTTTATAACTGCAAAATTGTTTTATTTTACTAATTCAAATGATACTCTAGCATTTCAGAAATGAGTTAATCTGCTTAAGGCAAGACATCGTGTGCTTTCCTGCCATTGGTTCTGTCTGGTTTCTGTGTGTGCCTACTGCCTGTGCTCTCTCAGGCACCTGTCTTGCTCTGGTGCATGAAAGTGCAGCTTACGGTTTTGTTAACACATTCACATTGCCAGTTGTTTTTCTTACTTTGTCCTTTACCCTTCCACAGACTTTCATGAATGACATCTATCACAGAACACCCAAGGGAGACTCTTTGAGGGTTGCTCCCACAGGACCTGTTGGGGATGGTGTCTGTTCTATCTACCTTTTTTTTTCTTTAAAAAATATTTAATTAATAACTTTTTAATTTTATGTGTATGAGTATATTACCTGCATGCATGTAGGTGCACCCAGGGCATGCAAAGCCTATGAAGGTTAGAAGAGTTTGTCAAATCCCCTGGAACTTGAGTTACAGACATTGTTAGCTACCATATGGGTGCTGGGAATTGAACCTGGGTCCTCTGAAAGAGCAGCAGTGCTCTTAACCACTGAGCCATCGCTCCAGCCCCATGAGTTCTTTTTCTTAATATCCTCATATATATAATTTTAATTTTCCTTTTTTATGAATTCTTTAATTAGCGTGTAAAAACATAGGTTTCATTATGATATTTTCATACCTATAAATCTTTGTACCTTGCTCATACATGCCCCCTACCAACCACTTCATTCCTCCACCTCCCCCCACTTTGTTGGAAACTTTCTGCCATCCAAGTCATCCTTCTGCTATCATGTCACATATGTACCAAAATCTAGATTCCCTGAATGTGGATGGTTCCATGCCCTGTGCTGGGGCCCAGGACTTCAGAGTAAAAGGGAAGAGGAGAGAGCTGGTGGAGCACTGGCATTCTCATTTTTCTGCTTCCTGGCCTGTTGTTATGTGAGCTCTGCTTTGCCCTTTCAGCTGTGATGAACTGAAACTATGAGTCCAAACATGGCTTTCCTCTCCTTTAAGTTGCCTCCATCAGGTATTTTCTCATAGCATTGTGAAACGTAATGATACACCTCCTGACACCTGTCATCTTAACCTATAAGTTATGGCCTCTTTGGGGGTCATATAGCTGAATGTAGAAGTTGCAAGCCAACTGGCAATAATAATATTTCTGAGCCCACAGTGACACAAAAATGTGTTCAAAATCAAATTCACAATGAGTCAAAGATGTTTGTGGCAGCGCTTGCCACCCATACATCATGGGACCTCACTGCAGGTTTGGTACAGAGCACATGCACACTATGCATTTTGTCTGCATTTTGTCAGTGGATGCTGCCTGAAACGTCTCAGCTCAGATTCAAGACTACAACTGTTTCTTATGAACTGCAGTGTTTTGTACATTGCAAAGCTTTTGCACTTATAGAAACGAAATGTTTTATTGATGGAAAACAAATGCTTTAAATATTTCCTACCATCATTCCTCAGCATGTTTATCCAATTAGTTTATCTTTCGATTGTATTGTATTAGAATGTTTGATTTAAAAGAATGCCGTTTGATGGGACTGGAGAGATGGCTCAGCAGTTAAGAGCACTGGCTGCTCTTGTAGAAGACCTGGGTTCAGTTCTCAGCACCCACATAGTGGCTACCAACCATCTGTAACTCCAGTTCAAGGGAATTCAATGCTCTCTTCTGATCTTTGTGGGCATTGTACCACATAGCTGCACTTACATATATGCAGGCAATACACTCATACACATAAAACAAAAATAATAAAGTGTTTTTTAAAATGTTGTTTGAGTGGTTTGGGAAGATGCCTTGGTGGATAAAGATCTTGTCATACAAGCATAAGAACCCAAGTTCAGATCCCCAGCACCCACATAAAAAGCCAAGCAGCCATGGTTACCTGCCTGTAATTATAGTGCTTGAGAGGCTGAGACAGGGGATGCCCAGGGCAAGTTGGCTAGTGAGACTAACTGAATCTGTGAACTTTGGGTTCAGCTTAGCAAGAGACTTTACCTCAGTTAGTAACCATTGGAGAAGACAGTGGACATCAACCTCTGTTCTCCACATGCAAATATGCGTACACACATGCATGTACAACATAGGCACAGTCACATACACAAAGAAGAAAATAAAAGGAATTCCTGCTTGAGTTGATGAGTTGAATTTCATAAAAATTGTTAAATATGTTTTGGCTTGAGATTAGGATAGAATGTTCAATTTATGAAATACCCCCAAACATATTCCTACAACTTTGTACTGTGTATTTATGTGAGGCAGAATCATAGAATCATAGAATCATAGAATCATACAATCATAGAATCACAAAATCAAAATATCCCTCAACGCTGAAAAATGTTGACGATTCTCTATGTGCTGCTATAGCAAATACTCAGCCAAGATTTCTTTGTGTAAAAATAAACAAGCACATTCATCACATTAGTATGCAAGGTTGCTTTAATCTTTAATAAATTGTAAAACTAGATGTATACTAAAGAACTGCTTTAAAGTAAATTTCCTTTGATTTATCATCAATAAATGTTTGTTGTATGCTTATTTTATAATTTACTTGATATACTTATATACTCAGAGTTGTGTTAAAACTTCTTGGGTACAAAGGTGTCCCAAGTGATAAAAGTTTAAGAAGTCCTGTTCTAACAAACTAGAGGCTTAAGAATTACTTTGTCTGCTTTGCATGTGGGAAAGAGCAAAGGCTTTGAGGTCCCAGATCTGCTGCTCTGTGACTTGGAGAAGTTCTTCTGCCTCTGAGCAAGTCAACAATGGAGAGGATGGACTCTGACATGCAGCATCTTTGGTACTTAAGTCAGTGCTTCTTGGTGACCATCTCCTCTGCTTTCCACTTCCTCCCACTTGCTTCTGCTGTATTCTCTTCTTTTTTTTCTTTTAAAGAGGACGAGGTTTTTGTTGAGTGCACTTCAAGGGGACGGCAGGCAGGGCAGCAGCAACAATACCACTTGCTGTATTTCCCTTTTCATTTAAGAGTAATAGAAACTTCTTGAGCCTATTCTAATACCAGCTAACATTTCCCAGCATCTCTCTCTGTGCCAGACTTCTAGATTACATGGTTTATAGTGATTTTCTTCTTTTTTCTCGTTGTAGCCCAGTGAGGTAGGAGTACCTGTTTTCAGAGGTAAAAGGGAGGCAGAGAGGGCTATGGCACATTAAGTAGTGGTGCTGGAATTGCAGCCAGAGGCTACTTGATGCCATTGATCACTCTGCATTTCGTTTCCAGGGAGTATTTCTTCTTGTTTAATTAGTGTGTGTGACTGGCGCACATTAATCACTTGTCGCCTTGCTCTTTCATTCACTCAGCCGGCAAACCTCACCCAGCCCCATCTTGCGCTAGTGTAGATAGGTGCAGATGTTGGAGATGCAGCAGTGTTAGAGGGCTTTTCCCTGCTCCCGCCTCCTTATTGAAGAGCCCAGGAGGTTGAGGCTTTTCCAGTATCCCGAGAGTACCATCCAGTACCACAAGAGGGCACTGTCCAATGCCATCATGGGATGCCTGATGATGGAGGTGAGAGTGGGGAGAGGAGGTGAGATGTGAGTCTACCTTATAAGGACACCATCAGTGGTGACTCAGCTCACTCCACCCCCAGCTGTGTCATGCCATATGGAAGTACAGTACAACCATTCCCCATACTCTGGGTAGGTTCATGTTACACTCCTTACTATTTAGGATTGCATTAATTAGAGGCCACTGGATAATTTTCCTGACGCTCCTGTGTTAACAAGGCAGTCTGGTGCCTTCTGAGTCATGGATGTGCGGTGTATACAAGCCCTGATAATGAGGGCTTGTTCTAGAACTGAGTGTTTGGGAGTCATTAGGAGACATGGGGTAGTTCCCACAGACTCAGCCATCCTCCGATGTTTCCATCAGCCTTTGTTTGTGGAAGGGTGTCTACCTCTGCCCCTGGACAGTAACATCTGGAGAGATTCTGGAGTAGTTCTTGATGAAGTTGAGTTGTTGAGCTTCTGGAAACAAATCCGATTTCCCATGAGGCCAGTATATTTTCTGGCTGCTTCTGGAGGTTCTAGAGGGTGACTCAGTCCTGTGTAAGGAGAGCATCCTTGTCTTAGTCTGTGTCTTGATAGAGTAATGTGGAACTACATCTGGCACAGGCCCACGTGCAGAGAACATGATTATCAGAGTTGGAGGACGGGCCCAACCTGCCCCAGACTTTGGGGCCTGTATGGGCCCAGCTCGCTGTCTCTGAGAGTAGCATGTGACCTGTTTTGCCAGACTCAAATGAAGTTGTCTCTGTCCAGAACCATCAGCCTGCCAAGGTACCTTCAGCTATATAAAGCCGTAGGTGTGCTGTACTTTGAGGGGTTCATACTACTGAATATGCTCCATGTAAGAACTAGCCAGGGAGGGAGGAGGAGCCCTGGGTCTCAGGGAGAATAAATCTGGCCCATGAATTTCCTTTTCAGGAAATGACGCTTGTCTTCTTGGTAAGGAGCTCCTTCGCTCTGTATCTCAGCTAGAAGTGGCTGAACTAAGGTTGTCTCCTTCCTTGCACCCCCTTCCTTTCTCTCCTTCCTTCTTTTGAAGGAGGGCGCAGGGAAGGCTATGGCAGAAGGGTGTCCAGGGAGAATGAGCACCTTGCCTGTGGCAGTGCAGAGCTAAGATGGAAACCCAGGTCTGACAGAAGCAGAAGCCTGTGCTCTTCGTACAGAGCCATCCTGTACCATATAAGGCCCTTTTCTATTTCTAGAAGCTTCCTTGAGCTTCCCAACACATAGTAACCCCTGTGCCTCCCTTCCCATTTCTCTGACATTTTCCATTTCACTGAATTAACACTTCCAATGTAGTGTCCTGAATAATTCAGCATATTTGAGCATGTAGGTTGCTCTATCTAGCTAGGCTTATATACCATATAATACTCTCTCACCTGCACACTCATGGTCAGTTAGGATGTCTCATGTGTTGATTGCCCACAGGCAGCTTTCCTAGATCTTTTCTTTCCTTGCCTTTTAAGTTACTATGCTGAGATATAAATATGGCCCATTCTTTCAGCAAATGCTATGTCTTCAGAAGTGAGCATGCTATCTAAGTGAGGCCAACAGGAATCCCTTCCCAGGATCTGGAGACTGGAAACCAGAGAGCACAATATTGTGGTGAGCTGGACCTCTGGTTACATGGATGGGGGTTGGAGAGGCAAAGATGCCCTATGGACCTGGATGGGAGAGGAAGATGGAAGCTTTCCTCGTGCAGCACACTGAGAGGTAGAGCTGGGACTGCACTGCTATCCCTGCTCTTGCTGCATCCTGAGTCACAGCTTTAGCCATGTCCTTCACTCCAATGGAAGCCCCTGCCTGCCTCCCTGAACTCTGGTCCCATCCTTCCTGCACTGTCAGATGCCCTTGCTGTCTCCAGAAAGATTCTAATCCAGGATGCCCTTGGTACTCAGCAGCACAATATGGGTTGTCTTGATGACTCGTAACCTGACCAAATAGTAATCACGACTTTTATTTGGAATTTTACTGAAGAATGAACTCGACTCACCCTAGCTTCCAAAGTGGCATGTGGGTGCCAGCACAATGCCCGTGTGCCTTACTCAGGCAGGCACCCACAGCTCACGGGACTCTGGCTTTTCACTGCTTGTTGTTCACACAGTAGCTTTTGCTTATATGGTTAAAACAAAAAGAAGCAAAACAAACTCAAACTTAGTGTCTGTGTAGAAATATCCATCAAAGCTGCAACTAATATGGGTAAAAACGGGAAAGGCTAATAGCTATGGGATGATTCTTGATAGTGATGTGATTAGTGGGAAAGCTAGGGGATAATACACTTGTTATATATTTTGTGGTTCTACAAGAGTCTCAAGCAATATCACGTAACAATTACAAAGTGGTGTACTTCACTTGGATGGCCTATTAAATGTACATTGCCTAGCCAGGTCCCCACGATTCCCATTCAATGCATGAATGGGGTGACTGGAATTTACATTGTTAATAGTTTCTTGAAAGAGTATGTTCCAAGTGGTTCATGAGCTACCCTGAGAAATTCTTACTTGGGGAATATAGCATCCATCTGTGTGCCTGCCTGTTTTTCCTTCCTTCCTTCCTTCCTCCCTCCCTCCCTCTCTTCCTCCCTCCCTCCCTCTCTTCCTCCCTCCCTCCCTCTCTTCCTCCCTCCCTCCCTCTCTTCCTCCCTCCCTCCCTCTCTTCCTCCCTCCCTCCCTCTCTTCCTCCCTCCCTCCCTCTCTTCCTCCCTCCCTCCCTCTCTTCCTCCCTCCCTCCCTCTCTCCCTCCCTCCCTCCTTCCCGTTTCTCTCTCTCTCGTACCTCTCTGCATCTACCTTCTCTTTTTCTTTCTGACTCTCCCTCACCTGTTCGCAGCCTCGTGTTCGTTCACCTGTCTGAGTAAGCTCCCAACATCTCCTGCTTCATGCCCACAGTACCTAATATGTTGGCACATTTTAAATGCCTGGCACATGCTTGCTGCTTGAATAGTCCTTCTTCTATAGTTATGGGTTTAATCTTTCCTTGGAGTAGGGCCTCACCCCATATATCCACCTCAGTATACTGGGCAGTAGAGAGCAGGTGTGTCCCAGATCCATCCCTTGCCCACAAGGAGTGGAGCCTGCTCTTTTAAGTCAAAGCTCCTCAAATTTAGAAGAAAAACTGGGGGCGGGGGGAGGAGCTACTAGGTAGATAGTCTGCAGGAATAGAAACTATGACTCAATGCCCAGAGGGCTCAGGGGAGGCAAGGAAAGAGCTGGAAGTGCTGTGGCTCTAATTCCCAGGGAGCCAAGGCTTGAGCTTGAGTCCCTGATTCTTGAAGATTTTGTTGGGTTTACTTTGAACTTGGCCTTGAGAAGATTGTTATGGAGGAATCACGTGGTCTCAGCTGCTATGGTAACATCAGTGGCTTTGAAATTGCTGAGTTAATTGATACCTTCTAATCAGGAAGGAGGTGGAATTTGAAACCTTGGGAGGAAACAATCAGATTTTCTAGAGTAAGAATATATTATGTGCTGATATTTACATGTTGTGGGACTTTGCTTACTTAATCCCTGTAAGGTTCTGTTTTGTCTCTCAAAGAAATGGGAATAATGATGTTCACATGTCGTCAGAATGCTGTGGGGTTAAATGAGGTGATGGGAGTAATTATTGATGTCTAGGCCATTAATATTGTCACCTGGAACTTGTCACTCTTATAAATGTTCACATAGTAGCGGATGTTTATAGACATCTGTTATGTATCATGCAAGTTATATTTGTTTACTGATCATAAAGAATGAGCAACTCAAAATTTCTCTCAAATATATCAGAGTGTCATGAGAAATAAAACATTCCTGTTACAGTGCAAGAGGAAGTTGTAACATTGGGCTGCACTGAATTCCACATAAAAGAAGGAACGTGAGAATCCCTGGAAGAAGTGGGGTGGTCTTATTGGAGGAAGTATTTTCAATTTGAGGCTTAAAAGGTTGGGGGAGTGTTTCCAGTGCTATAGGAACGTGAATAGGCTGAGACAAAATGGACAATTTATTAGCTGTTATGACAGAAAAGATGAGAAGTTAATAACTTTAGGTCAGGCTTGATCCTGCAACTCAGATGGTAGCATGACGGGCATAGACGCCCTTCTGTTTCTCCTGTGGCTTGCGCAGTGTTGCCTGGGTCCTCTGGTCCTGCACCTAGTCCTTTAGCATCTTCAGGCTTCCCTGTGTACTCTTTACTCGTGGTCACAAAGGTGTGTCTGGTTTCAAAGCAAAGGGCATAATTCCTACCATTCAATAGAGGGTGTGTCAAGCTTAATTATAAGATAAGGACTTAGAATGAGAGATACCAGGAAATGCAGTGGGCCACAGAGGAGAGGTGAATGTAGGTTGGGGAAATGAGGGATGATTTCTTGCTGGGAGAGAGGGGAGCTAGATATTGCCAAGCAGAAAGTGGCATGGAGATAAACACATGTGCACATCTTGGGGTCAGAGAGTGGTAGTGTTCCTTTTTGGGTATTCTATATCCATCTTTGTAAAGCCAGAGTCAACGGAATAGGATAAAAATTGGCTCTGTGAGACACTAAAGCATCAGCAATTGCAAAGCAAGTGGCTTCATTATGTGTCCCCTAGTAAAGCCAACCTCACGTTTAAGGTCTCTTGTGCCCACCCAGGCTGATCAGGCTGTGCCATGCCAAGTCAGTACTCTTGACTAATGCCTTTGTTTTCTCTTCTGTTCTGGGGTGGGAGGTGCCTCTGTTCCTTGGGCTTGGAGGAAGCACTAAACGTTCTTGAATTAGTACAGTGAGAGTCCTTATTAGTGTGAAAATGTCAGGGATTTTGATATATGCTGACCTGCCTGTCTGTCTACCATGTGGCAGAGAGTTTCTGCGGGCAAAGAAACCATGTCTAACCTATTCCAACTTTTGGAGCAGATCTAGGTACACAGTAAGTGCTTAGTGCAAGTTATTTTAGTAAAATAACCTGGATGAAGGTTGCTTGTTCCCAAAGTTGATTGAAAGCCACGCTGAATGCCCCGAGATCTAGGGTCAACCTAACAAGAGAAGCAAGTTCATCTCTGGCCTCTAGTATTCAGTGCTTCTCTTTGTCTTGACATCTGACCAGCTCCTCTTCCTCTGGAGCAGGAATCTGTCCTCAATTTCTGCTTCTGTACCTGGAAGATCAAGTCTCAGATCTGAGGCTGTAATTCACAAGCATGCCCTGTGAGCTTTGCATCACAGAGGAAGATGGTTTGGACCCACGTCAACACACAAGAAGGACTGTGGTGTCTCTTTCTCCCCCTTTCTGGCAAGTTGCCCTGGTCTGGACTCTTGCTGTGGCTAAGATATGCAAGGAACTTATTTCTACAGAGATATTTTGCAAAATATAAATTTCTTGGGACTGTGGCCATGGATTCTCAGGGAAAGGAAGAACAAGGAGATATGATCGAATGTGTATTGGTTAATCAATACAAATAAATCATGTGTTCTTTGTTATTATGTCCAGAGCTACTCTAGAGAGGGTTCTTAAATCATATACCATTGGCCACTGGAGGTTCTGCTCCTGCCCTAGGAGTTATGTAGAGCTAAGGCTCAACCCTGTGTTATTTTAGGTAATTCAGATAAGTTTCTAGAAGTAACCTCAGCCTGACTGCTATCAGAATGCTGGCCTCTGCAGGACACTGAAAGGGACAATTCCTTTTAGGATCTGGCACTGCCAATGTGAAAGATTTTCAAACACTTCCCTGGTTAAATGAATGGTCTTTCTACTGTGATACATGGTGCAGACCTTTGGGAGTTTTGGCCAAGTGCTTGTCGAAGAGTCTAGACAGATTAATATCTGTGCTCTTCCCCACGTCTCTAATTAAGTGAGATGACCCTTTATCTTCTCTGCCTCAAGATGGACTCTTATGGCCCAGATTTCTGCTCTTCTGGGTTAAGAACTAGATCAAAGGTCTGGAGAGATGGCTCAGTAGCTAAGAACACTGGTTGCTTTTGCAGAGGACCCAGGTTCAAATCCTAGTACCTACATAGCAGCTAACAACTCTCCATAATCCCAGTTCCAGGGGATCTGACACCCTTTTCTGACCTCTGCAGGCATTGCATGACTTGGGTGCATTATAAAAATAATAAATGAAATATTTTAAAAAAGAACTAGACCAAAGCCAATGTGAGATGAAGGAATCTGGGCAAAGTAGGATCCAGACAAGAAATCTGTGAAAGGAGCTTAAGATGTGACCAGACAGGTGAAGCCCAAGATAATGGAAATCCAGAAGAGAGCCCCAGAAGTCGGGAGAGTTGTACAGCAGTGAGAATGCCCATTGATATGACTGCAGCATTGGGGCAGAGGGAGAACCAGGACCTGAGCAAGCTTCCAAGCAAGGGAGGATACACAGCTGGAACTTCCAAAGAATCGAACTCAAATCTGAAATGATTTCTGTGGGGCCATGGGGACTCTGGATAGTCCTCTCCTGCATATTGGAGTTCAATTTCAAGCCTACCCCCAAATTCAGATGAAACACTCCCTTACAGAAACCCCAGGCACATTTCCTCTCATCTGTTATGCCCCGTTCGCAGTTTTTGGCTACTACTTTCATAGGCATTATTTTCTTCCCCTCCTTTGAGTCTCCTCTGCCCTTGCTTCACTTCCCATCTCTGACCTGTTGTGCCTGGACCTTTGCAGCACCTTCTCAACAGGCACTCTGCCTTTCATTTTTAATCACCAACCCTCCATTCTTCTGACTTCCTGATTAATGTAATTAGCCCAATAAAGACTTCTCAGTACTGTACTACTTACCAAATGGAGCTGAAGCCTTTTAATGTGGTGTGGGAGGAAGAATAGTGACCTGCCAAAGATGGTTACATCCTGATTCCAGGAACTTGTAATTGTAACCATCTGAGGTTGAAGTACAATGATCATCCTAGAGTATTTGGCAGGGCCCAGTGCATCCACAGATGTCCTTAAATGGGGAAGTAAGTGGCAGAAGAGTTGGGGTGACGCCATGTGAAGAAGACCTAAGCAACCAACGTGGACTTTGAGAATGAAAAGATGAGCAAGGACTGGGAACAGCCTTTAGAAGCTGCAAATGTAAGGACATTGGATTCCAACCTCTAGAAGGATCATAGAGGCATGGTCCTGCTAATATTATGGCTGCTACCAGTGTGACCCAATCTGGAATTCTGACCTTTGTAACTGTAATGTGGGGCATTTGAGTGGTTTTCAACTAGTGGTCATTTATTACAGTAGCATTAGGAACTTACACACTCAGTAGTTAATCATCATTATCTGGCTCCAGTCCACCTCCACCTTCTCCGAGCATCCAAAGATCTAGGTACCATCGACCACCCCAGGTGGGGACCATGAATGGCAACTTCCTGATGCCTCCTTACTTATTCTTACCTTGAGTATGCTTCCTTAGTCCCCAAAGCTCTCGTCCTTCTTTGCCTACTAAGATGAAATGAAGTATCATCTCTCATACAGTTTTTCAGGAAACGCATTCCTGAGCTCCACCCCAATTAGAAAAATCACAGATTATCTCATGCCAAGTTTGTAGGCTTATCTGAGACAGTGGGTGCAATGTCTTCAGCCTCGATCAGCAATGCTGACTTTTACTGTGGGATGTCATATATTAGTCTCCTTTCTGGCACAGAAAGTACTGTAGATGTAGAACTCTGTGCCTCTCATCCCTTCTCCCCCCACAGTGCTTGTCATGGTCCTTGCTCATAAGAGAGTCCAGAGAGATTTGCTGGATTGAATGAGAAGCTGGTTTGATTGATGCTCGTTTATGGACTGGTGAGGGTGACTTGCTCCACATGCTTGCAGAGGATCCTGATGGACACAATCTCAAATAGGGGATATATAATTGCAAATAAAACAGATGTGATGTTTGCCTTGAGGCATCTTATCATCTAGCCAACTCCTGTTCTTTGAATAGCTATTCCCTAGAAAAGCTACCAGGGTCAGCTGTGGAAGTGCCAAGCTCCTAAGACCCAGGAAGGAGCATTGCCACTGCTGGGAGTGGAAAGGAAGGAGAGCGAATACCTTTTGGAACAATCTTTGGAAATAACTCCTGAACTGAAAGAGATAAATGGTAAGATCACACAATCACACATAAGGACATAGACTTGGATGGGTCTATGAACTTTCTAGTATAGAGACCATCACTGTGTGGCCAGACAAGAAGCATGCATGGGGAATTCCAGGCTTTCACCTCATCAGTGAGAGGCCTGTAAGGGCTGTTCAATATTTTATGAGCTCCAGGTGGTCATTACTTAAGAAGCCACAATGCCCCTTCTTGGGGTCATGGCATTTCCCACTCAGATGGCAGGTTACTTGCTCTGCTTAGAGAACCATATCATGTATGTTGTATGCTGGGGACTTTCTTTCATTTAATCCTCATAATTAGCCCAGTGAGGAAGAGATATTGATTCTTGCAAGATGAGGTGGCTGGGGCATTGGGGCTGGCTTTTGGTCTCAGGTTCAGAGAGCAAATGGTAGTGTATAGTCCACAGAAAGACTGTACAGTGTGAAGCCTTTGCCTTTATTCTGTTATAGACATGGAAGCTTCACTCTTGAACGAGTTTTGTCTTTCCTTTGCTCACAGAGTACCTGGCTTTGACAGATGGAAGTGAAGGTGGTTGGGTGGATGGGAGGTTAGGTAAGCATGAGCTCAGACTCCTCCAAAGAGCAGTGTCTCTTTGGAGATAACTGACCTTGGTTCTGGGGAGTCAGCATCTGAGAGTGTAGGGATTGGTGGGAATTCTGGGGTTACTTAGCTCCACCCCTGTTGCTAGGCTGCCTGTTACCTCCATCATTTCCAAGTGATGGCTGTCTCTCTCATTTTCAAAGCCCCTTGGGGAAATGACAGTGAATGGATTTTTAATTCACTTTTAATGGCTTGTTACACAAAACCAGAACAACCCCCCACTATTCAGCTCTTTTCCCCAAAGAAACAAGTTGCCTTCTTTATTCTGTTATAGACATGGAAGCTTCACTCTTGAACGAGTTTTGTCTTTCCTTTGCTCACAGAGTACCTGGCTTTGACAGATGGAAGTGAAGGTGGTTGGGTGGATGGGAGGTTAGGTAAGCATGAGCTCAGACTCCTCCAAAGAGCAGTGTCTCTTTGGAGATAACTGACCTTGGTTCTGGGGAGTCAGCATCTGAGAGTGTAGGGATTGGTGGGAATTCTGGGGTTACTTAGCTCCACCCCTGTTGCTAGGCTGCCTGTTACCTCCATCATTTCCAAGTGATGGCTGTCTCTCTCATTTTCAAAGCCCCTTGGGGAAATGACAGTGAATGGATTTTTAATTCACTTTTAATGGCTTGTTACACAAAACCAGAACAACCCCCCACTATTCAGCAGCCATTTTTCACCAGCTCCTTGTTTCAACAGCACCGTTCCCTTAATCTGTCATTTGCTTTTTTTGTCAGCTACCAAATTCTGCACAGTAAGGATGAATAATGCTTATTAATTTCTACATTTCTTTTCCCTTCTTTGGATAATAGAAAAGTAGAAAGATTTCTGTCAACTACATGCCCGGAACAGTTTTCACATTTGGACACCGCACAGAATGCTGTCTACTTTCCACTGCAGTTATGTGTATATTCCATGTCATGTGTGAGGAGCACCAAGCGTGCTGTTTGGAGCTTAGTAGGTGCTCGGGGAATACTAGTGTGGTCTTTCTGTGTTTGCTCTGCTCCTGTCTGAACGACTCTCATCTCTCAAGCCACGCTTTTATCTAGAGCACTAGTGTTTATTTTAACCTGTATCCCCAAAAGTTCAGGTTCTCTCTCGCTCCGAGTCTATGGAAAATAACAGCTCTCAAAACCTCAAATTGCATTTTGCTGCTTTCCCTTCCTGTTTCTGTGTCTTTTGCCCTCTTGTAATCATTCTTGAAGTTCTTTCGCAAGCCACTTTGAAACTCTGCTCTGGCAAAGCTGGGCAGACTAGCCGATCTATGGTAATTTTTGAAGGCGGTTTTCTCAGTAAGGAGATAACTGAAAATTTCATTTTTTTCTGTGTCCTATGATATCACTTATACCTCTTGTCCTCCAAGAGGATGTTTTGACCACCTCAACCAAGGAAGATGGTCTCCTTTGAATCCTTTGAATGTCTTTTGTGCTATCTTCAAGTCAACAAATGCATTGACTGTCTACTGATGGATGCTATGCTAAGGAAGCTATGAAATGAAAAACTTGTAGTGTAACGAGAAAAGCAGCGCTCTTGTCATAGAGGGGCACCAAAGCACATGGTGATGTACATGCAAGGGGAAAATTATAGCAGACCAAGTGAATATCGTGATTGTGTGTGTGTGTGTGTGTGTGTGTGTGTGTGTGTGTGTGTGATAAGTTAGAGGAACTTAGGTTAATGGGAGACCAGTTCTGTCTTGAAGGATGGGTAAATCCTGAGGGAGTTGAGGCTGAAAAAGGTAGAGAGCATCAGGTGGAGATGCTCTCAGAGATCAGGGAGAATTGGAAGAGTGACTTCAGAAGAGGGAGAAAAGCAAAGGAATGGGAAGATTAAATTGAAGAAAGATGGGAATTCCTTTGTGGTGGAGCTTAGAGGGCATTCTGGAAAAGAGTCTCTAGAAGGGGCTTAAAATGACAAGGTCAAGTTGGAAAAGATCTTTCATACAATGGTGAGGAATTTGACTTTGATATTAAAGGCATCATGGAATTGTTAGAGAATATTTGGCAGTACGGAACAGGACTTGAACTTTATTGTAGATATGCCATTCTGATATAAAGATGGACAAGAACAAGAATCAGAAACCAAGTGAGGAGTTATTTGAAAGGCCTTTGCCGAACCCAATTGTCCTTTCTCAGTCTTCCTTACTGTGAGCTGTTCATAGCATTTTGCATTGCTGATCACTCCTCATTCAAATGCTTACTTCTGGAATTGCAGAAATGGTTCCACAATTAAGAGTACTGGCTACTCTTGCAGAGGACTTGAGCCAGCACCCACACAGCAGCTAGCAACTGTTTGTATCTACAATTCCATTGGAACTCATGCCCTCTTCTGGCCTCTGTGGGCATTGCCCACATGTGGTGCACTTACATACATACAGGTGAACCTCATACACATAAAATAAAAATAAATATCACCCCCACCCCCAAATGCTTTCTTTTTGTGGCATTGTATTTACCAGGACTTCCTGCATCTCCAAGCCTGGGATCTCTGACTCTAGATATTTCTGACAGAAGAGATTAAATGTAGATAATGAGTGTAAGGGTGCTGCAACGTCCAGTCGAGCAAGAAAGAGAAGGGTAGCATTGCTTAAAAATTAGTAACTGTAGAAACCATTGTACTCCTGCATAGAGGGGAAGGAAGCAGGACAGGAAGCCGAGGATTTCTCCCACCCAGGATTTCCTCCCACAGGGTCCTGCCATGCATGAGGAAGTACCTGAAAGTCGGAGCCTCTTCTGTTGCTCTTCTGCCAGCTCTGGTGCAGCTCTGTGTTCTTACCAGAAACCAAATGCATGGAGGGAGAGGTTTTCTTCTACCAGTGACACTGGTACCTTTAGTTGGCTGAATAAGACTAGAAGTTAGCTTACTGTGCAGGGGAATCCCTGAGCTGACCGAAAGCAGCACTATCTAACTGTAGATACTGGGAACATCCTTTCCAACTTTCTGTTCCCATTTGACATTGTGATTCTGCCTAGTATAATGCAACTGTGTGATAATAATTACTTTTGCAGTCTTGTCATAATCCTTTTTGGATATTCTGTAACTTAAAATACTTTTGGTGTTAACCATCACATTCTTTGAATGAAACAGGGGCACAAGGAGAACAGGTGAAGAGAGAAAATTTATGAGCACGATCTGTCATCTATGTATCTATCTTTATCATCTATAGCTAGTATCTATCCATCATCTATCTATCTATCTATCTATCTATCTATCTATCTATCTATCTATCTATCATCTATCATCATCATCATCTATCAATCATCTTCCGGAAGATATATGTGTGTGTGTGTGTATGTGTGTGTAAAATAATAACCAAAGAAGTGGACCAGGAATTGAGAGTGTGTGAACATGGGAGGAGTTAGAGAGGGACCAGGAGGGATAGAAATAATGCAAACACAACACTCATGTTTGAAATCTTCAGAAATAGAGTAAAATCTAAAAATACTAATACTAACAGGCACTAATGAGGACATGAAGAAACCTTCAACACTGAAACAATTATTTTATTTATGTCTTTGTGTATGGATATTTCCATGTGAGTGCAGGCTCCCTTGGAGAGCAGAATTGGGTATTGCGTCACCTGATGATCAAGATCTAGAAGATGGTGAGATGCCTTATTTGGGTGCTGGGAACCAACCTCTGTTTCTCTACTATCTATCTATCTATCTATCTATCAATCATCTATCATCTATCTATATATCTTCTATCAATCAATCTATCATCTATATCTATCTATCATCTATCATCTATCTAATCTATCATCTCTGTTTATTCAATCTATCTGCCTATCCATTCATTTTCACAGAAAACAAGCAATGAAAAATTTGCACAGTGACTATACTGTTACTGGTTATAAAACCATCATTGATGAAGCAGTCTGACTTTTTCTTCAGTGGCCTCTTTCATGTTTCTTGCCCTTAGTGAGTGCCTCCTCAGCTGTTGAGCATTTCAACCTGGTAGTGTGATCCAATGATCCAAGCAAGCCATCTGAGTCCTTAATAGTTTGCCTTTATTACTATAGTCTTCCATTAACTTTTACTTCAGGACTTGAATATAATAAGGGGACTTGAAATTAATTAGAGGCATAATAACAATTAGAGGCTTCAAACATCATTCTTGCTGGGCTCATTGTACAATAGCATCTATTTCCCCTTGATGGCAGGGATGAATCACCAGAGCTAGTAAGTAACCCCTTCTTTGCCTGTTAGTAGCATGAGATGCTCAGAACAGATGGATAATTAATCGAAGTATCCAGAACAATTGAACAGATGTTCTGTCTCATGGTAACACATCCTCCTGAGGGATCGAGCCTATTGCATCAACAGAGCCCAAAGTTGGATGACATGAAGAATATATTGTGTGATGGCTATTCAGACCTGACAATGAGACCGGCAACCCTGCTTTTGACTCTTGATTGTCAGATTTCTCAGACGAGAGCATCCGAACTTGACAAGGGTTTTGGATCCCAGCTGTGTTACTACTGAGTCTTCAAAAGTCCTCTAACCATGGTAGAGGACCAGCTGATTCTGGATATTTGGGTCTGGGTAACACCAATGAAATCCTCAAATATGCCTATTATCACTCTTCGTCTGTCATGGTATTAGCTCCGTGTGGGAAGTTGTACTATGTGGAACATCATGACAGTGAATAAGACACTAGGAAATGGAAAGATTTTGGTTCTAGCATAATGATAGAGGGAGGGAAAGCAGTTCTGGTAAGTTGCTTCCGCTTTGATTTACTCTGGGTAACACCAATGAAATCCTCAAATATGCCTATTATCACTCTTCATCTGTCATGGTATTAGCTCTGTGTGGGAAGTTGTACTATGTGGAACATCATGACAGTGAATAAGACACTAGGAAATGGAAAGATTTTGGTTCTAGCATAATGATAGAGGGAGGGAAAGCAGTTCTGGTAAGTTGCTTCCGCTTTGATTTAGGAGGGACACCCTGTAGTCAACTTGCCCCTGGTGCTACATGGATGCTCCACATTGGTTTCTCATGTTGGCAAGTTGGGGCTACAGAAGTAATGATATACCCTCTGATAAGGGGCCATGTGGGGCTGAGAGGTCTCCATCACAATGGAGGCTTCTTGCAATTAGAGGGGTAGCTGGGTATACACGCCCAGTGACCTCAGCAAAGAGGGCACGTTGTTCCTCAAAGTCTTCTCGTAGTCAACACCATTGACAAGTGTTTGGTTAGGACACACACCCCTGTGCCAATTTGAGAGTCCGAACAGATTGGTTTTCTTGCTGAAATGCTTAGACTTTCAAGTCTCACATCGCCACAATATCCATGACTGAATCTAGTTTCATATCTTTTAATACTGCATAGTCCTTGACAAATCCCAAGTGATGTTTCCAGCCAAGGCTCTCCCCTCTGAGCTCTGAATTCAGTTATCCAGCTCAGTATTTGATTTCTGCATTTCAATAGCTCTTGAGCATCTCAATCGTATTATTCAGCGTTAAGCTTCTATCATTCCTCCAAACTTTTCTCCAGACTTCATCTCATAACTTGGCAACTCTTTTGCTTCCAGCGTCTCAGCCCCAATTGCTGATATTGTATTTGACTATGCTCTTTTAATCATACCTTATTATCCAGTTTCTTAGTGAAATTTCTTGCCTTTGTCCTCAAGTCTATTCTGATCCCATCTCTTCATCCTCTTTTCCTGCTGCTCTCATTGCAGCTGGTTACACCCGGCTCCTGATTCACTTTTGTTCCTCTGCTGCCTTTTTGCACACAGCAGCAAGAGGATCCTGTTAGGACTTAAACCCCCTCTTTACATTCTCCAATACATTTCATTGCCACTCAGAGTAAGACCTAAATAGAGTGGTTCACAAGACTTTGTGAGATCTCAACCTCCTGGCCATTTCTTGACCTCATCGTCTATGAATGTCCCTTGCTCCTCTCCCACTTTAGCCATTTTCTTACTCTCCTTGAGCATGGCAGGGACCTGCTTCAGGATTTTTGCACTGACTCATTCTGCTGCTGCTAATATTTATTATTCAGAGAACCATGTGACCTAATCTCGCACCTCATTAATGAGTTTGTGCAAATTCTAGTTCCCTACCAAGATCTTGCCTGGACTCCTCGTTTGCCTCTACAGCTTCATTTCCCCAGGACCATCTTGCGTATTAATAGTTTCTCATGTCCTCCTTCTCATACCCCCGCCCCACTTGGTAATCTCTACCCTCTGTCTTTGGTCATTTGCCTGTTTATCTCCCCCGCTAGACTATAAGCCTCAGGAAGGCAAAGCAGTTGCTTGTCTTTCTTCCTTGCTGAATATGTGGCACTGAAAGGAAGCATCACTTTTCTGTTGGTTTTTTTTTTTTTTTTTTTTTTTTTTTTTTTTGATATGCAGCCCGAGGGAAGGAGAAAGTGACGGGGACCAGAAATGGGGTGCTTCAGTAGACTGTGATGCATCAAGATAACTCAGTGCTCCTCTAGCTGTGTGTGGGGTGAGGAGGGGTTCAAGGTTCATACTGCGTTTCTCTCTGGAGCCCCAGAGTTGTTGATACCATCCAAATGAACTAGGGAACAGGTCTCACAGTTTTGGAAAATGTCACTCATCTTCTATATGTACTGATAACATTGCAATCGCTTTATGATAATTCCTTTTAACACCTACCTAGACTTTAAACTCACGATAGGCAAGGATCACCCTTTATTTTGTTCTGGGCATGCAGTGAGCAAGCAGACAGTGTTGTGTGGAGTCAGTTGGGACTTGGTACAGATGTACAATTTCTATTCCCTGGAGGGCGAGGCTCCCCCTGGTGGGAAGATGTGGAGATCACAACTGTGCTGAGACTCTATACTCTTGTAGTTAGTCGCAATTTCTATTCCCTGGAGGGCGAGGCTCCCCCTGGTGGGAAGAAGATGTGGAGATCACAACTGTGCTGAGACTCTATACTCTTGTAGTTAGTCCCTGAAGTGTGTGCATAGCACCTAGTTTACATTATCATTGCTGATTGCTGTAGATGAAGAAAGCCAGCATGTTCCTGTTCCAATTAACAAGGATTAAAGAACTATCTGTTCAGGCAAGGGCAAGGTAGTACAATTTACCTCAATATTTTTTTTTTCTGGATTGAACCAAGGACTTTGCAAGTGCTTTACCAGTGAACTTTGTACCCAGTCACATGCTTCTTAAAACTTTTAAAGACAATGTCTCTCTAAGTTGTCCAGGCAGAATTTGAACTCATTAGGCAGCCCAGGTTGACCTTGAACTTGTGATCGTCCTGCCTCAGCCTCTCAAGTAGTTGTGATTACAGATTTGTTTCACTGTATCTGGCTGTTCCCATCACTTCTGAGCACCTTTCTCTGACCTTGACATGATAGTTCCTTTAGATTAAGGCGTTCAATATGAAGAAATGATGAGGAGATGAAAATGTTCATTACCTGGATTTATCAGAGTGTGCTGGTTTGAATTCATTCAGATACCACACTGTATTCCATAAAGACGTGCAGTTATAGGTTGATCAAAAAAGAAGGAAAGAAGGGAAGAAGAAAGGATGGAAGGAGAATAGAAGGAGAAAAAGAAAGGAGGGAACAAAGAAGGAAGGGAAGAGGAGGTAGATGTGCAGAGTCCCTTGTTTAAAGGCACCAAGATTTTAGGAAGGTTTAATGAACTAAAGTAATTTTCCTTCAGAGTAAAAATTTACAGGCATTAAAGGTTCTCACTTCACTGACTCTGCTCATGGGCGGGAGTGTCGTAGTGATTTATGAATTTGCAGATTATGCATTATCCTTTCTGAGGACAGGAATCCCCTGGGGCTTCCTGCCTGCCTTCCCTAACTGAGCTGACTGGAGCAGCCAGGTGAGTGAGGTGGCTCTAATCTGCAGCCTCCTGTATTGCAACTGGGCTCTCCCGGAGTGATGGTCATTATTTTTAGGAGCTTAGAAACTCTGGAATAAAAATCCTCTTCCCGTGGATAAGGTGTGTCATTGTTGCCTGTTCAGGTAATCAGAGTGTGTCTTCATTGTAGCACACTCTGGCTCCAAATCACTGTGCAAGCCCCTTCTATAGAGAGAGAGTGGGATAAATGGAGCCAGTGCATTTAGAAATGGGGAAAAAGGATGCAATGGAGGCTGAAATATCTGAGCACAGGTACTTCTTCTCATAAGGAACTGATATCTGAAGAATATAGAAAGCCCCTCACTACAAACACCCTTCTGCCAACCTAGCTTGGGATCTGGGCTCCTTCTTCCAAAATAGATGACTCTGGAAGACAGCAGACAAAGGAGGCTCTAAATTTCTTGCCAATAGGGAGCATTTCTATTTTAATTACTTTATCACATACAGTGCCTGACAGAGGGCAGGGAAAGATGAATGAGAGAGAAGGGGAAGTGAGACATAAGGACATTAGTTGCTGGCATTGTGTGCCTATAGCTGACCTGAGCATCTGGGGGCAGCAGAAGACACAAGAATTCTGAGGAAGAGAAGAGTAGAGGTGGATGTGTGACCAAGAGTCACCAACTGCTAAGAGTCCAGCCATGCCCTTGATATATATACAGTGTGTGTGTTACTTTACTACAGGATATTTTATTTCACTACACTCTGCATCCTAGAAAACTTTTCCTTAACTCTCAGGTGACCACACCAGGTTGTGATTACTCTGTTCAGCCAGTACCTTCTATGCCCTTTTTCATACTCTCAGAAGGACTCATGTACAGTCCTCCACAATATGATTGTGCCCCTATCCCTCCAGAGCCTGTGCACTCTGCATTTTGTCTGTTTATCCTGGAATCACATTCCCCGCCCCCTGTCTACCCCTGTCTGGGCTAAAAAGAAAGAAGGAGATACAAATAAGGCAAGCAAGCAGGCAAGAAGGCAGGCTCAGCCACCCTACACACAGAGTCTGACTGTACGTTAAGACCAGCTTTTACAGCCCTTGCTTCATTGAGATGTTGATAATCACATTTTCTGGACTTAATTGCTTCCTCTTCTTAACTCTTACAGCATGTTACCCATACCTCTCTGACATTTATCATCTCATTTCTTTTTTATTGTCATACATTTATAATCCACCCAAAAGACCTATTATATTACCTGACGTATCAGGCAGTGTGCTTAGCACTGAGGACACAGATTGGAATAAGCCTTGATTTCTGACCTCTAAAAGTTCAGTCTTACTGAGAAGATAGCAGAACCAGAAGTCACGCTGACCCAGTGTGATAAAAATTGTCAGTGACGGATGAACAAAACGATATTCTAGGGATGCCAGGTGTCACTTCAAAATAGTTATATGTGCCTATATCTATATCTTCATATATATATGAGATTTTCTGTTATAGATACACATACACACATTTCTCTCATATTCTATGTATGCATGTATGTATATGCATGTAGCTTATAAGAAAGAAATGCTATTTACTCATGAATTATTCCAATTTATCATCATTTCTCCTGCAATCTAACCCCCGCCCCCAGGACTGTAGCCAGTTAGGTCAAAAGGTACTTATTTGACTAAAATTATTCAACAAATCTCACCTCCTAACAGTTTGTCTAGGGTTTTGTTCTCTCTACACATCTCTGCTTTCTGTTTCTTGCTCCAAGACCAAAGAAAACCAACGTTATCTTTACCCCTAGGGCTTGAGCTCTGGTGCTCTCTCTGATTCTCACAATTTAGCAAGCATCTTTCCAATTCTCCGAAGAGGTGTTTAGTAAACATTTGTGGAGTCCATGAAGGAATGATAAACCCATGAGGGTAAGGAGGTGTTTTTCTGCCTTTTATATTCCTCTTTATGCAAGTCTATGCAACGTTGGCCACACGGAGAAGCATATCATCAGAGCAAAATTAGCAAGTCTGACTCGGGTAGGCTTGGTGGGATGCTGACCCTGCCTTACCATGATTGAGGGATGGGACCCACTTGTTTAACCTTGGGTGTCTGTTACCTCACCAAAAAATGGAGATATAATGCCTGCTCTGTACCAAAAGTTTGCTGTGAGGATGAGGATCACCCAGTGTCATATTTAGCACACAGCAGGGGTTCGTTTAATATTTGCTCTCTCCTTTTCTTTATTTGTATTTGACTGCCATACTCACTTGTTGAGCAGCCCCAGGAGGCATTGCTCTGGTAATGTCTTTTTGTGATAGGCTCTAAGGGAAAGAATGCTTCTAGATTCTATTACATATTTTGACCTTTCCTTGGGGGATACTGGTATGATGTAACTGAAACAGTCTCCCATAGCTGTCCTGTTGCTTGCTTGCTTTATGCAGTTACACTAAAGTTAAGGAAAGGGCTGCTTGTCCAGACTGAGATATTGCCATGGTGGAGTGGGTGGTGGCATTGTAGCACAGAGCTGGGAGAGGACTCACCTGTGACTTTCTCTGAGTACAGGCCTCTGGTTTCCCTACCCAGGTTCTACTGAGTCAGACTTGCTGGAGGCAGATCCAGTAATCTGTGTCTAACAAGCCCTTACCCCCCATGACTTTTTATCTCCAGTTTCACTCATGGAATCCAAAGAACACTGCCTTAGAGGCCAGTCATTGCCAAGACACCACCTTCCATTCTGGGCCATTGGGCCTAAAACAGTAACAAGAGACTAGATGATTATTATCTCTGGCTGTAGTCTGTGAGTTTCCACCAAAACATCATTATTTGTCATTGACTCAAGAGCTATTATTGCATAAGAATCTTCAGAGTCTCCTTGAGAGGGCAACTTCTATAACATCCAGAAACTAAACTACTGAGATAGTGTTAAATGACAAATTATATGACTCATTCTGAAACAAAACAGAAGTTCTGGGGAGAGAAAACTAAAGTTGGACTACTTCTGGGAGGCTAGTTGAGGATTTTGAACTTTGGTCTGTTTCCAGAAAAACAGGCAGGATGTCTAGGCGATGAAAGCACTGGAAACAATCAACGATGCAGTTATGGAAACAGAGAGCAGAGAGATGAGTATGTTGGGCAAGCTGCAGGACCTTGGGAAACCCAGATGCTTAGGGGACAGGGTTTTGAAAACTAAAGCAAAATAAACTGGGAAAATTAGCATAGGCTATACTAAGGACTGTAAAATGTCAGCCTTATAGATGCTTAGGGGACAGGGTTTTGAAAACTAAAGCAAAATAAAAATAAACAACTGGGAAAATTAGCATAGGCTATACTAAGGACTGTAAAATGTCAGCCTTAAGTGTCTGGATTTCATACTTCTATGGAGGAACCCAGTAAAGGTTTCTGATCAAGAAAATACATGAATTATGAGGGTAAAAGAAATCCATCCACAATGAAGGCAGAAATAATATTCTTAGAACTGTGGAAGGATGTGTTAGTTGTGATGCTCCAATTAACAGGCACCAAACTAATTTCTGATATTCAAGGAGATTATTAAGAAAATTACCTGTGAGAGAAAGTGGAAAAGGAGCTAGAAGAGATTGGGGTAGCTGCTGCACCGAGTGGCAGGCGTGACTCCACAGGGAGCAGAGCAGTCAGGAAAGCTGGAAGGAAGGCTAGCTAGAATTGTCATGAAGTTCTGGGCAAAGTTCGGTAATCCCATTAGGGAATTGTAAGGTTAGTGTCACTCATCAGTGGAGTCTCACATCATTCAGAAAGAGGCATATCTTATTGTATCTGTTGCACTTAGTCATTAGCTGGAAGCAGCTCTTGGGAGGTGTGGACTTGGCAAGAAGGTAGCGATGACAGCTGGGTTCTTCAGTCAGCGACACCCCCTACAGTAGGAGTAGCAGCTTGTGAAGAGGTAATACTGGAGAAAATGAAGCGATCTGACTTGCTCCTGTAGAGTCCTAGATGGTCATTCCGACTTATACCTAGTTATAGTATAGTTTTGAGCTTCTTTTTCCAGAATTTGGGATGGGTGCTCCTAACTGCTTATGTTTTTACACGGTAGCTTTAAGAATGACTATGTAGATGAAAGGCCAAAGGAAAGGATGAAAAACACTGGTGTGTGTATATGCAATAAACCAAAATTCTCAGACTCAATGTAAGGCATTTTTTATAAATAATAAAGAAAAGTCCTAGGACTCTGTTAAACACTGGCTTTAACACATGAGGAAACTAACGATGAATGAGAGAGACCAGGAATACTGAGTGACCCTGGAGAGCAGTCACATAGGTTTGCACACTCCTTGCTCTCAGGTTGCAGTAGTATGACAAGTGGCATGGAAGATGGCTACTCCCATCAGACAACACCACCTGTGAAGAAGCCTAAGCTCTCCAGTAATAGCATCACCAAGAAGTTAAATAGCATCACCCAAGTCAACTTTGAATGGACTCCCTTTGGCCTGTAATGGACCATGATCTCTTTCCTTTAATTTCTTTTTTACTTCACATAGAAGAAATGGAGATGGGACTGACTGACCCCATGGAGTGCTGGATGAGAGTAAATCTCAAAGTGAACACTTTGTTGTTAGTTAAATGCTATAAAAATGTTCAATATAATGGCTGATTATTTTTCTTTAATCTTAAATGGATACCTAGAATGAGAAAGCCCCATCTTGGTAGCCGAAATTCATTATCTCAGAAATAGTTTAATGGCTGCTGTGCAAATGAACTGGAGGAAGTTAAACTGTGGAATGGGAAGGAGCTAAGAAAAGTGAAATGAGTTGTGTATTAACTTTAGATAAACACAATTATATGCAACTGGATTATCACATGTGTAGGCCGATGTGTATTACCTACCTGAATTTTGATTAAAATGGCACTTGGCATTCTTAGAGCCAGAAAGTTGTGCTTAAACACTGTCCAGGCACATAATGGGGCAGGTAGGAAAGTATCTGATAATCAGATTCTCAGCTGGAGGCCACAGGGGCAGACCAGGCGGGCCAAGTATATACCAGTTCAGATATATCACTAACTGTATCACAGACAACTCTAGCTCTTTGTCTCTGGGTTTCTTAACTTTAAGTGGAGTCAGGAAAATGGTCCTGGAATCCAGTGAAGTCTAATGACCTGCTTACTGTGAGGTGGGGGCAGTTGGCACATGATCAGTGGCAGGTAGTCTCAGAGGACATTGGGGACTGAACCTAGTGCTGTTCAGGTATTTGTGCCTGGTGAAAACATAAAATCTCTTTGAACTCCTCTGTAGACAGAACGTGTTGACCCAGTTCCCTCTTAGTCTTTTAGATCCTATTCTGTATATCAGTCATCTTGAGATCAAAAGCAAGGCGGGCCTCTGATCTCTGGGTGGCCTTGGTAGTGAACAAAGCCAGCTGGCCTGGGCCTGACCTTGAAGAAGGACAGATGTGAAGAAACCACTGTAGTACCCAATTAATTCCTGTTGCATGTTTTATTTCAAATGCAAAGCAGTGTCAGGATTAAAATAAATGATACCGGTTACTGGGATGCATTAAAATAATAATTTCTTCCCCCTTGCTTGATCCTATAATATCCCTCAAATTCAGTGGATAAATATTAAACCCTCCTCTGGGTGATACTAGCTGCATTGTGTGCCGCTACTCAAACTAAACTAAGCTTCCTTTTCCCCCCTTTCCCATTCCTCTGCCCTCATCCCCACCCCCTGCAGGTCATACTGATCTTGACGAAGCTGTACGACTTCAACCTGGGGAGTGTGACTGAGAGTTCTCTGTGGAGGTAAGTGGATTAGAGCATCTTCAAGCTGCCCTGGCTGGCTTGACTGGGGAAACATGTAAGCCAAACAGTTGAGAAGCCAGTTTCAGAAGAAACAGAAGATCTTCCTCTTTGCTGGCCTATGTGGAATCAAGCTGGGGGTGAAGTGAGAGTGGAGGTGGGCATGAATTCCCTTAGCACTCTGCCTATCATACAGCCATCTTGCTACCGTGTTGCTTCTGCAGGTCAGCAGTGCCTGGTTCTACTTGGTGCAGGCAGGGTTTGGCCGAAGATCAGAGGAGAAACATGCCAAGCAGAGACTCTTAGCAAGGGAGCCAGGGCTGGAGTAGATAACTTGTAGTGGTTGTGAATTTGGCCCAGGAACCATCTCTAGCACCTGGAAGGGGCTGTGGTTTTCAAGATCAGTGCCTACATGGATGGAACAGACATATATCTGCATGATGACTTTCATGGTGCCTTGACAGTTTGCTTTCAGGCTCTTCTCCCCATAAAATATTAATTTTATTTCTTATTACATCATAAAAATATTATAATAATTGGTAGAAAGATAAATATCTCAATACCCTTTAGTAAAATGTTTTTTTTTTCATCTTAAAAGTTTATTTTTATTTTAAAAGCACTTTAAATATTCCTTGGGCCTCAGAAAGTTCTGTGTACTGTATGCATTGTACCTCTCGGGCCTAGAGGATAAGATGGCCTTGATGGTCATCTTGAGATATAGGGGACATAGGGGTGGAGGAAGGCTAAGGGGACTCTGATTTTGGTGTGATGCTAGGTGTTCCTCTGGGCAGGGAACCCTGTGTACAGCCTCCCACATCCTTTCCCACCTGTGCACACTCATGGATACACTGGTGTGCAGTCATCCTGGGCAATAGCTAGCTTCACTAGCCACTGGGGGCTTCATCAGCCCCAGTGTCTTGTTGCCTCATGCTGGGTGCTAACTGCTTCAATGGCTATGTCATTTTCTTTCATTCTCTCTGCTATGTGTTAACACTGCTGAGGACACTGTTACAAAAGGCCACTTATCTGTCTGCAGTACCATCCCAGTACCATGTCCTGAGGATTTCCTGGGGCCTTGTATCAAAAAGTCTAGCCTATTAGATGTCCCATTTTCTGATCTGTATGTTTGCAGAGAGCTAGCCAGAGCAGCTCTGTCTGAGAAGGGAGACTATGGTCACAGTATAAGTTAAATATTTAGGGGCTAAGTGCTCAGGCCAATGGAAGCATGCCTCTCTTTGTACAGAGGGCATTGTACCTAATTTTGCTGTTTAGTGAAAGTTGGCAGAGATATACATTTTCAGTCTGCCTATAAGAGGAAAGCCTGGCAGTTTCCACTCATGCAGTACTTTCTGGGAATTAGAGCTCAACCTTCCGAAAGCCCCTGGATAGTGATGCTGTGTACACTCTAAGTCTCATTCCTGTGCAGTTGGCTTGTCCCAGTCGTGAAATGAATTAATACATCCTGGCTGTATATTTGGAAATATCTATGCCTAACACTGCAAGTTTCAGAAAAGGTTTGGCTAGTTCCAGGAATAGGCCAGGCAAATCCAGAGAGCGTGGCCTGGTTGCTTGATGTCAGTCCCTGAAGTATTCAAGAGTGTTCTTCTTGATCATATGAGCTGCAGAATTCTACAACCTACAGTATACAGCCTAGTCACTCCAGACACGCTAGCATCCAACTGCCAGAGTTTAAATGCCACTTTGTACCAGTGAATTCTGTAACTTACCTTTGGGCACTGTACTTAGCCTCTGCCTGTTAGTTTCCTGGGACTTCCATAGTAAATGACCCCAAATGGGTGGCTTAAAATAGCATACATTTATTCTCTCAGTTCTGGGGTCTAGAAGTATGAGTTCAAGGTGTTCATGGGCTCATACTATTGCTGGAGGCTACAGGGAGAATCTATCTTTCAGCATTTGGGGGCTGCTGGAACTTGTGGCTATAGCACTCCAATTCTGCCTTCATCTCCACATGATGCTATCCTCTCTGTCAGTACTTCCCCTCCCCTGTTTCTCCTGTTCCTGGTAATGAAATTGTCATTTGATCAAGGGTGATTTTATCTTAGCATGCTTAATGGCATCTGCAAAGGTGCTCTTTTCAATATGTTTCCATGATAGGATCTAGAAATCAGGACATGGACATCTTTTTTTAAAAAACCCATCATCCAACCCATGCTAACCTCTGATACTCAGCTTCCCTTCATATAAGTTGGAGATAGTACAGAACACACCCCTGCTCTTGTTATATTTTTCTTATGACTCCTCAGACTCATATACCACCTTCCTCTGGAGTATCTCTGTTTATCTCCTCCCTGGCTTATAATTCCCAGAGGTCAAGGAATTCCTCCCTCCCTCCCATCTCTGCTCACAAGTCCCACATCAGTAAGTCCTTTTCCCAGAATTTCACATTACACTACCTGACCACAATCTCCTTCCCAGTATTTATCACCACTTAGGCAAGCTAAATATCTGCTTATTGATTTATTTATTGCCTAGTGACAGCCACTAACATCTAAGCTTTAGAGAAAGGGAGGCTTTTGTTGGTTAATTTTCACCCAGCGCTGTCTCCTTAGCACCTAGAGGAGAATCAGGCACTCAAGAGGTACTTAATAAATGTTTGCTCAACAAATGAATTAGTGAGTGACTTGTAAGGATTAAATAATAAATGCAAAAATACTCAGGACAGTAGCTAAGTAGGAAGCACTTCATGTCATTAGTAATGACTATTAGAATCTTGTGTGTTTATATAGGGTTTTTCATCCCCATTATTGACTTTATGTTTAGGGATCCATTGCTGCGGGGACTGTGTGAGGGAAACTGTAGGCCATCAGGCCATCAAGGGGTGTTCTCTAGGAATTAGCAGCAACTTCAAGGATAAAGGCAGGAGTTAAGGAGAATGTGGCTCAGAATGTTGTCCTTTGGGGCATTTACAGGGAGTTGGAATATCAGTTTCTATGTTGTGGAAGATGTTCTTTCATAGGAAAGCTTCTTTGAGCTTCTATTGGAATGAAGGGAAGGACACAGTTTGAAAAGTGATGAGTGGAAAAATGTCTTTAGACAAAGCAAAGAGCATGAGGCTCAGGGCTGTAGGTGAGGAGAGAGTCAAGGAGGAGGTAGAGAAAGCCAGATGGGAGCATGCAGGGACCCACGCAGTTGACAGAAAGAGCCCAGCCCAGGTTGGTTCCTCCAGTGCAGTTTACAGAAAATAAATTCCATACGGGGTGACCTTTTGGGGATTTGTAAATATTATGGGCTTTCCCTGTGGATAAATTTCATGTAGGAATATATTTTTGTGATAGATTTCAGGGGCTTTATGAGCCGATCAAACTTCTTAGGAACTCTATGCTAGACCATGAATGAAGGAAAGTATTGTTCCTCAATTCTGTAGGTTTTCCTACTTTGCTGGTCTCACTGGGAGTCTTCCAAGGCTTTCCCGTCTTCATTCAGCTAAGCGTCCCTCTCTCCATTATCTTTTCTTGTACTGATGATGATGATACAGTTTATAGTTAGAGCCTGGAGCACTATGATTTTCCTCCCTAATATAGTGGACTGAAAAAAGAAACTAAATTAAACATGAACCCTTTCAGCTTCCTGATTTGGCTGAATATGCTTAAGCAAGTTGAAATTGAATCTAGTGATTCTTCTTCAATTTTCTGTGCATAGGGAAACCCTGGAGTGGCAGCTGTCATGACAAGATGATGCCTCTTGCCAAAGGGTGATGGGATTGTTTGCCCCTCTGGATTAATAATTCAGAGTCCCTCTACTCCCAAATAGACACAAAGATTAAAAGCATCAAATCGTGGAGCTCTGCCTATGTCCTTGTGACATCCTTCTGCAATTATTTCGTGCTGGTAGGCTGAAGGTAGTCAAATTATTTTTTCTACTAACACTAGGATGGCTGTTCAAATTTGTCATTTAGTACAACCATCTAGTGCCATCTCTAGGATTCCAAGTGTAAAGGGTTGAAGAGGCAAGGACACAATGCTTGCTCTGGATTATACAGGACATGAACTGAGATCAGGAGCTTTCCCTAGCCTCTGCTCTGAGTTCCTTCCACAGTGTCTTTTGTCCTAAATGGAAACGGCAGCTAGATGCAACCATCCTATTCCCATCTTCCCTAGTCCCAACTGACCATGGGCCATACTCACTTAGTGTATAGGTGCTGTAGACTCAAAAGAAGGGCCTTTCTGCATAATCTACATCTGGAGACGCTTTGATGCTATTATGTCCCTCTCACACACATGGCTACCTTTGCCCCATTTGGAGGCTTACTATTCTCATTTAGAGAAGTAAAACTCTGATATGGCCAGTTAATCCATTACTGGAGGCTGAAATCTTTAGTTTTAAATTTAAGTCATAGGCAATAATTATATTTGATTGACAGATGATTTGTTAGACTCAGTTCTATGTGTCTTAAACATTAGCTTTTGGAAAACAAACTGTAACTTCCTTTCTCTCAACGAAGTTTTAAGGATCCACTTTTAGAGATGAACTAGCTGCCATCTGCCCATATCAAGCGAAGTCTCTGACAATGGACCCCGAGGCTTCTGCTTCAGATCAAAATACACTGTGGTTGAGGAACTGCGTGGGTCAGGTACCACAGTGGTGGGGTTTCTGTAAGTGTGGAATTTCCACAATACTGGGCTCTCCACATGCATGGTCTCTCCACAAGCACAGGGTTTCCACAGGTATGGAGTCACCATAAGAATTTTCCTGGTTTAGGGGCTCTCAGAGGGTTAAATGAATTTACAATTATCTAGGCACAGGAAGAGCCCATAATCCTTTGAAATAAATCTCTGCCCCATATTTGGAGGGCCAGTGGTTTTCATTCTTCTCCTTTCTTGCTTTATTTCATCCACTAGTCCAACAGAGCGGGAGGCATTCTGCTTGTAGAAACTCTACCAGGTGACAGCCATTCCTCCTTAAGCCTTCAGGGTCTCTAGAGCAGAGGAACTTCTAGGTTAGGGTGTTTACAGGGACGACTGATTCCTGTGCACATCCATATGGAGACACAGCTGACTCTCCTCCTTGGGTGGGACGTCTCTTCCCTGCTCACTGTCTGTTTCACACCCTTATGCTTCACTGGTGATTTGGTCCCAGTCTATGAGCACCTCCAATCAGGGACCTTGCGCCTTAGGTGCTTCTGGATTTGCAATGAATAAGCATTTAAACTGTGTTATAAAGGTTTGGAGATCTGAATGGAGTTTCCATTAGCCCCTAGCCAGTCCCAGCCTCAGCTGCTCTTTGCTCTGTCTCTTTCTTTGTATTGAGTTGTCTTTTTCTCCTACCTCTTGGGACTCCTGTGCCTTTTCATCTGCTTCACAAGCTGTTGTCTGAACCATTTATTTCCTCTCTAATTGTTCTGTCAGTGACCTTTCTCAGGGATGCTGCTTTTTAAATAGAAAATGGAGACCTTTTGGATTTATTAATTTTTTGTTTGCCAAGAAAACCCTGACAATAATTGCTTAGACTTCCCAGAAGTTATTAGTTTACAAATTTTAATGACACTCATGATTTATTTATGTGCTTCCTTCTTTCTCCAGCTGCTCACCCCAATTCCTTAGTGGAATTCCTGCTGAACTTCAGTGAATTAAGGGAAACAAACCTGGAGATTGGAATGACATTTTTTTTTGGCTAGTTTGTTAATTAAAAGCATTCAGTCCTATTCGTTAGGTATTTCACATGTGAGGTTCCAAAGGCTGGACTAATACAGGCTGTGAAATCCTCCCTGTAGAAATGGAACCTTCTCCTACTTGCTTTCAGTGGTAACGAATCTGAAGAAAAATCCCAAATGGGTCACAGAGCATTCACTTGAACAGGTACTAATTGAGCATCCGTTTTGTGAGCAGTCTCCTTGTTGTGAAATCCAGAATAAGGATGTCGTGATGGCTATCCTCAAGGAGTGTTTAGCCTGCTGGAAAGAGAAGATATATATACATAGGCAATTACAGCAAGTCTGTGCAAGAACATGTATAAGTAAAATGTGGTGCCTTCCGCAGTGAGTGGCTCTGCTCTAGAAATACTTTTCCTTCTCCTGTCATTGTCCCACCACTTTTCCTAAAGAATGCAAAACTGTCGTAGGAGTGAACTGGAGAAAAACTGGAATGACCTATATTATTTTGCTGGTTTATAAGATTTTTGATTTATTTTTATTTTGCATGCATGAGTATTTTGCCTGCATGTATGTTAGTGCACCCATGTGTGCAATGCCTGAAGAGGCTAAAAGAGGGCATCAGATTCCCCTGGAGCTGGAGTTACAAACAGCTGCGAGCTACCGTGTGCATGTTGGGAACTGAACCCAGGTCCTCTGCAAAAGCAGTCAGTTCTCTTAAGCACTGAGCTATCTTTCCAGCCCCAATTTTGTTAATTTTTAATTAAAAAAAACCTGTGTGTGTGTGTGCTGTACGCATATGTGAATAGTATGTGGTGCTGTGTGCATCTATGTATGGAGTCCACATATGTGTGGAGTCCAGAGGTTGATGTTGCGATGTTTCCTTCAATGGCTTTTTTCACCTTGATTTTTGAGGCAAAGTCTCTTTTTGAATCTTGAGTTTGTCATATAGGCAAGTCTTGCTGGACAGTGAGGCTCCAGGATCTACCTGCTTCCCCTAGGTAGGGTTTCAGGCCCATACCACCAGGCCTTCTGGGGATATGGATCCAGGTTTACTTCTCCCCAGCACCTTAATTTAATTTTTTTTAAGTTTGCATACAGAGTGATGAGTTTCAACATGACATCTGCATCCATATGTCATTATGATTTATTCTTCCTCATACCCCTTCTCCCAGCCCTCCTCCCTCCCCGCTCCCCTCCTGCTGGTCCCCTCTTCCCTCCCAATGGTCCTCTTTTCTGCTCTCAGGGCCCTTGATTACTCTCTCTTCCCACTAAGATCTCTTCTTCCCTTCCCGTGCTCTCCTTTCTACCTCCTTGATTTACATGCATATACATATATGTGTGAATTTATGTGAATATATAAATATATATGTATGTATTTAAACCTAGATTCACATATGAAAGGAAACATTGTATTTGTCTTCATGTATTTGGCTCATTTCACTTAACATGACAATCTTCTGTTCCATTCATTTTCCTGCAGATGTTATGATTGCAGTTTTCTTTGTGAGTGAATAAAATTTCATTATGTATATAACCACATTTTCTTAATCAGTTCATAGTATTTTCCAATGAACATCTAGGTTGGGTTCATTTCTTAGCCATTGTAAACAGTACAGCAAAGAACATTGATATGCAGGTATCTCTGGAGGGTGCTGACTTGCAATCCTTTAAATATATGCCCAGAAATGGTATAGCTAAGTCACATGTTAGTTCTGCTTTTTTTTAGATACATCTATATTTACTTCTGTAGTGCTTATACCAGCTTATAGTCCTACCATCAATCTATAGGAGTTCCTTGTTTCCCACATTCTTACCAGTACTGTTTTGCTGTTGAATAAAAGCTCAAGTTATTTCTTGAGTAGGATTGAGCATCTTAAGAAGAAAAATTAGGGGCCAAAGAGTTGGTTCAGTGGTTAAGAGCACTGGCTGCTCTTACAGAGGACCCAGGTTTGAGCCTCAGCACTCACATAGTGGCTAACAACTGTTCGTAACTCCAGTTCCAGGGAATCTGACGCCCTCTTCTGACCTCTGTGGGGATCGCATGAGGGGGTGCACTTAAATACATGCAGGCAATACCCTCATACATATAAAATAAAAATGATAAAACATAAAAAAGAGAGACTACATCAGTTTCTTGCTATTCATAGGGGATTGGATCCAGAATTTTCCATGGATACCAAACCTGGGGTTGCTCAGGATACTTATATAAAATGTACATAGGAAACAGCATCAGGCAAACATATATTTTCCCATAGCCTATGCACATCCTCTTGTTTATTTTAAAATATCCTTAGATTACTTATGATGCCTAATGCAATGCAAAGCCTGTGTAAGCTGTGCTTTATCATTTATGGAATAATGACAATAAAAAAGTCTGTGCATATTTAATTCATACATAGTTTTAGCAAATATTGTTTTTCTGTGGCAAACAAACCCAGAGTTCTAGGCACATAATGCCTGGAAATGATTCATTTCAATGGACAGAGGATTTCCTGAGTCTTTCCCTCTAAGTACTCATCTGTATTTGGTGAGAAATGAAGGTTAATACATTTCTTGGTCCGAATATACCAGATGGTGGCAGTGGTGGTGGTGGTGGTGGTGGTGATGATGATGATGATGATGATGATGATGATTATCATCATCTTGGGTGCAAGATGCAGAGAATGGTTTTTCAGTTTCCTCAACAAAATCTTGAGGTTCCTCATCTTTTACAGATATTTTTGGCTGTAACTTCTGGGGAAAACTATACTCATTGCAAAGCTTTGTTACTCTCCTGTGAGTAACATGAAAGGCAGGGAGGGGCCATGAATACTTCTCAAGTTTAGTGTATTCACTGGATTACATGGTAATGTATTCAAAGTAATGCAGATTTCTGGCTCCATCCATTGATTCTAACTTAGTAAGACTGATGTTCCTCTGACATATGTAATTTTAAAAGCCTCTTGCTTCCTTCTGAACTTAAGGTAGGATAAGGAACCACTGATCTCCTAGGAACTATGGGTACTAGACCCATCTCTGTTACTAATTAATTGGGTTACTCATACTATCCTTCTGTTTCCTCATAAATAAAGTCATTGGATGAAATATTCTCTTAAATCTCTTTCAACTCTGAGTCTACTGACACTGCCTCCTTGGATTGTCAAATAGGAAGCACAGACAAGATTTATGATGCTCAATGGATTCCTTTCATGTGCTAACTGTGTCAGCCTTGGGTACAGCCACCCTCCTTAAGATATCTGGTGGTGCAATCCAGAGTCAACAACATAACACACCCAGTTAACTTATTGTTCAAGGATGGTTATTGGCCAATTGGCGGGCATTGGCCAGAACACCTGTCCAAGCTGCTTAGAGTCATTAAACATATGGAGCATCATTCAATCCATGGAAGCCTTTGTTCCTAAAAGAATAAAATAGGAGTTTCCTCTGAATATTAGTTCATTAGAAATCTTACGTTGCTGGGGAATAACAAAATGAAAATATTGGATAAATGGTTCTGGATTACGGATTTGATGTTCTTTTATTTATTATGAGAAAGAGTACCTCTTTCCATGGCCTGATTTTTTTCTTTTGCTAGGCAGGATCCTGACATGCATAAATCTTGATTTTTGTCCCGTGGTGAGGGAATGCATTCCTTTGGTATGAACTGTGTCTGTTGATTGTTATGTTGTCTTCTTTTTCTTTCAAATTCAGTATCATTTTTATTACGATCATAAATAGCCTCACCATTTGGAGAAGGGGTGTGGAATTCTTCCCATCCCCTTCCACAGCCGAGCTCCTGCTCATATTCTCAGCAGTAGATTCATTAGCCTTCTGATGAAGTTAATAAGTGAGCAGGACCAGACAGTCTCTTCTAAAATAACATTTATAAATGGATGCATTTCCCTACTCTCTAAGGTAGGCTTTAATTTATTTCCCTGCCAGATGTCCACATGTGTAAAACTATGATAGGTGGGCTTTTGGAAAGTGGGCTAAAGCTCAAAATGGGAAAAACTCAATTCACAGAGAGCCTATCTATTTTCACATTTATAGGAAAGTGGATTTTACAAACCGCATCCCTGCTTATAGTTACCTTTTCATCATTTGGTGGCCAGTTACTTTGTTGGCCACAGACAGTTCATGTCATTAGAAGTCTTCTGGCAGCTTCATCATAAAGATCACTGCCCTAGACATTATTTGGGGAACAATAAATTGTTAAGAAGATGCCTTCTCTGCCACATGTCATGGAGGCTTCTTTTTTAGGAATCACTGAACTTGCAGCAGAAAAATTTCACATCTTCCTGTTGCTTCTGTACATAATGTGTAAGTCCAAAGTGAAGTCAAGTCTTAACAGGCAATGTGTAAACTTTATCTTTTATAACCTATTCCCTTCTTCAATGGTACTGGGCTCTCAAACTTGGATATTTATGGTCATTGCTCATATGATTCCATGGTGCTTCTCACAATTATGGGAGGAAGGTGTGGCCTGTGAAATTCAATATTCCATTTCACAGATGGATAAGCTAAAGTCCATAGAGGGTTGATGGCTAGTGATTTCAGATCTGGGACCCAAATTGGTTCTCCTAGTTCTCAGTGCCTTCTAACTCTTGTCATATTAGCAATCACTCTTTCCTGGCCTTTCCTGCTCGGTAGCATATTTCATAAGAGATCTATGGCAAAGGGACTGCTTTGGGGAATAGAAGTGGGTTTCTTGGATATTTGTCTAAATGGTTTTTACTTTAGGTGAATCATGAGAATCACCTGGGAAATTTAAGAAAAGTCAGTTTCCTGGGCCTCATTCCAAATGTACTGAATCAATTTCTGGGATCAAGATCTAGGAACTTACCGTTTTAAAGAGCTCTACTCTTGATTAGGGTATAGTCACTGACCTATGAGACTTCATGACCATCTTGGCTTCTAGTAGATTCATGAAAACTTGTTCTAGGGAACCTTCCTCTGGAACATCAGCTCTCCCTGTGCCCATTTTCCCTACAGCTGGCTACGAGAGAGTGACTGTCACTCTCGCAGAAGCCCACAGTTGCACCTCTTTTGTATAAATGACAACCATTAATGATTGGAATGAATTCTGGCACTTACTAATTAGCTCCCATTCTGTCGGCACCAGACTTGTCTAATTGGGCAATTAACATTGATCTTGGAGAGCACTGACTCAAGAGAGTGGTCATGGAAGTTGCTTTCTATCTTGAGGTAAACCTTACGAGGGTAAGTTGGCAGCTAGGAGTCTAGTGTCCATGGGGATCAGACAATACAATGAATAGGGAATGGATTCCAGGTGACCTTGGAAGGCTTTCTGCTCATAAAAGGATCTTTGGTCATTAACAATAGAAATCATCACTAACTTAAGATATCGTATTTGCTGGAAATACTGGGATAGCTCAACATCGTGGAGATAAAAACCCAAACCTCAGAAATGATAAAAGTTTAGGTTTCTCCAGGTATTACAGCTGCTGTACGTCCTGGCTCTACTCCCTTGTGAGCTTCCAGAAAGTGACATCTGCCCTATCTGGGGTTTATGCTCTTGCACAGAGACTTTAGGGACATTTGGGCTATGTGGTCAAAGCTGTGACTGTCCAGGGATGAGAATTTCCAGGCCCACCTTGGCTCTTGGTCATCTGTGTGCATACCAACATGGAAGCCACCAGAAGAAAGGTAAGAAAGAGTTCTGAGAGCCTCAGACCAGGAGCCTTAATAGATATCACATATTTTCTTTTGGAATCTTTTAAAGTATACAGAACATTTTTTCAATATATTATTAAATTTTTGTGCATTTCTTATAATACATCTTAAGCATATTTAGACTCCCCTTCATATCTATACTCTCCCATAGTTCTCCCCACCAGATTTCATGCATCCCATCATATATGTTAAGGCCTACTGAGTCAAGTTTGTGTCCCCAGATGCCCTCCAGTGTGAGTTCATCCACTGGAACCTGGTCAGCCTATCTAGTATCACTCTCTTAAAGAAGATCATTCTCTGTCACTCAGCAGTGATTAGCTGCCAAGACTTCCTCAGCTAAGGTTGGGGCCTCCTGCCCATTTCTCCAGTTCTATTCTGGGTTTTTTTCTCATTTGAGTGTGCATGGGTCTTGTGAATTCTGTCACCATTGCTGTAAGTTCATATGAGCAAGTTCCCAGAAGCCTAGAAAACTCTGTTTCCTTATGGTCATCCACTATCGCTGGCTTTTGCAATCTTTCTCCCCACTCTACCACAATGGTCCCTGAATTCTGGGTGGGGAGGTTTCATATAGGAATCCCACCCAGGGACACACACTCTGTAGTCTCTTATTCTCTACACTTTAGCCAGTTGTGGTCACCCATGTTAATCGCCCTCTGTTGCATGAGGGAGCTTCACTAGTATGTACAAAATTTTAAAGACTATCTCTCCAATGATACTGTTGATTCAAAAGGCCATCATTTACTTAGCATCAAGGAATATGCAAGGAGCTTCACACACAAACAGCCTTGCAAGGGTTTCATCACATGGTGGCAGATGACAAACTCAATATTCTAGCAGTCAGTTGTAACCAAGATGAAGCTTGGCCCCAGGTCTATAAACTGTAATTATGTCACTTGGTCTTTGTTGTCTCCTCACATAGCTTGTGACTGGCATTAGCTAGTGTTTTGACTTTGATAAGCTTCTCCTGAAGGACAATGAGCTAAAGCCTTGGTCTCTGAGATGCTTTGAGGAGATCGCAAACCCTGGGTACAGTCTGTAGGATCTTGGGATCATGGAGTACATGCCCTTGAAGGGCAAAGTGGGACCCTGGCTCCCTCCCCCTTGTCTCTTTTGGTCTCTATGATGAGATTTTTACTTCACCACATGCTTCTACCATGAGGTGCTGCCTTGCCATAAGCCTGACAGCAACAACCTAATCAATGATCTAGTGAAACTTTAAAAACTATGGACCATAAAAAAGCACTTTTTTGGTAAGTTAAACATCTCAGGTGTTTTCTTTAGGGAGCATTTTCTCAGACTTGGTGCTGAATCTCCACATCTGTTTTTCTAACCCTTAGACAATCTACCACAGTGAAGGTAGTAAGAAGGGCCGGACATATTCCTCAAAGTTTTACTTTTTTCCCTGTAATACTTTTATACCTTGCACTCACCCAGGGATATGAAAATACTTTTAACCATGCACAAATCCTCCACACCTCTTATGATAGAAAGGTGTAGATAATTGGATATTATCTAAGCCTATTATGCCATTTCACATACATCATATATTTTTCTCTATGTCTGTCTTTTTCTGTTATATATAAATATATGTATATACACATAGATGAACCCATGTGGTCTCCCATGCAGGTATGTGTGGAGGCCAGAGGATGTTGGCCTCCTTAATTGCTTCTTTACATTATTTTTTTAAGCTTTTAAAATTTCATACATTTTCCACTCAAATCCAGGCCCCATTCCCCGCTCCTTTCCTTCCCTTATCCCCCACCAAACCCTATGCACTCTTCCCTACATGCTGAGCCCGATTCATTCAGGTGTTTGTACCCAAATGTCCTTCAGTGTAAATGCGTCCACTGGAGTCTAGTCAGCCCATCCGGTGGTTGTATGTAAGTCATACTCTCCCTCACCCAGCAGCAATCAGTCTCAAATAGTTCTCAATCTAGTGGTGACCCTCCACCTATTTCTCACCTCCCCTTTGGGCCCTTGTTTAATTGAGCTGACATGGGTGCCCAGCTCATGCTGCCACAGGCTCACATGAGCAAGCCTCCAGTGGCCTGGAAGCCTCCACCCCCCTACGTTCATGAACCAGCCCTGGCTCTTACAATCTTTCTGCCTCCTCTTCCACAATGGTCCCCGGGCTGTGGGTGAGTGAGTTTCCATATAGGAGTCCTGTCCTATACTCTGCAGTCTCTTATTCTCCAAAACTTGGCCAGGTGTGGCTTTCTGTGTGCATCACACTCTGATATATGTGGAAGCCTCACTGATGAGAGTTGCCTTATTTGTAGAGATTGTTCCATGTGCCTTAGTTGTAGAGATTCGATTGCAGATGTGTCACCTAGTACTGGGCATCTCCCAGGCATATGTTCTCTGTGCCTGACGATGTGCAACTCTGCAGTAACCTCCATCTGTTTAAAAAGAAGCGCTTCTTTGGTGAGTGCTGTATGGCATTCTTGCCACTCTAAGGGAGGTCTCTTCTATCTGGCACTGTGTTCCCTGCCAAGTAGCTCCCAGATGTACATACTCATTAATGTTCAGATACTCTGTGCATTTCTCATAGGGTTTCTAGGGCATCACTTCTCCCTCTAGATTTCCTAGGCCCCAAGGATTCACTCATCGCCACTCTTTTTTCTCCCATCCAGCTTCCCTCCTCCCTCCCTCGTCACAGTGCCCCCATTATCCTCATCCTCTCCCCCAATACCTCCCGACTCCCGCCATCTTTCCTCTCCTGATTGCCCTCCCCCACACACCATGGTCCCTTGTATGTCCCTCCCTCCTCTCCTCCCTGCCCATTACACCCACTTTTTCCATGTCCCCCAGGTTACACCTGTTCCCTGCTAGCTCCCTTTCAGGTTGCTTCTTTTCCTTTATCTCTATGTATCTTTGCCTTTACCTGGCTCCTGGTGTTACATCAGAATTTATATACTCACATGTGAGGGATTGGTGCTGCAATCCACAAATGAGGGAGAATATACATCACTTGCTTTTGTGTTACTTCACTTAGTATAAAACACTGTCTAGTTCTATCCATTTATCTGCAAATTTCATAATTTCATCTTTTCTTACTGCTGAGTAGAACTCTACTGAGTAGATGTCTTCACATTATTTTTTAAGACAAGGTATCTCACTGATCCTGGAAATTGATTTTTGGGATAGACTGGTTGGCTAGCCCATTCAGGGGCCTATATATCTCCCTCCCTACCCAAAGCACTGGAGTCACAGCAGGTTTCATTATGCCTAGCTTTCTTGCGGGTTCTGGGGATCCAAACTCAGGACTTCATGCTTGCATAACAAGCACTGGACCTCTGAGGCATCTCCCCAGCCTTCATTTTTTTTGAGATCCCATCTCATGTAGTCCAGGCTGGCCTTGAACTGATTTTCCTGCTTCTACCTTTTGAGTGCTGTGAATATAGATGTGCACCACCAGACCTGATTTTCCATACATTTTTAATTAGAGTTTTTATTGAGTTAATTTAGGATTCATAAAGACAAAGAGAGAGTCTATATAAACTTTTACCCACTCTTTCTAAATGAAAAATTTACAAAATTATAATAAATATCATAGCCAGGGGACTGGAGAGATGGTTCAGCAGTTAAGAGCACTGGCTGTTCTTGCAGAGGACCCAGGTTAAGTTCCCAGCACCCACATGGTGGCTATCAACCATCCCTAACTCCAGTTTCAGTTCTGACCTCTGCAGGCATTGTATAACACAGGTGTACTTCCAAACATGCAGGAAATACACTCATACACATTAAAAAAATCACAAGCAGGATGCTTACACTCATACAGTTCTCCAGTCTTACAGAGATTTTCTCAGTTTTAGTTGCATTTGGGGTGTGTGTATTTATGTGTGTGTGTGTGTGTGTGTGTGCATATATGTGCTTTTGTGTGAGCACAGTTATGGATGGGTAGGTTTGTCAATCTGTCCCCATAACTAAGATGTAGAGTAGTTCCTTTATCATAAGGTTATCTCTGTGTGTCTTTAAATATTTATTTAGTTATTTGTCTATGTGTATGCATTTATGCACATGTGCGCATGCACACACATGTCACAGTGTGCATTTGGAGGTAAAAGGACAACTTGTAGGAGTCAATTGTTTCCTTCCACCATATAGGTTTCAGAGGTCTAACGTGTGCGCTCAAGCTTGGCAGCAAGCACCTTTAGTTGCTGAGTCATCTCACTGGTTCTCTCCCATTTTTATAATCATTTTCACATCCTTTACTTGATACTCTTAGTTACTAAACCTTGGAAACAATTACTTTGATCTTGATCTCCATCTCTATAATGTTATTTCACAAATGTTATAGAAAATGGTACCACACAGTATTTCAGCACTCTGAAATGGGTTTTTTCATTTAGCATATTCTCTGGAGCATATTATGCAGATTGTTGTTTTTCCACACATCATTTTTAGTTTCTTTCTATTCACTAGAAATGTTTATAACTATGATTTGTTTTGTGTTTTGATCTTGTGTACTGCAGTACTCCCCAGTTCATTTGGTGTTTGCTTTTAAATACTTGCTGTGGACTCAATATTGTGCTAAGGTCTGTCTGAATTAACCATGAAACAGAGTGAGCTTCTCGAATGACAGTTAAGTCCAGGAGAATAGGATGTACTATAGTCATGCATTGATTACGTTCATTTACTGAAATCTATTACATGGATACAGAAAAGATTTTCTCTTCTAATTACCTCCAGTTAAGAGAGAGATGAATGTAGAGAGTGGCAGACTAGAAAGACAAAGGAAGGGAAAGAGATAGAATGAGAGAAAAGGATAGAAAGAATACAAAATTTCATATTCCATCTTTAAGAAACAATTAGATGGGTTTTGTTTCTATGTGTGTATGCACATGAATATATGGTCCTGTGGGTGTGCATGTATGCTTGTTCACATGTGCTTAAAGTTCAGAGCTCAATATTGGGCATTGTTCCTCATGTGCTCTCCTCCATGTTTTTTTGAGACAGGATTTCTTTCTGGCCTGGAGCTCACTAAATAGTGTAGACTGGAGCTAGCAAGTCTCAGGACCTTTCTTTCTCCATCTCCCCAGCACTGGGGTTATAAGTGTGCACCACCATGTCTAGTTTTTTAAGTAGGTTCTGCAGATCAAACTCAGGTCCTCTAGTTTGCACATCAAGCTCTTTACCAATTGAACCATCTCTCCAACCGAGTAATTATATTGTAGATTAATTTTAAATTGGGAAGATCAGAGGATGATTAGATAAGGAGCCATGTAGGAGATGAACTTTGAAGGGCAGATGGGCTATCGGTAGGTGATATGGAGGTGAACATGTTAGGTAAATACTAGGTTAAACACGGGAGGAGGAAGGGATGAGAGAGCATTCAGCAAATGGTCAGAAGGCCAGTGAAGTGGACATGTAGCTGCAATTTGAAGAAGGTCCTGTGGAGGAAGCTGAGCAGGAAGCAAAAGTCATGTGAAACCTTTGATGCCTAGTTGAGCAGTCTGGACATTTTTCTGTGTGTAGAGAGGAAGAAACAAGTCCGTGAACAAAGATTATAGAAGAATATGTTAGAAGGATATGTTTAGCAAATAGGATTTTATGTGAGGAGCAATTGTCAGCAAGTAAGAACAGTTTGGAGACATGACATTCTTTCCTTCATTTCACGTGTTTGCTTATTGTTTTGACAACTCCTGTAGTGTGCTCAGTGATCTGATGTTGCCCATCAGGAATGAAGAGACAGGAAGACTAAGCACATAGATTCATACTTGAGAGAAACTAGAAACATTTTCCCCCACCAGAATCTGTGGTTATCAACTGTATAAGTGGGTAGTATATACGGTTGGGGCTAGTTGAGCTGACTGACCTCATTGAGTCTGAGAGGCCATCAGAGACCAGGCTTCATTGACTCCCTGTACTCAGAGAAAGGTCAGACTTCAAGATTCTGAAAACTAACGTTAAGTATGGAGTCCTGGGGGTGGGGGGTGCACACTGGGCCTCTTTTAATAGATAGTGCAAAGTAGAAAGGAAATAGCTTGACTTCTTCAAATTCCTCCGTTTCATCCTCAAGGTATGCTTCCTGAAGGGGTTTGGGCAGAGGTGGTGGTGGATGGTAGTGATGGACACTGTGAGCATTTAAATTGCCACCAGTTCTGATCTGTTGCAACACTTCAGTGCTTCATCTTTCCATCTTTTTGAAATAATCTGCCTGGACCCCAAAGTCTTGAGAATTGAGAGGCTATGATGCAAGATTTCATTTTGCCAACTCATAAGAAATAATGCATTTCTCATGCTCTCCATTTCCCCCCTTTTGGGAACAATTAAGATTTTTATATAATTTTACTAATGAAAATAATTTTCCAAAATTTGATGAATGAAGAGTCTTCTTAAGAACTCCAGGCACCTCAGCCCTAAGTGACACATCTGCAGTGGACCAGGGACCTCAGACCTAAGAGACACATCTGCAGTGGACCGGGGACCTCAGTCCTAGGTAACACATCTGTAATGGACCAGGCACCTCAGCTCTAGGTGATACATCTACAGTAGAACCTCTATACCTAAGGCACATGGAACATAATGGAACAGGGGTTAGAGAGCACACTAATGCATCTCTCAACTCTCACTGGTGAAACTTCCCCATGCAGGAGAAGGCAATGAACCCAGAAGATAACAACAAACCAAACTGTGGAAAATAAGAGAATGTGGAGTGTGTGTCCCTGAATAGGACTCCTACATTAAACTTCACCCACCCAGGGCTCAAGGACCATTGTGGAAGAAGGGGGCAGAAAGATTGTAAGAGCTGGGGTTCGTGCATGACCATAAGGAAACAGAATCTTCCAGGTTTCTGGGAACTTGCTCGTATGAACCCACAGCAATGGTGACAGACTGCACAAGACCCACACACACTCAAATGAGACAAAAACTCATTTGAACTAGGGTAATGGGCAGAAGGCCCCAACCTTAGCTAAGGATCTCTTGGCAGCTGGTCACGGCTGGATGAGGGAGAACTGATCTTCTTCAAGTGCGTGATGCTAGATAGGCTTCAGTGTATGAACTCATGCTGAAGGACATCTGGGTACACAAACTTGATTCGGGCCTTGATCTGTATGACAGAATGCATGAAATCTGGTCGGGGGGCTATGGAAGAGTACAGGTAGGGACGAGGGACTAAATATGATTAAGATATATTATATGAAATGCACAAATTTCAATAAAAAATACATTGAATAAAATTACCAAGCATCTAAATTCTCTCCAAAACCATTGTGGAAACTTGGCCTCCACATACCTAGATATGGTTTTACCTGTAAAGTTTATATAATTGAGATCCTGTTGTATAACCAATTTCTTTCCTATTTTATATAAAGTTTGACTAAGCATTTTCTATCTTATTCAATGTGTTTTGCAAACATAATTTTAATGTTTGCATAATAGGGTATTATACTGCTGTTCCATAAATTACTTAACTATTCTACTTTTAGA